>NW_004444014.1:10342416-10362650 GCF_000243295.1 Trichechus manatus latirostris | reverse complement strand
ATCCAGTTTTGCCAGCACCATTTGTTAAAAAGACTGTCTTTTCCCCATTTGATGGACTTTGGGCCCTTGTCAAAGATCAGGTGACTGTAGGTGGATGGATTTACGTCTGGGTTCCCAATTCTGTTCCATTGGTCAATGTGTGTGTCGTTGTACCAGTATCAGGCTGTTCTGACTATTGTAGCTGTGTAGTAGGTTCTTGGGTATTCTATTCTAAAAGTCAAGGCCTATGGTAGGCTTTTAGGGGAGTTTTTCTAGGGCTCAAAGTCCCACCTTCCAACCTTTACTCTTGAGATCCTTTTTACCTTGAGTTTAGTTATCAGTCTGCATGCCCCGTAATCTGCTGCTTTAGGCTCTTTGATCTGAAGGCAAAGTAATTCTTCTGTATCACTTGTCTAATTTCTTCAGGGATGAAGTTTCCTGTATAACCAAATGTCCCAGATTCCTGATACTTATTCTTAAATTTGCTGTACTAATCTTTAAAATTTTAACAAATTCAAATGGAATTATTTCTATAATACATCATGCAAATATATATAGGCAGGTTATTGCTATATCTTTAAGTAGCATTTAATCCCTCACAATGGCTTAAGATCATTATTATTAACATCAGTTAGTACACTCTGCTGTAACAGAGACAAAGTCTTACAGTTTTCTCTGCCCCAAGCAAGACCTAAACTGTCTATTACGTGAGGTTTTGGAGTGAGGGACAGGGTTTCAGTTATACATTGTTGCATAATGAACCACCAGCAAACTCGGTGGCTTAAAACAACAATTCATTAATTTTCCCAATTCTGTGGGTCACGAATTCAGAAAGCTCAACTGGACGGTTCTTTAACTTGCTATGATGCCAACTGGCGTCATTCATGCTTTCAGCTGAAACCTTGGTTGAGGCTGGGAAGTCCAAGATAGCCTATTGCCTTCATGGGCCTCTCTTTCTTTTGCACTTCCTTACAGTATGGCAGTTAGGCTCTAAGAGTGAGGAAGCAGAACCTCCCACTCTTCTTAAGCCCTCTGGGCTCAAAAGTTCCAGAACAACACTTCCGTTACATTCTATCAGTCAAAGCAAGTCCCAAGGCTATCCCAAGTTTAAGGAGAAGGAATTCTCCTTCTGTATTTAAAAAAAATTTTTTTTTAAATTGTACTTCAGGTGAAGATTTACAGAACAAATATTTTCTCATTAAACAGTCAATATGCATATTGTTTTACATTGGTTAACAACCACACGACATGTCAACATGTTCCCTTCTCGACCTTGGAGGACCTTTTTTTTTTTTTTTGGGTGAAAATATACATAGCCAAAGATACACCATTTCAAAAATTTCTACATGTACAATTCAGTGACGTCAATTACATTCTTCCCATTGTGCTGCTATTCTCACTTTAGATGAAGGTTTACAGAACAAAATAGTATCTCATTAAACAGTTAGTACACATATTGCCCTCTGACAATCATTAACAACCCCACTACATGTCCACACTGTCCTTACTCAACATTGGGTGCCCTATCACCAGATTTCCTGTCCCCTTCTGCCTTCTAGTCCTTGTCCCTGGACTGCTGTGCCTCCTTAGTCCCGTTTTGTTTTATGGGGCTGTCCAATTCCCTGCTGAACGCTGAACCACTGAGCTAAAAGGGTGTCCAGGGGCCATACTCTCAGGGTTTCTCCAGTCTCTGTCAGGCCAGTAAACCTGGTCTTTTTTTGTGTGTTAGAATTTTGTTCTATATCCTTCTCCAGCTCTGTCCAGAACCCTCTGTTGTGATCCCGGTCAGAGCAGTCAGTGGTGGTAGCTGGGCACCATCTAGATGTACTGGACTCAGTCTGGTGGAGGCCTTGGTAGCTGTGGTCCATTAGTCCTTTGGACTAATCTTTTCCTTGTATCCTGTTCTCTTCATTCTCCCTTGCTCCCAAAGGGGAGACCAGTGGAGTACCTTAGATGGCCACTCACAGTCTTTTAAGACCCCAGACACTACTCACCAAAGTAGAATGTAGACATTTTCTTTATAAACTGTGTTATGTTAATTGAGCTAGACGTTCCCAGAGACCATGGTCCCCACAGCCCTCTGCCCAGCAATTCAGTCCCTCAGGGAGTTTGGATGTGTCTAGGGAGCGTCCATGAGCTTTCCTTGTACAAGTTGTGCTGGCTTCCCCATTATTGTGTACTGTCTTACCCTTCACTAAAGTTACTACTTATCTATTGTCTATTTAGTCCCCCCCCAACCCCTCACATCCCTCATAACCAACAAAGGTTGTTGCTTTTTGTGTGTAAACTTTTACATGAGTTTTTACAGTAGACGTCTCATACAATATTTGTCCTATTGTGATTGACCTATTTCACTCAGCATAATGTCCTCCAGTTTCATCCATGTTATGAGATGCTTCATAGATTCATCATTGTTCTTTATTGTTGCATTATACTCCATTGTGCATAAGAGTTTTAATCTCCCCACAGCCTCTCCAACGTTTGTTATTTCCAGTGTTTTTGATTGGTGCTAGTAATGCTGGGGTGAGATGATATCTCACTGTGGTTTTAATTTGCATTTCTCTAATGGCTAGTGAATGTGAGCATTTCCTCATGTGTCTGTTGGCTGCTTGAATGTCTTCTTTGGTGAAGTGTCTGTTCATTTCCTTTGCCCATCTTTTTCCTTCTCTACTTTTTGATATGATGAATGACATGTTTTAGAAGGAATGGAGGAATTGTTGGCAGCCATATTTGAAGAGTGTCACTGTAGAGATTTAACAGCATTAGATGCTGTGATGGTTAAGATTGTGTGTCAGCTTGGCTGGGCCATGATTCTCAGCATTTTAATGTAATCACTCCCATGATTGAATATACTGTGAGTAGCCAATCAGATGAAAAGGAGTCTCCTTGGGGGTGTGACCCGCCTGTGAATATAAGCAGATGTTATGGCTTTTTGCTCTCTCTGGATCCTGCGGCTGCTTCCTGTCTTCTCATCTCCCGTTCTTGGGACTTGAGCTGTCAGCTTATCTGCCAAACCTGGGATTCATCAATCTGCACAGCCTGTGAGTGGGAGCCTTGCTCTCCAACCTACCGATCTTGGGCTTGCCAGCTTCTGCAGCTGTGTGACTTGGGAGAGGCCTCTACCCTGATCTATGGACTTGGGACTTTCTAGCCTCTACGATTGTGTGAGTTGTTTCCTTGATATAATCTCTCTATATATACATATTTATACACTTTACTGGTTTTGTTTCTCTAGAGAACCCAGCCTGAGACAAATGGTATAATAACCAGAAATCTGTACTGTCAATCACCTGTATGTACTTAGTCCCCTTCAATGTGATAATCAAAGGTACTAAGCGCAAAGAAAAAGAACAAAAGTCATCAGAGTACCAAGTTTTAGCAGGTAGGTGACTAGCTCTGTTAGAGGTCTTTGTGACTTGCAATTTAGGCTTGTGGCCCAAGTAGGATAGCTCTCTTTATTCTGAACGTAAATGTTCATAGAAGAAGAAAGTTGAAGGAAGAGACGCAAAATGCTCATTATCCGCTCAGATTTCTGGAAATGGAAAATGGAAAAAAATAAAACCAAAGCAAGAAGCCTGGAGTGAGATAAAAACATTCACTTCCCAACACTGTTGTTTCTGCTTCACATCCCCTTTTGGGAGGGGGAATGGTGGTCATCAACTGTCACTTCCTTGTTCTGTGGGCATATTTGCTTTTAATCAGCCCTTGCTCATGCTTTTCATTTGTGATTTTGAATTTGATGTGGAAAACTGGGAAATAACCTTTTATGATTTGCTTAAATGAAGAATATATTAAACCCTAAGTGAGAAAAACACTTTTCCCTGAGAAGACATAATAACCAAACATTTTTATATTTATTTTGGCTATTAAGACTATTTTAATTTCTTCCTAGGTTGTCACATGTATTCTAGACCAGTGTTTCTCACATCGCCTGATCTTCAGGATCACCAGGGGAGCTTTAAACAAACACCTATTCCCAGGAACACTTTAGTCCCATATTAGATTTCAGGGTGTTGGGGTGGGGCTGAGCATTTGAAAAAAAGAAAGAATGAAAGGAAGGAAGGAAAGAAAGAAAGAAGGAAGGAGTAAAACAAGAAAGAAAGAAAAAATAATATTATTTTTGAAGATATTTGAGGAAACCAGTGTTTGGACTTCATTTCAGAAAATGGGGAATGATATAATCAGTCACAGTTTTGATGGAGCAAGGTCTTCAAGGATATATGAGATGTAAGTCCATGAAGAGGAAATACTTCTTTTTTCATGAGGAAAAATGCTTATATGGGAGTAAGGCAGTTGTGGTAGAACTGTGAAGTGATTGACTTGGCAGGAGCCAAGGATACCTACTAGGGATGAAAGGAAGAAAAGTTATAGCTAAGAGTGGGATAATTGTGGGGGGCCTGTTGCTTACCACAAAAAGGTGTTTAAATTATGTTGGAGAGGCAGACAACTTCATTTACGCAGGCTGTTTGGCCCACAGGAACAACTGAAGTTGATGCCAATGGTCACCGTTCCACCTTGTCAGTAGTAAAACCAGCTGAAATCTCCCCCATGGCCATTGCTGCTGAAATTTGGCATGACAACTCACAGGAACAGTTTTACTCTTTTTTTTTAGCAGCATTTCCTAATGTCTGGCCTTCAGCTGACCAGCTGGAAAAGGATGAGGGACGTATTAGATTTCTAGGCCTGAATTATGATGCGTATCCAATGTTTGTGATTAATTCCTTGAGTAATGATATTTAGAAGTCAAAGTATAATGCCTTGTTTGATGAGGCAGAGGTTTAAAAGAGGAAAAGGAGCACAGAGGTGGATATTTTAGCCTTGTTATCTGTTGATGTCAGCCATAACCCATGAATTCAGAGCATCATAGAGCCAAAAGGCATTTCAGAAAGTACAGGTAAAGAAACTGAGGCCAAGAGAGTAATTTATTTTCTGAGGTCTTTTCCATTGACAGACTTCACAATGAAGTTTGAACTAGACCTCAAAACCCCTGGCTCTTAGCCCAGGGTGCTTTCTTCTCCTCTGCACTAGCCTCTCTGATCTTTAGCACCATTACATTTATACTAGGTTGAAATTCATCATTTTGGGGCAAGGAAGGTGTAGGAAATAGGCCTGTTTAGATTACCATTTCAGTAACTCAGATAGTTTAATAGAGAACCGTCTTTGGCCTTAAAGTCGTGAACTTGACCTAGTTTCTTTTTTACATGCTTTCATAGATTTTGATCACCATTTAAAGGTAGCATGTCAAAAGCAGAAGAACCAATTTCCCAAGTGTCTGAGAATATTCAGTAAATGTAGAAAATGTACTTCATAACAGGAAAACTAAAAATCCCCTTCCCCCTTGGTTTGCATAAGAGACCAAGATTATGTCAATACATATGGAAGAATGCAATTTGGATGCAGAATTCTACAGGCAAAGAGTTATATACGAGATTGCATATATTTTGGGGGGTGGTTTAAATCTGCTTGAACTTTTACATTGAGTTTCTAAACTTAATTTCTAACTTCTAAATTTCAAAACCATCACTGAAGAATGTGGTGTTGTAAATAGTTTATGTGCACCATTAGTGTTGAATGGAGCTATTTGGGAGGGCTTCACCAAGGAGCTAAGCCTTGATAAGCAAAAATATAAAAGGGGTGACAAGCAAGTAGGGGGCTTTGGAGATAATGTTAGTGTTTTGTCTCTTGAGCTAGGTGGAGGACACAAAGCTGTTCATGTTTTGGTTATTCTTCATACCCTACAAATATTTTGTAACTATTCTTCTATATCTTACCACCACTTATCAACCCTTCTGAAACAAAACAAAACAAAACAAAAATCAGAGAAAAGGCATTTTTAGTGGAAGAAATGAGGTGGTTTACAGGTGTCTATGAGCCACCCCTTTGAATAAAATGTGAGGAGCCTGAAGTTGGGGAAAAGGGAAAGGAAAAGTCAAGGGAGACACATGATTTAGGAAGAACTCACAGATGAGGAGCCATACTGGATGTCAAGCACAGAGCCTCCAAAGCTGCCTTCTATATTTTGAATTCTGGACAAAGCTGCTGAAATTGCATTGCAGGAAAATATGTTAAGTCAGAAGTCAATAAACTTTTTCTGTACAGGGCCAGATAGTAAATATTCTAGGCTTTGTAGGCCATATAATCTCTGTTGCAACTATTCAACTCTGCCTTTGTAGCACAAAAGGCGGCCATACATATGCCATAGACAAATAGGTTTGGCTGTGTTCCAACAAAATTTTATTTATGAACATTAAAATTTGAATAATTTTCATGTGTTATAAAATATTCTTCTTCTTTTTAATTTTTTTTCAAATGGCAGAAACCATTCTTAGCTCACAGGATATACAAAAATAGACAATGGGCTGGATTTGCTACCCCAGGCCATAGTTTTTCTACCCTTGTGTTAAATGACTATGAGATGACAGAAGAATGAGTAAAGTGAATAATATCAACAGTTATTGTATTTTGAAATATTAACTTGCCTAGGCTACTTTCTTCTTTTCTTTATCTTTTAACTCCTTCAAGATTCAGTTAAATATTTACTTTCCTCCAACATACTGTTTTGTCTCTTTCTTACTAACTGTTTTTTCTCATTTCTATTCGACTGACAAAGTGTTATCCTCTCTTATTTCCCTCACGGTGCCCAGCACAGTGCTGAATATGTGGCAGGTAGCTTATAAACATTCAATGTAACGCATGAAAGAATAAATACACATTGGAATTCATTCTAGAGCAATCAAATTAATCCTTCTTTAGTGGCCAAGTACAATGTATACCCCAAATTATACTAAACTTATAAATTAATCAACATAAATTACAGGAGTTTACATTTAAGCAATAGAAATTAAAAACCTTTTGTAGATTGTTCTATTTTATAATGAAAACAGCAAATAAAATAGATCTAAATTCAGATTGTAGTCCAGTTAATCAAGTCCAATATAGCATTCAGTTTCTAGTTATTTCAAACAGAGAAAGCAAGTTTGGAAATGTAATTTATAAGCTTTCTACCATGATAGCAGAGAGAAGGGTATATGAAAGCAACCGTGGAGCTGAGGGACAAGAGATACTCTGTAGCACAGTCCGTCCTTTTGACTGCTAAGCATCCACCCACACCCTCTTCTGCTTGTAGTTATATTTCCACATAATAATAATCACCTTACTTCCACCTAAGAGACTGCAACTAATCCTCATACTAATGAAGATATGTCCGCCCTCATCTAGAAAGTAGAGACACAAGTTCCTATTAATCACTGTATGTATATTTGAGTAATGTTAAGCTAGTTCAGTTATAATTCCACCTGGGTATTCTATAACCTAAAGACTACATTCTAAGATTAACCGTCACCGACACTCTTTATACAAAATATAAAGAAAAGGGAGAGTAGAAAATTGATCAATATATACAAATATGTGCATAAAGAATAAGAAAGGAAATATGAATACTGTTATTGTCTTCAATTCTGAAAGTGATAAGTCTATAGGTGATATTTATGATTTTCTTCTTTTATTTCCCTTTCATTCTTTTTGCCCTTAGCCAGCACCTCAGTTTGTTAGGGCTCTTTCCCTAGTAGGGTAACCCCACATTTCATTCCATGAGTCTGAATCTTTTATTTTATTAAGTTGCTGTAGTTTTCACTTACTAGTATACTTAGCTGTGGTAAGAGATGGCTTTGAGCATCCCCTAAGACCGGGAAATATATTGTCAGGACTAGGATCCCAGAACCCACAAAACTCCATCCACATCCTCACTTTGCAGAGGGCAATAAACTCTCTGTTCCAGGGTCCCTCTCCCTCTGTTTTCGCCTTCCATCTGACATGTGATAGGTTACATTTCTTCCCTAATTAAACATTTTGAGCTTCAAGTCATTTGTAATGATTTATGGCAGCTGTGCTTTTGCCAATCTTACACAGTATTTTTCTTATTACTTAATTGTTTCAGCAGTGCTTCAGCCATTAGTATCTGAGTTCTGAAAACAGGAAGCAGAAGTCTTCTATTATAGATGCCTGCCTAATTAGCTCAGAGGCTGTTTAATGGGGGCTATTAAAAATGCAAATGAGGTATGATCAAACAGTGAAAAGTTTGGTCCTAACAGAATATACTAATGCATTTTTCCCCCTGAAAAACCTGCCACAATCCTGAGTGTAAATGCCTCTCTCCTTCTTTCATGTGAGATAACTTCATTCCTCGCCTGGGATGGGTTGCGTCTTAAGGAAAGTTCTTAGGAAATCGTTCTTATTCCCCATCCTTTACTCTAAGGTAGTGGTTCTCAAACTTCAGGGTGCAGCAGAATCATCTGGGGAGCTTCTTAAAAACACAGGATTCCTGGAACCACTCCCAGAATTTCCAGTTCAATATAGGTCTGGAGAGAGGTCCTGAGAACTTGCGTTTCTAACAAGTGCCCAGAGGATGCTGATTTTGCTGGTTTGGGGACCTCACTTTGAGAACTGGTCTAGGAACTTATGATTTCTTGCTTCTACTCTGAGTTCAAAGGCTTCATTTTCTCTTCCTCTCATGCCATCTCCCCTGGGCTTTTTCTTAATTAACAATCTTACCATGCCTTAGTTGAGCCAGGTGTTGGACTCATTGGAACAACTTCTCTGACCCTCTCTCAACCCAAATCGGGGTTATGTACACATCTTTTATGATGACATAGTTACCATATTACTCAGCACGTGAGGAGTGGATCTTGATTTTGGTGGGGGTCTGAAGCTCATATAATTTTGAGGATCCTTTTTAAGAAAAAAGAATAAAAAATACAAATATAAAATTTCCAGATTTTCTTTTAGTGGTCATGTGAGTGAGGGGCCCTGAAGCTTCCCAGTTAATTTGTCCTTGTATCACATTATACTGAATTATTTGATTATTTGCATATCTCCCTCACTAGACAGTGAGCTCCTCATGGACCTGGACTAGGGATGAATCTTATTTGTCTCCATACTCCTACATCCTGTACAGCACGTATAAGGCACATAGTGGATGCTCAGTAAATGCAGATGACTTAATATTTTTACATTACTTTAGCATTAAAAATCCCAAGCTGGCTCTTTCTTTCACAATGAGATGTAGTTTCTTACCTTCCTACCAATGCCACTCCCTAACCACATTCTCCATATCTCCCACATCTCCACATTACATATTGGAACCAGGGATTCCAACTGGTTCCTTCAGGTTGGAACCCCTTGCTGAGAATTTGTATTTCTAGTAAGTTCCCTGCTGAGAATTTTCATTTCCACTCCAGGCATGCTGAATCAGAATCTACATTTTAACAAGATCCCCAGGTGATTCTTATGTATAACTTCCTGGGAACTTATTAGAAATGCAAATTCTCAGCAGGTAATTTATTAGAGATGCAAATTCTCAGTAGGGCTTCAACTGGAATGAACCGATTTGAAGTCCTGTTTGGAACCCCATCACACTTCTTATTTTGCTCAAGTACTGAGGCTCTTTCATGTCCCCTTGCATTTGCATGTTTCTGCTTCATGACCTTGAGAATTCTACTCATCCCTCAAGACCCCATTCAAATTTTACCTCCTTTAGGAAGCACTTCCTGCATCCTTCTGGAATAAAGAGTTCTGCAGTTTGTTTGTCAGACATTCATTAGATCATCATCAGGCTTTTCTCCCTGATGATTCTCTGCTGGGCTGAGATGGAGAGCTGTATAAGTTGTAAGTGACCTGAATAACTATTCTTGGCAACCCAACCCCGTTTTATCCATATCTGTAACCCTAGTGTTCATCATTTTAAATTTATGTGGATGTGAATAAATGAATGAATGAAGAAATGATAAACTTATTTTATTTTACATTTTACTACAAAAAACTCAAACATACATAAAAGTTGAAGGAATTATACAGTGCACATCCACAGAGCCACCACCAAGAGTCTGTGATTAATATCTTACTATACTGTTTCATCACATATTTATCCATCTCTCCATCCCTCTTTCTCTATCCGCCTTTTTTTTTTTTATGAATTTCAAAGTAAGTTGTACTTTAGTACTCTCACTCCTAAACACTTCAGCGTACATATCATTAACTAGAGTTCAACATTTATTTATATTTTTCTTTTGACATAAAATGTAGACAGTGAAATACATAGATCTTAACTGTGCGTTTGCTGATTTTTTCCCCCAAATACCACACATCTGCATAGCCCTAACCCATATCAAGATTTAGAATATTACTGTCAACTCAGAACTTTTTCCCATGCCCCTTCTCAGTCAATTCCTGTCTCATCCTCCTGGAGGCAACCACTATTCTGATTTTTTTCTACCATAAATTAGTTTGGCCTGTTATAGAACTTCAATTAAATAGAATCATACATTCTTTTTAATAATATCTGAAGGAGGGAGATCCACTGTCCACAGAGTAAGAAGACATAAAAGAAGGGGAATTCTTCCCGTGGTCAAGCCCTTTGTGGCCCCTTATGTTTGAGTGCGAGCTCAAGGCTGACCTGGTGGCTTCACTCCATCCTTCATCTTGTTCCTGACAATGACCTCAGGAGTTCCACTGTGCTTTTGTTCCATCTGCCCCCCTGTCTCCTTACAGCTTGCGGCCTGGTTATATTTGCTGTTCTGAAAGAAAAGGATTTGGACTGGCACTCTGGTCTTGGGCCTCCTTCTTTGGCTGTTTTTCTACTAACTCTGTGGGCCCAGGTGAGTGTGGGGGTAGGATAAGGAGGGACAACTATGCAGGTTGCATTCTGCCTAGGGAAAGGGAAGGGCCTGGGACCTAGCCCTGACCTGAAGGAGCAATTAGAGACTTCTGCCTATTGGGCCTTGCAGAGCAGTGTTGTCTGGATTCAGTAAGCTGTAGCCAAGTGCTGTCTTTTCATCCCCTTGTTGGTGCACTAATGACAGAGAGGCAGTGGTGTCACTAGGGTTGGTGTCACCCAGTGTGGGCACTCATGGTGTCACCCCCACCATGGGCCTCCTCCAGTACCAAACCATACAGAATCCTCAGTAATGTTTATCATCAATTTTAATCATAGAACAATATGTGATAAATATAGTTGTAAATTGCTTAAATGTAATATTTCTTAGATTAAATGAATACTAACAACAAAACTGTTTTGTAAAATCTTTCCTCATTAAATAATAGCATTACTAGTTACAACACTATTAGTAACTGAGCGGAAGCGTTATTGATTTTTCTTCTTCTTTTTCTTTAATTACTACTTCATTCTAAAAAAAAGTTATTGATATAGGTCCAGAAATACTAGGTGCCAAAATATTATAGCTAACACACCGGAAAAATTTGACAAAATCAGCGGCTGTAAAAACACTGGCCACAATGTAAACAACAGCGGGTATGGACAAAACCATGATTCAAAGCGTCACTGTAATTGGGTAATAATGACAGCTCTGACTGGAGGGTGTTGGAAGGTTCAAAGAGTAAATTAGCATAGAGTTTTAGCCTTGTAGTTATATTGATACACGCAAGCTGGGTTTACAAAAAAAAGTTTTTGTTGTTATAATTAACTAAAAGGATATTTTTACAAAAAATAAATTTCTGCTGAAATGCTGCACAAAAATTTTCTAGACAGCCATTTTGGCATCACCCCCCTGACAGTGCCACCCGGTGTGGTTTCACTCGCCACACACACCTAGGGATGCCACCTCCTCTTGCTGCTGGTCAGGCCTTGTCCAGTGGATTTGGTTATTCTGAGGAGGGCAACAGCTCGAAGGCTGCCCTGGCTGTTGGCTGCCACTCTCCACTCGCCTCTGGCCACTTCCTTGTGGTTGGAATATAAAATGAGCAGAGGCAGCGGAGGCCAGAGTCTGCATTTGTCAGGGCTCTGTAACAGAAACTCTTTGATTCAGGAGGAAGACCTTAACCTGACTCCGAAAGCAGTCTTGCTTTCCTTCATTCTCCCCTAAGTCTTCATCTTCAGAGTCTGGGCTCTTTGAGGGCAGAGGCTCTGCCTCCATTCCCTGCCTTGCACTGAGAATCGTGTTTCCACCATCAAACTGGATGCTGGCTGGTGAAGTTTTCTTTTTCTTTTCTTTCCTGCTTAGCAGTCATATCTCATGAAGAACCGAGTTGTGCTTCCACACCGAGAGCAGGAGACACCAAGTCTATGTGTTCACTGCCTCTTAACTGTTCTGGCAAATGGGGTGCCAAGCCTATTACTGTGGAAGCAGGAGCATCCCAGGTATTGAAGGCACATCTGCCGACACCCCAGCCATGGCCCTTATTCCAGAATAAAGGACTGCAAGTGTCCTTGTTTCCTGAATATCTGGGGTCCTCGTCTGTCATGTGGCCTCTTGCCACTTGCTGCCCATCTTATCCCATCTTCAATTGAAATGCTCCTGATGCAACTTCATCCTTTAATTAGATAGTTAGTGCATCTCTACTGAACTCCTGCCTCGTGCCCTGCACTGGCTAAGGTGTTAGAAGAAGGAGAGAATCAGAAGGTGTCCTTGGTGGGCTGAAAGAATGTATCCCTTGTTAGGAAAGAAATTGCCCCTCATGGGGAAAAGATGAACTAACACTTCAGTGTGTGGAAAGTGCCAGAAGAGGTGGTTGGGACTCCATGAAAGGACAGTGGTGGAGCAGTCAGCAGCTCCCAGGACCAGTCCTTTCCAGCAGTCCTACAATTTGCAAACTCACACTGGGCTTTTTAGGTCCTCGAGTAGGGGACAGGTTGGATTCCTTGATGGGCTTGTGCTTCTGCCTTCCCTTCCTTTCCCCTCCCCAGCCTTCATAACACAGCCACTGCAGGTTTTCTCTGTTCTGGCCCCACGCTAAGCCCTCTCGCCTCCTGGACTGCTTCTGCTTGCTCTCCTTCCCACTGCCTTCTCCTTGCAAACACTGTCCAGAACTGACAGCCCCAGAGGTGTCAGAGGACGGCTCCAAGACAAGCCATAATCACAGAGGAGAGACCCCTCCTCCCCCACCTGCTGGCTCCTCTGCCGAGGGATGCTGACAATTACAGACCCTTTGGGCCTGAAGAAATCATCATCCCCAAATGCTTCCAGGGTGAAAAAGACTAGTTTGGAGCCTCTGTCTGGGGCTTTAAGAGTTATTTTTGTCCTTGAAGTCTAATAGCAGGTTATTGGTAATTATAGGAAAAATGGAGTGGAAATAAAGGGGTCTTGGAAGGGGTCTTTTTCTGGTTCCAGTATTATATTTTGAATTTCCTGTTCAGTTAAATGCAACTCCTGAGACCTTGACCTCTGATTACATCAGGAAAAGCATGCATTGTCTGCCAGCCTATGATTTCCACTTTGTTTCTACCCCTTTAACTGGCATAATTTCTTTGGAAACCACAGAGAGGGGATGTTACCTAAATGCTTGCTTCATAGGATGCCATTTTGATGCAACCAGTTCACTTGGGGTAAGGGTACATGGGGGCTGGTGGGTCTCCCTTCATTGGTGTTTATTTAGAGCTCAGCACATGTGCTTTGTCAGAAGCTTTCAGTGGCTCCCTATTGCCAACAGTCTGATAGCCACTCTGCACAGCCAGGCTTCCATTTCCTCTGCAATGGGCTGGAACATGATCTCTCAGTCTCTCTGTTTTACTCATTCACTCATTTTTCCATTCATTCCATAAACATGCATTCACTAACTCTTCTACATGGTACAACCTGCCCTAGGTTCTGAGGATATACACAAGAATAATACAGGCCTCTATTTTCAAAGTTTAAATTATCTAGAAAAACCAAACCGAACCTATCGCCATTGACTCAGTTCAACTCCTAGTGACCCCATGTGTTACAGAGTAGAAGTGGACAACTGAGATTCATAGAGTTTTCTTGGCTGTAATCTTTATGGAAGAAGATCACCAGGACTTTCTCTTGTGGTACTGCAAGTTGGGTTCAAACTGCCAACTTTTAAGTTAGTAGTTGAGTACAATTCATTTGTGCCACCCATATACCTAATAGTCCAGAAGGGGAAGAGACATATGGAAAAAAAAAAACCCCAAGAAGCATTTTCTGTGACACTGTGATGGAGATCTGCTTAGTGTAGAGCAGGAGCACTGAGAAGGAAGAGCTCAGCTTCGCTCAGAGGGAGCAGGAAGATGGACCAGAAAGGTTTTGCAGATAAAGTGTCTACAAGGCATTATGACATAAGGAGAAACCATGACAGGAAACAGTGTCACGAGTAAGGGTACAGAGGAATAAAGACCCCAGTGTACTCAGGTGTCTTAGTCTGAGTTCTCCAGAGGATCAAACCAGTGAGATGTATGTATAAATATAAATAGAGAGATTTACTTCAAGGAAATGTGAGGGCCAGCAAGACCCAAATCCATCGGTCAAGTGGCAGGCAGGAGAACTCTGCTGGCTCATGGGGTTGTGGGGGTTGGTGAATCCAAAATCTGCAAGCCAGGCAGCAGCTGGAGACTTCTGCAGGCTGATGTCCCAAGAACCAGCAGTCAGGTGACGGGAAGAGTGCAAGGTCAAGAGAGAGAACAAGCTTTGTCAGAACATCCATTCTATTCTGGAGGCAAGCTACACATCCAAAGAAACTCCCTTTTCAACTGAATGGCTGATTGCATCAAACCACATCATGGAGGGTGATTACATTATATTACACTATTGAAGAGCAATGATGAGTCCAGCGTCTGTCAAACAACTGCGAATCACAGCCTAGTTAAGTTGACACATAACATTAATCCACAGCAGGGAACGACACACCAGAGCACAGGTGACCAGAAAAGCTTGCATGGGAGGGGAAAGGTCAGAGTGTGGAGAATGACATGTAGGCTACAGAGAGTCATTAGTGGGTCTCAAGTTGGGAGTGAGGGGGTGACATGATCAGATCATTGCAGCCTCAGAGTGGAAGACTCTTCACTCAGCCTGCAAAGGGTGTCTGTGTGTATAAGACTTACATTAGATAACAAGTGGTGACTTGAATACTTAAAGGAGCAGCACAACTATAAATATTATTTTAAACATGGAAAAGGTAAATAACTTAGAAGACATCAAGCTGATTGACTTAATCAAGAAATGTGTAGCCCCAAACCTCCTGGCTCCATAGCCCTCTTGTGCACATGGCAGAAGGTCAGCTATCCCTGTAAGGCCACTGGCTATTTCTGAGAGTCCCATGGGAGTAACTCATGGGCTTGCAGAGCTGTCTTTCACTTCAGGAGCATCATGAGGCTTCTTCCTCCTCTTTTTGCTCTGCTCTGAGGTCCATCTGTGTGCCTATACACTTTGCCCACATCAATTATGGGAACACTGGGATCAGAAGACAGTGTCTGGATGTTCCTGTGCTTCAGGTCTCAGAAAGGCAGACTTGAGAGAACTCTGCTCAGAAAAGAAGAAGGTTTGTTTCCCAATTCTGGCCACACAGTCTCTCAAACTGCTCAGCTTCTGCCTCTTTCCTTCTCCAGAGGTGATTAGGATCTGCCCTGGGGTCAGATCATGGGCAGAAGTTTCTCCCGCCATCTTCCTAGTCCCTGCCTCATCAAAATGCCTTGTGTGTTCCCTAGTTAATCACAAAGGCATCCCATTGGTTGCTTACTCTGACAGCAGTAAATATGTCCTGTTATAGATGCCAAAGAACCTGGCATCCTTGCAACAGGAGCAGGGGACAGCAGGAGCTGAGGAGCTAACTGAGATAAGAAAATACTAGAAATGAGAATGCACCGAACTCAAGCTGCAAAAGCCTGGAAATAACACTTGATCAAAGACGAGAGATAAAATTTTTATCTTATAATGTGGTAGTAGTGCGAATCAGGTCAAAATGCATTGATTCTTTTCTCAACTTTGATAGGCAGAGAGAAATTTAAATGTATATTTGGTAAACTATTAGAAATAAAACCATAATTTTTACTTAAAAATAACCACAGACGATATAAGCAGGTAGATTGTATCTATAGAGTCTAAGACAGAAAACCAAAACATTATCAAGAATGCCCCCAAATTGAAAGCTTACACAAAGATGAAATAAGTAGCATATATGCTACTCCAATAATTATATATGTCTTAAAATTCAATATTAATAACAATACCTCTCGTATTGGGTTAATGACAAACCTTAGAGAATCACCTAAACAAGACGGGAAAGAAAGAAATGTTAGAAATGTAGGACAGGTAAAAGCAAAGCCATAAAATACCAAGAAAAGAAAGTAGTTCTGAAAATATAAATATCAGTCTATGCATAATTTCCCATTGCCATTGAGTTGATTCTGACTCATAGATACCCTATAGGACAGAGTAGAACCACCCCATAGGTTTACAAGGAGTGGCTGGAGGATTTGAACTGCTGACCTTTTGGTTAGCTGCTGAATGCTTAACTGTACCACCAGGGCATAATTTGAGAAAAAAAAAACATTGAATAATGGTCAAAGAGGGTTTATCAGATGTGAAAACTTACTTAAAGAGGAACCAGCATGGGGGTCTTAAAAGCTAACAAGTGGCCATCTAAGATGCATCAATTGGTCCCAAACTACCTGGAGCAAAGGAGAATGAAGAACACCAAAGACACAAGCAAAATATTAGCCCAAGAGACAAAAGGGGACACATAAACCAGAGACTCCATCAGCAGAACTAGATGGTGCCCAGCTACCACCAATGACTGCCCTGACAGGGAACACAACAGAGAGTCCCTGATGGAGCAGGAGAAAAGTGGGGTGCAGAACTCAAATTCTACTAAAAAGACCAGAGTTAATAGTCTGACTGAGATGGAAGGAACCCCAGAAGACATGGCCCCCGGACTCTGTTATCCCAGCACTAAAACCATTCCTGAAGCCAACTCTTCAGACAAAGAATAGACTGAACTATAAGACATAAAATGATGCTTGTGAAGAGTGTGCTTCTTAGTTTAAGTAAATACACAAGACTAAATGGGCAGCTCCTGTCCGGAGGCCAGATGAGAAGGCAGAAAGGGATAGGCGCTCATTGAATGGACACGGGAAATCTGGGGCGGAAAGGAGGAATGTGTGGTCACATTATAGGGATAACAACAACGTGTGAATACATTTTTGTATGAGAAACTAACTTGAGCTGTAAACTTTCACCTAAAGAACAATAAAAAAAAAAAAAATAAGGGAACCAGCATGGTTTGAGGAAGTGAAGACAACTGCCACAGTAGAACCTTCTTTAGAACTCAGTTTAGCTATGAAGGGAAAGAGGGAAATTGTATTTTAACTATAGGAGATGTTTTGTCAAGAGAAGGTTAAAATATATGCTTAATTGTATTTTTTTAAATTTAAAAATAACACATGTTCCATGTAGAACACTTGGAAAATAAAGAAAAGTGATGTAGAGAAATCAAAAGTTACCCACAACTCCACATGCCAGGGGTAGCTGCTCCTTTATAGTGTCTTTTCCTCTAGGGGTCCTGCAACTTGGAAGAGACTTGACCCTGTTTCAGGTCCGAGAGAGAGGCAGTAGGGAGAGAGAAGGTGAATATGCAAAAGAGAGAGAAACTGATAGGTGAGCAAGGTCACTCTTTTATCCCCTTTACCCTAAAAACCAAAAACCAAAACAATAAACCAATAGTTGCCGTCGAGTCAATTCCAACTTGTGGTGACCCCCTGTGTGTCAGAGTACAACTGTGCTCCATAGGGTTTTCAATGGCTGATGATTCAGAAGTAGATTGCCAGGCTGTCTTAGGCTGGGTTCTCTAGACAAACAAAACCAGTAAAGCGTATAAATATATATATAGAGAGATTTATATCAAAGAAATGGCTCATGTGACTGTAGAGGCTGGAACATCTCAGGTCCTTGGATTAGGATAGAGGCTTCTCCCAATTCACGTAGCCGCAGGGGCTGGTGAACCCAAGATCAGCAGGTTGGAAAGCAGGGCTCTTGCTCATAGGCTGTGGATATTGACGAATCCCAAGATTAGCAGGCAAGAACGCAAGGCTTCTCCTGATTCACTTAGCTGCGGGGGCTGGTTAACCAAAGATTTGCAGGTTGGAGAGCAGAGCTCCATGCACAGGCTGTGAAGAATCCCAAGACTGGCAGATAAGCTGATAGCTCAAGTCCCAGGAACTGGAGGTCAGAGGAACAGGAGGCAGTGGCAGGATCCAGAAGTGAACAAAAAGCCAGAATGTCTGCTTATATTTGGATGCAGGCCACACCCCAAGGGAAACTCCCTTTCAACTGACAGGCTGCTCACAACAGATCCCATCATGGGAGTGATCACATATAAACACTAAGAATCATGGTACAGCCAAGTTGACACACAATCTTAACCATCTCACAGGCCTTTCTTCTGAGGCACCTCTGGGTGGACTCTAACTTCTGACCTTTTGGTTAGCAGCCCAGTGTCTTTGTACTACCCAGGGATGCCTCTTTTCCCTTACCCACGTTGTAATGTCTGAAAACACAGGGCCTTTGCTTCCTGTTTCTTTCTATTCCCCGAGAGTGGCCAATATAACTAAGCAAGGTGCAACAATTCAATGAGGAAAAGAGAAAGGGAGAAGTGATGTGCTGGATTCTTAATTTACTGCAATCACATTAGATTAACAAATCAGAGAAAATGCAAAACCATCTGAGAAAGGAAATGTAAAGAACTAGCAAAGAGAAAGGGGAAGAAAACTAGGAAATGGGAAAAATCCATGGCCTTATTTGTGACTTTTTGTCAGTCATTAGGAAAGGAGGAGAAGGAAGAGAATGAGAGGAGGAAAGAGGAGTTTAGAGATGGGTTTTCTTGGGGATGGAGCCCTGGTGGTACAGTGGTTTAGAGCTCGGCTACTAACCAAAAGGTTGGCAGTTCAAATCCACCATCTGCTCCTTGGACACCCTATGGGACAGTTCTACTCTGTCCTATAGGGTCACTGTAAGTCAGAATTGACTCGATGGCAAAGTTCCCCTCCCCCCTTAGGTGATCTAGGGAATCACTGAAAAGGGTGGAAGAAGAAGTACACAGAGAATGGAACTCCAGACCAGAAGCTCACCTGTAAAAGGAGAGCCTAGGTTGCACGATGGTTAAGCACTCAGCTGAAAAGTTGGTGGTTCAAATCCACCGACTGCTGCATGGGAGAAAGACTTGGCTATCTGCTCCCATAAAGATTACAGCCTAGAAAACCCTATGGGGGTAGTTCTACTCCATCCCAGGAGTAGCCATAAATCAAAATTGACTTGACAGCACCCAACAACGTCAGAGAAATCCCTAGAAGGAAGAAACAATTTGCTAACTAGTTCACTGTAGCCAGGGAGTCCCTGGATAAAACAAAGCGTTAAGCACATTGCTACTAATTGAACTCATCCAGAGGCAATCTACTTCCAAACGGTCACAGCCATGAAGGCCCTGTGGAGCACAGTTCTACTCTGAAACACATGGGGTTGCCATGAGTTGGAATAGACGCGATGGCAACTGGTTGGGTTTTCGGTCACTTTAGCCGGTGTGAGCACGCAATACCTAACACAGTTTAAAAGTAAGATTACTTGATTTTAATGTTTTTGCATTTGGTCAGGCCTGGTCAATTCCCAGACCAAAGGTACTTTACTAAGAGGGGCTGGGGATCACCAAGAGCCCACTAGAGGGGAGTTTGAGTAATGAGTGGAAAGATGAGTTTGAAACTCTCACCGTACTCACAAAGGCATACCAGTTCTGTGAATAATAAGGCAAATTTAATTTTCACATCAATGCAAGCTTTCTCAGGCAAGAGACAGTTCAACAAATACAGAGAGAAAAGGACCTTTTCAGTTTGTGGATTTTATGCCAGCAATTACCTTACCATAACAAAACAGCAGTGTTTCCTAATGATTCTCCAGGATTCAGAACAGAAAGTACAGAAGTCAGAAATGTAGTAGGTGGAAAACAAGGCTTAACTGTGCTTTTGGCTGTATCTTTCAGATAATTGCTGTGGAGTCTGTTTCTTCCCTAACTATGCCTGTCATCCTCAGTATTAAATTATGATGATGATGATGATTACTGATAATTATCCCTTTCATTTATTCACCATCTTCTACTTTCTAAAGTACTTACACCTCACAGTAAGCCTATGTTGCAGGAAGAGAGGACACTGCTCCACCCATCTTTGAGATGAGGTGTGAGGCTGAGAGGTGCCATTCCCATGCCCTAGGTCACACAGCTCATTAGGGGCCTCTGCCTTCTATGGTTCTCTAACTATCTCTCAGCTGCATATTTGGTTCATTAAAAGACTAGGCAGCTCTTTCCTCATTCAAGGATGGATCTTATATATTCCATGTATCAAAACTGAATGACTAACTTCTATCAGAGGACTCCGGCAAGATGGCGGTCTAGGCAGAAGCACCACGCCGTCCCTCCACAACAAAGATCCGAAAAACTAAGCCAAACAGAGAATCAACAATCCTGAAACCCTAGAACATCAAATG
>NW_004444014.1:10281133-10334059 GCF_000243295.1 Trichechus manatus latirostris | reverse complement strand
ATCTGCAAGGTATAGCCAAATTAATTTATCAAAAAAAAAAAAAAAAAAAAAAAAAACTGAATGACTATACTTAAAGTATATAGCACTATTAAGCTTTGAGTGTATAGCTCCCTTTCTTCTTCCATCTGTCTGTTGGTCTTCCTCCCTCCCTTTGTTCCTCTGTCCTCCATCCTTCCTTTATTCCTTCTTCCCTTCCTCCCTTCCTTTCTCTCTCTCTCTCTCACACACACAGACATAGAAGCATACTCACTCATTATTTATGATTTCCAAGCATTTTCAAAAATAACAAGACATCATCTCTTTTGCCAGGTGTGATGGCTAGAACTTTTGACAAACTTGTGCAGCTTTCTGTTTCTCCATTCATTACGGAGGGAAAATCAAAGGATAGTGCTGTGTACCAGCATTGCGATTAGGACACTGGACATGGAAGAGTGTGTGTGTGTGAGGTACTACCTGTATTGCGCCTGAATGACTGCTGATTCTTCTCCATGATCTGGAGCTAATCCTGAGGATTAAGTGAGCATCTGCTCTCAGTGCTGACAGTGGATGGGGCCAAGCCATAAACATAGAGGTGGATGCTGGGGTGGGTGGGGGAGCAGGGGAGGGGATGGATCGGGCTCAGGCAAACCAGAGCTGGCTTCCTTGAAAGCCCTGGAGATTTGACCCTGGTTGCTCTCCTCCCCTTCCTCCTATACCAGGCTTCATCCGGCCCTGTCCTGGGCTCTCAGTTTGCACGCTGTGCAGAGTGGTGGGCGAGAGCCAGGGTCACAATGTCCATGTTAGTCCTCTGCTCTGCCTCTCTTGGCTCTATGCACTGTGTGACCTTGGGCAGATTGCTTGTGAGCACAAAGCCTCAGCTCACTTATTCATAAAACGGGGATAACAGTAATAATATACCCCTCACAAAGTCACTGTGCAGATTAGATGTTATTTCTCTTGGTGAACCTTGGCTGTCAAAGCTATTGGGATGCATATCTTTTTTTGCTTCTCTCGCCTTTTGTTTCCTGCTCATCATTTCAGCTCAAGTGCCACCTTCCAGTCTTCCAGCACATAGTGATTGTCCCCGCTCCTCTGCCACACATTACCTGGACTTCTCCTTTGGGCACTCTCCTTGTTAGGGTCACGTATTGTTCTCTGTGTCATGGATCTGAGTCTGTGAGCTCCTACTGGGGCAGGCTTGCTTTAGATATGAATTTTCTAGTCACACACACACACACACACACACACACACACACACACACACACACAGGAGGGAAGGGAGGAGGGGTAAATGAAGACATTGCCTTTTTTTAGTTGTGCTCAATGTTAGTTTCCTTCTCTACTTTCTCCCCTTTAGACAAAACAGTCTTCAGGAGCTAGACGCAATAGCACAGACTCAGGAGAAAGTCATAAGACTGTGTTCTCAACAGCCCAATGTTTGGAAACAAGTAGCCTGTGTATTAAAAAGGTAGGGTTTGTAAAAAGTAACATTGAGTGTCTGGAGTTATGGGAGGATCGAGGAGTCCCACCAACTGGGTCCAGGGTAGCAGCAAGAGCGCTGGCCTGGCCTTGAGGCAGTTGGGTCCCAGTTTGGAGGCCACAGATGGACCTGGGATCTTGGGCAAGCATGTCACCTCTGTGGCCTCAGTGCCCATCTAGGAAATGAAGGGGTCTCCTCCAGCTCTGGTGTTTGGTGGTTTGCCATAGCTCCCACCCGTGCCTCAGTGAGCACAGCAGCAGTTGGTATTTAACCTAATGATGGTGAGTCATCTAGAAGAGATGGCAAAAGAAGGTTGTTCTCATTTAGTTGCTGAAATGCCTCCACATTCTGGAATCCTAAGAGCTGAGGGATTCAGGAGAGCTAAATCTTCCAGATAACTGAGTTCTACCTTTGTAAGCACCCAAACTGAATTTTCTTCTAAGCTGAAAAAATAATAGAGCATATTTTCTTAAATTCTTTTTATTATATTGAATGTTTTGTTTTTAAATTTCTTCTCTTCAGCAAACAAGTTGGGAAGAGTAACTTGCGCTTACCTGGATGACTCAAGGCCATCATTATGAGCAGTAATACATTTTTTTTCTTTTGGTAGCACAGTGATGTTTTGGGGACTCCTGAGGTCTGTCCTGGGTTTGGATTATCCTGGTACTGATTTCCCCTGAGACTGCCATTGCTCTCTTCAGTTTCTGATGGTGTCACTCAGCAGAAACTAGAAGGGACATGGTTTTCATATAAAAAGCCCTGAGGTCCAGAGGTGGATAAGGATATTCTCAAAGTCTAAGAGCTTGTAGTGGCTCAGCTAAGGGAGGATCCAGCTCTCTTTATCTTGTAAGTCATAGTCCTAGAGGACTCCAGATGCTAGATTGCTTAATGTGAAATCCCTTATTTTCCTTTCCAGAGGGTCTCTAAGCCATCCAATTCAAGTTTCAAGGTTGGATCCTCGCAGAGTTGATTGATATTGTTTGCTGATGAAGACTACACTATTGTAGAACCCAGTTTATATCATACTTCAGAATTCTTCAGTCTGGAGAGTTTCTTTGGAGAGCTAATAAATTAAGAAGCAATCACCTACTATAGCAACCCAGGATCCTGAAGATACCTGGCCAGAATCACATTTAAGCAGTTCCATCTTTTCTTTTCTCTCTCTCCCTCTCTCCCTTCCTTTTTCCTTCCTTCCGTGTTGAAGAGATTGTAGTAGCATGAAGCTTATTTCTGGAGTACATTCAGCTGTGATGTTGCTCTTACAATGCACTTAGCAGGTCCAGGGACTATTCATTTCCTCATAGCCCTTTGCTAGTTACCCAGTACATACCATCCCAGAAGGGTAGTGGGAACTTTTTTTGCCACCTTGTGGTCCAAACAACCAGGTTTCAGCCTAAGGACATGAAGATATAGCTAAGTGGTTGCCTTCCTAAGAAAGAATGGATCTGCTTTGCACCATGTATCCCTTTTTGTCCAAACTCAAGGACAAAAAAACCGGTGGCAGTCCATGGTATATTCACTATTCTTCGCCAACACCAGAATTCAAGTGCATCAATTTTCTTCTGTCTTCCTTACTCATTGTCCAGCTTTTGCATGCATATGAGGCAATTGAAAACACCATGGCTTGGGTCAGGGGCACCTTAGTGACGTCTTTGTTTTTTAACTATTTATTTATAGTACTTTAGGTGAAAGTTTACAGTGCAAATTATTTTCTCACTATTATTTTCCCTCTATTATTATGTCAGACTGTCAGAGCAGTCGGTGGTGGTAGCCTGGCATCATCTGGTTCTACTAGGCTCAGGCTGGTGGAGGCTATGATTCATGTGGTCCATTAGTCCCTTTGACTGTTATTTTCCTTGTGTCTTTGGTTTTCTTTATTCTCCTTTGCTCTAAATGGGACGTGATGAATAGACGTTATCTTAGATCACTGCTCACAAGCTTTTAAGACACCAGATGGTACTTATCAGATTAGCATGAGAACATTTTCTTTATGACCTATGTTATGTCAATTGACCTAGATGTCCCCCAAGACCATGGTCCCCAGCCCTCAGGTCCAGTAACTTGGTCCCTCAGGGTGACTGGATGTGTCCAGGAAGCTTCTATGGCTTTGCCTTGTTCAAGTTGTGCTGATATCCCCTATCTTGTTTGATGCCTTTCCCTTCACCAAAGTTAACACTTATCTACCATCTAGTTACTGATTTCCCCTCTCGAACGCTCCCCTTCTTCATATCCATCAAAGATTGTTTTTTCTATGTGTAAACCTTTTCTTGTTTTTTTTTTTTCCTATTCAAAAATTTATACACATATTGTTTTGTGACATTAGTTGCAATTCCACAATGTGACAGCACACTCCCCCTTTCCACCCCAGGTTCCCTGCGCCCATTTGACCAGTTCCTTTCGCTTCCTGCCTGCTCACCCTGCTTTTGGTTGGGTTTTTATAACAGTGGTCTCATACAAAATTTTCCTTTTGTGATTGACTTATTTCACTCAACATAATGCCCTACAGATTCATCCATCTTGTGAGATGTTTTGTGGATTTATCATTGTTCTTTATTGTTGCATAGTATTCCATTGTGTGTTGGTTTTGTATAGACAGCCTTTATTATGTTGAGGAATTTCCTTTCTATACCTATTTTATTGAGAGTTTTTACCAAGAATAAGTGTTGGACTTTATCAAATGCCTTTTCTGCATCAGTTGAGATGATCATGTGATTCTTTTCTTCTGTTCTATTTATGTGGTGGATTACATTAACTGATTTTCTAATGTTGTACCATCCTTGCATACCTGGTATGAATCCCACGTGGTCGTGATGCATTATTTTTTTGACAAAATGCTGAATTCTATTGGTTAGAATTTTGTTGAGAATTTTTGCCTGTATGTTCATGAGAGATATTAATCTATAATTTTCTTTTTTTATGTTGTCTTTGCCTGGCTTTGGCATCAGGGTTATGCTGGCTTCATAGAATGAATTCGGGAGTATGCTTTGAAACAGTTTGAGTGGTACTAGTGTGAGCTCTTCTCTGAACATTAGGTAGAAGTCCTCAGTGAAGCCGTCTGGGCCAGGGCTTTTTTTTCGGTTGGGAGTTTTTTTTTTATTACCTCTTCAATCCCTTCTCTTGTTATGAGTCTGTTCAGATTTTCTATCTCAGTTTGCGTTAGTTTAGGTAGGTTTTTGTTTTTAACTCTTTAAAGAGGTCTTTTGCATCAGATTTGTCCAATGCAGTAAGTCATTTGATTTCTGGACTGCTGCTTCCACAGGCATTTTTTTTGATTGTGGATCCAAGTAAAATGAAATCTTTGGCAACTTCAATCTTTTCTCTGTTTATTGTGATGTTGCTTATTGATCCAGCTGTGAGGATTTATATTTTCTTTATGTTGAGGTGTAATCCATGCTGAAGGTTAGAGTCTTTGATTTTCATCAGTAGGCGCTTCAAGTCCTTTTTGCTTTCAACAAGCAAGGTTGTGTCATCTACATATTGCAGATTGTTGATGAGTCTTGTTTCAATCCTGATGCCACTTTCTTCTTCATATAGTTCAGCTTCTTGGATTATTTGCTCAGCATACAGATCGAATGAGTATGGTGAAAGGATACAATCCTTGACACACACCTTTCCTGATTTTGAACCACACAGGATCCCATTGTTCTGTTCGAACCTCTTGGTCTATGTACAGGTTCTACATGAACACAGTTTAGTGTTCTGGAATTCCCATTTTTCACAATGTTGTCCATAAATTGTTATGAGCCACACAGCCTTGGTGGTGTAATGGTTAAAACATACAGCTGCTAACCGAAAGTTCGGAGGTTTAGACCCACCATCTGGTCCATGGGAGAAAAGTGTGGCAGTCTGCTTCCGTAAAGATTTACAGCCTTGGAAATCCTATGGGGCAGTTCTACTCTGTTCTATAGGGTCACTATGAGTTGGAATCGACTCAGTGGTAATGGGGAGTGATATGCAGATGCTATTGAAAAGTGTACTGCTGCAGCACTATAGCTCCACTCCAGGATGGCCCTGAAAGATATTGGTGAAGAGAAATCCCCAAAGTTGGAAGAAATTTGGGCTGTGCTTATAAGACAGATGACCAGAAATACCTATCTATACCAATTCATAGATTATGAATGATTTGGCTTGGCTGCATGGCTGGGGATTTGAAACAACACGATTGGAAACATCGCAACAGGGAAGTCTGGGGAACAGGTATGTGGATAGACCTATTAGAATGGGCACACAATGTGAAGATATTTGTGTCTTGTATGAATGCTCACCGACAGACGACCTCAGCAGCAGAGGATTTAAATAATCAAGTGGATACGATGATCCATTCTGTGGATACCAGTCATCCTCCTAGCCACTCCTGTCATTGTCTAATATGTTCATCAACAAAGTGACCATGGTGACAAGGATAGAGGTTATATACGGGCTTAGCAATATGTATTCCCATTTACTAAGGATGACTTGGCTACAGCCACTGCTGAGTGCTCAGTCTGTCAGCAGCAGAGACCAACACTGAGTCCCTGATATGGCACCACTTCCTAGGGGGATCAGCCAGCTACCTGGTGGCAGCTTGATTACATTGGACTGCTTCCATCATGGAAGGGATGACATATTGTTCTTACTGGAAAAACACTCTCTATACTTGCCCTGACTGATTCTAATACTTAGGTTTAAAAAAATAAAAGAGAGAATTCTAAATATCCTAAACAACAATGACAAAAGTCATAAAGTCTATATGTTTTACCAGCAGACGAGAGCATAGTGAAATATTACTTATAGACTTCTTTTTCTCTGTACAGTTTAAAAAAAAAAAGACTGGTTATTTTATTTCCTGGTCCATACCATGTTAGAGTTTTCAAATTAGAAAGCTGGGAAATAAATCTCTTAGGGTAGGCTAGGTAATGCTGCACTAACAACCTCAAAATCCTGATGGCTCAAAATAATAGTTTGTTTCTCTCTGCTATTATTGTAGGTTGGTTGGGGGTTCTGCTTTAGGGCCCAGATTGACAAAGCAGTCTCCTTATGGAGTCATGATGGTCTTATACTGATAATAAAATTGACAGATTCAGGTCACATGGCTCCAACCCCAAGGGAGCCAGAAAGTTCAATGCTACCAAAGCATGAAGTTTTGGTGATGAGAACTAATGAGTACGCTAGAGATGAGGGAAGGCTGTAACTGGCAGGGTCTGCCACATCATTGAGGAAAGATAGCTCTTAGTAAGGGAAGAAAGAAAGGAAGGAGAGAAAGAAGAGAAGACAGAAAGCAGTCAAGATGCAAGATTGGGGCCATTAAGTTTAGGGCTAGATGGTCAGCCACATAGGCCTGAGTTAGTCACTGCTTTCCTATACAGTATAGCAAATGATGCTAAACTCCTAGTCATCAGGAAAAGATAAAATTGTGTTCTATGCATTTTGTTTAAGAGACTTTGAAGTTTATATTTTAGAATTATTTCCATGCCAAATATTTAGAATATCTATATTAAATATTTAATGGACACTATAGTTAGGTTCTTATTTGGCAAAGACACCTGATAGTTGAGATACAATGGAATTGTCACTGGTTTTGTTATCACCATAGTTTCTATATCCACATTGGGCTTTATTTCTAAGTAAATTATGTCACGAGAACCAAGGGAGAAGCTATAGCCTTGCTAGAGAACATCCACTCATTTAAGTCTGTCATTTGGCTGTTTTCAGCTGCATCAGAAGAGGATGTGTTGGGATGACATGCAGCCCTGGATAAGATTGTTTTGAACAATATGAGAAATCAGTGGCATTCAGGCCAAATTAAATCTAATTTATTCTACAAATTGCCAAACTATCAGTCCTATTAAATCTGTTTATTAAAAGGCAGGAGAGTTGGTCTGGGTCACAAGCTGTGGCTGGATAATAAGACAAAGATGAAGCCCACTAATGTAGATAAATCATGTTTGATTTTCAGGCCAGAGGTAGCCAATGCGAGGACTTTCACCTTGCCTCTCCTGTCATCCAGAGGTATCTGTGAGCCAGTTGGAGTGTCCCCAGAGTCAGACCATACTGATTGATTTCTGTGGCACTGGGAGGCCCATGTCATTGCCCCCAAGATGGGGCCATTAATAAAACCAACTCTATTTCTAGTCATCCATTCTAAAAAATACAGTTTAAGCAGGTCTATATGATTTAAGGATAAGTAGGATAAGGAGGGTAGCGTCATAGATAATTGTAGTGGAGTGGCAGGGGTAGTAGGTTGGGATTGGATACTCTTAAATCCTAATGTGCTAAAAAGGGATGTGTTGTTGTCAGGTGCTGCTGAGTCAGCTCTGATTCATAGCCACACTATATACAACAGAAATAAACACTGCCTGGTCCTGCACCATCCTCACGATAGATTCTATGTTTGAGTCCATTGTTGTAGCCACTGTGTCAGTCCATCTCATTAAGGGGCTTCCTCTTTTTCTCTTACCCTCTGCTTTACCAAGTATGATGTCCTTCTCTAGGGACTGATCCCTCCTAATAACATGTTCAAAGCATGTGAGAAAAAGTCTCACCATCCTTGCTTCTAAGGAGCACCCTGGCTGTGCTTCTGACAGTCCGTGACATGTTCAGTATTATTCACCATCACCATAATTTGAAGGCATCGATTCTTCTTCAGTCTTCCTTTTTCATTGTCCAGCTTTCATATGCATTGAAAATACCATGTTTTGGGTCAGATGCACCTTAGTCCTCAAAGTGACATCTTTGTTAACACTTTAAAGAGGTCTTTTGTGGCAGATTTGCCCGATGTAACTATGTCATTTGATTCCTTGACTGCTGCTTCCATGGGCATTGATTGTGGATCCAAGTAAAATGAAATCCTTGACAACTTCAATATTCAATATGATGTTGTTTATTGGTCCAGTGGTGAGGATTTTTGTTTTCTTTATGTGATAGTATACCTTTATTCCCAAATTACTTGGGGGTGATCCACAAAGTTTTGTAAGATTTTGGGTTGGATTTCACATCTTAACAATTATGAGCATACACATACAATGAGGGAAAAAGGGCATTGGTGATTAAGGTCTTATTCTTTAAGAAAGATTAGGCTTTGTTTATAGTGTTCACCTGCTTGGAATGTCCTATCTCAGAGTCTGAAGTTGCTAAAATTGTACCTATCCTTGGAGGTCTAACTCAAATTCTCTCTTAAGAAGCCTGCCTTTACTATTCCAGCCCGTAGCTTTCCTTCTTTTGAACTTCTACCTCAGTGAGTATTATTAGCACTTGGCTTGACAATTATCACATCCTTCACTCACTGCACTTTGGATGAATCTTTTTATGAAATATTTCTCTGAAAATTTAAAATAAACATGTGGAGAGATCCAGTTACTTGCCTAAGATGGCACAATTAGTAACAAGTTGTTGCTTCTAAGCTCTCCCTCAGTGTTCTATTCCATGAGGTAGCCTCATCTTGTGGGGAAAGAAACTTCATTGAGGATGTGAGTTCCAGTGGGATAAGGTCTGGCTGTGAATGTAATGTGGATTATATTCCTCTTTGTTGTTGTTGTTATTAGCTGCTGTGCTGGAGTCAAGTTCAACACATGGAGACCTCATGTACGACAGAAGGAAACAATGTCCATTCCTGCATCATGGTCACAATTTCTGGCATGTTTGTGTCCATCCTTGTGAATTTTTGGAAGTAGATCACCAGCCCTTTTTATTTAGCCTGTCTTCATCTGGAAGCTCTGATAAAACCTATTCATATGGGGGACCCTGAAGGTATCTGAAATACCGGCGGCATAGCTTCCAACATCACGGCAACATGGAAGCCACCACAAACGGATGGGTGGTAGATATTCGTCTTAGTGGGGCTAAAAAAGCAAGGTCCTCCAGTAGGCCTTAGTTAGTGGCCTTCAAGGTAGCTCTGGCAGACAGGTCTTGTTGAGGCCTACCTTCCTGGTTCACCAATTCAGAAGAGTGTTCCCTTTCATTGAAATTTGGCCTGTAAGCACCCTCCATGTAAGCACAGAGCTATTTCTTTGCCTTACACTTTGTTCCAGGAAGCCTTCTGTTCAGACAGCCTCTATTATGGACACTTTTCTTAAACTCAGAGTAGAGAGAATGAATGAGAGTGGAGTGCAACCCTTGAACATAAAACAAGCCCCAGATATTAATTTCATGGAATACACTTGTGGAATTTGGTCACCATTCCATACAGTCTGGTTCCGGGTCCAGGAAATCTCTGGAGGAAAGTTGAGGTGAAGGAAAGTAGGGATGAAAATCACTCACAGTAATCCAAACGCTTTATTAGTCTGTAATTAGGAGTGATGGGAGGAAGCCAAGTGAGGGACAATTTAAGCTGAATTGCAAGAAAAAACGGGTCCCTAACAATGAAGAGTAGTCAACTGTGGAGGAGAATGACAGAGACAGAGCAGTGGCAGTCACTCATAATTTCTTTATTGGTAATTTGGTCTCTATATTTTGGATGAAATACATATCTGGGAACCATGCCAGGCCATGCAAGGGATGCCCTTTAACCGGCATTTAAGGTGAGAGCATTAACGGCTCAGCGAGAGGAAAATGAGATAATCTCAAGAAGCAGCTGAGAATTAGAAGTCCAAAGAACAAGGTGTTCTCTTAGGTTCAGGTCCTGGCACTGTACATTATCTAAGCTACTCAGTTGGGAGTGCACACCATCAGAGCAGAAATCCATGATCTTTCAACTTGCTCCTAATATCTTTGGGAGGTCCCTCTTACTGCCTCCAACCTAAGAGTAATCTGAATTCTCAGATTATCAGTAGTCTAGGAAATGAGAATTTGAAATGCTACTCTATTCCATGTAATACACTTGTTTTAGGAAAAAAGAGAATAGGAGTGAGGTATTTTTTTAATGAATTAAAACATACACAAACTACTTCATATCACCCTTCTGGTAAGACTTACTTATGAAAACAAACCTTTGTTACTTCTTATCTAGAAAACTCTATGAGTGTTCCAGCAGCTCATTCTTCCTTCAGTCTTTCATCCATGTGGGTCTCTGCGTGCTATTTTCTTGTCACCTCTCTGTTCACAATCTTTCCAAGGACTTCTACAATCTGTTCCCAACTTAGCCTTGCAGCCGTATCTGCACTACTCAGATCCTCTATTTTAGTTTCCCAATGCATCTCCTGTCTACCGAACATATGCATAAGCACCACACATGTACACAACACATGCATGCTCACATGCTTACACATGCACACAGTTACATGTGTGTGTGCACATGCATGCACACAAACAATAAAATAAACTCTCTTGTCACTTAACAGCTTAGGAGTCTAGTGTTTTTGGAAACATCATTTGAGGAAGTGCTTCTCCTTCTGTTTTTAAACACAATCTACTGGTGGTTCTTCTAACTCTTTTTCCTACCTCTGCTAAAATGTCACATGTGCATTTTGTCACTATTCTTCTTTCACCTGGAATCCATCTTTACTTAACTCATTCTATCAGAATTCTACCTGCACTTTAAGGCTAAAGTCCAGTGCCACAACTACAAAACGTCCTCCCCAGTCTTCTCAGCATGAAGGGATCCCACCTTGCTCTGAAATTTTCAAGCTCTTTGAATAATCCACAGGTGCTTAACACACCTGCCTTCTACTGCAGACTTTTGCATTCATGCTTTACCTCCATTACTAGAGGTAATTTCTCTAAGTTTAGAATCGTATTTCACATAGCTTCGCACTCCCCACAGTACACAGCAAAGTCTTTTTTACCTAGTAGGTGCTCAAAAAATGCTCTTTTTAGAAAATGAATAAATTAATAATCAGAAGATGGATTTTTCATTATATTATATATCTGCTTAGGACCTCTGCTTGATCTTTCTTCCAGCGTCTCATTAAGCCCCATGAGCCTCCTACAAGTGTATGTAAGATCAGTCTATTAGGTCACACTGGTCATCAACACTCTTTCCTGTTCCTACTCCGTTCCTTCCTTCTGCTGTAGCATTAGGGAGCTGAATCATCAACACAGAATGGCTGTCTCCCTAGATGGAATTTCAGGACTGGCCAAGTCCTTCCTTCTCCAGGAAACCTCTTCTTGGCCATCCTAGTTCCCATTAAAATTCAGGTTCTCTGAGTTTCTATTGTAATTGTAATTAAACTGTACACCACAGTGCTTAGCTATTTTCTACTTTAACAATGCTGTTTTAGTTTCTCCAACCAGATCGTAAATTCATTGAAGAACATGTAGAATAGTGGTAAAAAGCCTGACCTCTGGAGCTAGCTGGCTGGTTGGAATCTGACTCTAACACTTCTTAGCTGTGAGATCATGGGCAAGTACTTAATCCTCTATACCTCAGTTTCCTCATCTGTAATATGGGGATATGATAGTTTACATGGTTTTGTAGTTGTTAGGTGCCATTGAGTCGATTCTGACTTATAACGACCCCATGTGACAGAGTACAAGTGCCACATAGGGTTTTCTTGGCTGTAATTTTTATAAAAAATTGCCAGGTCTTTCACCTGCAGAGCTGCCGGGTGGGTTTAAACCACAAACCTTTCAGTTAGCAGTCAAACACTTAACCATTTGCACCACCAGAGCTCCTTACTTTATATGGTTTAATGGAGATTAAATGAGTTAATACATGTAAAGCAAAAAGAACAAAGAATGCTGTTGCTGTTAGGTGCTGTCAAGTCGATTCCAACTCATATGTACAACAGAATGAAACACTGCCTGGTCCTGCACTGTCCTCACAATCATTGCTATGTTTGAGGCTATTGTTGCAGCCACTGTGTCAATCCGTCTCGTTGAGGGTCTTTCTCTTTTTTGCTGACCCTATACTCCAGGGACTGATCCTTCGTGATAACATGACCAAAGTATGGGAGACAAAGTCTCGCCATCCTTGCTTCTAAAGAGCATACTGGCTGCACTTCCTCCAAGAAAGATTTTTTCATTCTTTTTGCAGTCCATGGTACATTCAATATTCTTTGCCAACACCATAATTCAAAGGCATCAATTCTTCAGTCTTCCTTATTCATTATCCAGCTTTCACATGCATATAAGATTGAAAATACCATGGCTTGGATTAGGCGCGCCTTAGTTCTTAAAATGACATGTTTGCTTTTTAACATTTTAAAGAGATCTTTTGCAGCAGGTTTGCCTAGTGCAATGCATCTTTTGATTTCTTGACTGCTGCTTCCATGGGTGTTGTATGTGGATCCAAGTAAAATGAAATCCTTGACAACTTCAATATTTTCTCCATTTATCGTGATGTTACTTATTGGTCCACTTGTGAGCATTTTTGTTTTCTTTGTGTTGAGGTATAATCCCTACTGAAGGCTGTAATTCATCAGTAAGTTCTTCAAGTCCTCTTTACTTTCAGCAAGCAAGGTTGTGTCATCTGCATAACACACGTTGTTAATAAGTCTTCCTTCAATCCTGATGCCACATTCTTCTTCATATTGTCCAGCTTCTCTGATTATTTGCTCAGCATACAGATTGAATAAGTATGGGGAAAGGATACAACACTTGACGCACACCTTTCCTGACTTGAAACCACCGAGTATCCCCTTGTTCTGTTCAAATGACTGCCTCTTGGTCTAAGTCCAGGTTCCTCATGAGCACAACTAAGAGTTCTGGAATTCCCATTCTTCGCAATGTTATCCATAATTTGTTTTGATCCACACAGTCGAATCCCTTTGCATAGTCAATAAAACATAGGTAAACATCTTTCTGGTATTCTCTTCTTTTAGCCATGATCCATCTGACATCAGCAATGATATCCCTCCTTCCACGTCCTCTTCTGAATCCAGACTGAACTTCTGGCAGTTCTCTGTTGAGGTACTGCTGTAACTGCTTTTGAGTGATCTTCAGCAAAATTTTACTTGTGTATGATATTGATACTGTTCGATAATTTTTGCACTCTATTGGATCTGCTTTCTTTGGAATGGGTACAAATATGGATCTCTTCCAGTCTGTTATCCAGGTAGCTGTCTTCTAAATTTCTTGGCATAGATGAGTGAGCGCTTCCAAAACTGCATCCTCTTGTTGAACCGTCTTAATTGGTATTCCGTCAATTCCTGGAGCCTTGTTTTTCGACAATATCTTCAGTGCAGCTTAGAACTCTTCCTTCAGCACCATTGGTTCTTGATCATATGCTACCTCCTGAAAAGGTTGAACGTCAACCAATTCTTTTTCGTACAATGACTGTGTATTCCTTCTATCTTCTTTTGATGCTTCCTGCATCCTTTAATATTTTCTCTGTAGAATCCTTCAATATTGCAACTTGAGGGTTGAATTTTTCTTCAGTTCTTTCAGCTTGAGAAATGCCAAGCATGTTCTTCCCTTTTGGTTTTCTTTCTCGAGGTCTTTGCCATTTCATTATAATACTTTACTTTGTCTTTTTGAGCTGCCCTTTGAAATCATCTGTTCAGCCTCTTTTACTTCATCATTTCTTCCTCTTGCTGTAGCTACTCTGTGTTCAAGAGCAACTTTCAGAGTCTCTTCTGATATCCATTTTTTTCTTTTCTTTCTTTCCTGTCTTTTTAACGACCTCTTGCTTTCTTCTTGTATGATGTCCTTGATGTCATTCCACAGCTCATCTGGTCTTCAGTCATTAGCGTTCAACGTGCCAAATCATAGAATAGCACTGTTTATATGTAGATTATTATTATTATCAGAGCATAGATTGAGTTTTTGACTTATCCTTTATCTTCTCTTCCAAGTGCCTACCTGAGTGCCGGACATATGGTATATAATGAATAAGTTCCATACAAATTATTCATTCAAAAAATATGTATTGAGTACCTACTAGGTGCCAGGCTAGTTTTAAGTGCTAGCCGTACAGAAGAGAACAAAACAGGCAATGCCATGCTCTCAAAGAGCTTATATTTTATTTGTAGGAGATAAAAAGTACACAAGTATAACAATGTATAATATGTAGTATATACAAGTAATTGTATGTATAGTATATTATATATTGTTGTTGTTAGATGCTGTTGAGTTGACTCTGATTCATGGCAATCCTGTGTACAACATAATGAATCATTGCCTGCTCCCAGGCCGTCTTCATGATCATTGGCATGTCTGAGTTCATTGTTGTGGCCATTGTGTAGTACCTTCCAAACTCGCGGAGCTCATCTTTCGCTAGTATATTCGACAATATTCAGTTGTGATCCATAAGATTTCCATGATCATGCAGGTCCTTGGAAACATCATCAAGTATCTTTGATCCAGAGAACTGTGAAATAAAAAATTTACACATTGTTTTGGAATGTATGCAGTACAGTGGGAACAGAAATACACACATACATAATAACAAATTAAAGACCTTGGTTAAGAGCAAAGTTGAGTAGACTAGACAGGAAGAACTCTAAGAAAAGGGCAAAAGAAGAGATTTGAATGTTTTGGAGTGTCCAGGACATCTTGAGCTAAACTTTGAGGAATTTGACCAAAGAGGGAAGAACTATATGAAGTAATTCTGAGCCCATACATGCTGTGTGCCTAGGACTGAGAAGCAGAGGATCTGTCCTCATCGGGGATGAACACGTCTAGTTATGGATGTATGTTAGTGGTAAAATGAAATTAATCTTCTAAGAACATTGAAGGTAGTTTTCCTTAAGCTCACTGGCTATATTTTCCCAGCCCACATTCTTTGTGTAGAATATAAGGCATATATTCTCTACACATATATGCAGGTATATGGATACAGAGCATAGTAACTATCATGGAAAACATTAGGCATGTGATTGCCATGCCCACAAGCATTCTGGGATGGAAGGCAAAAGATGCAGAGACAATTTTCAAAGCCAGGGAGAGGGTAAAGGTGACCTTCATATGTGCAAAAAGTATGGCTTAATCATTGAGTAGAATAAGAAGCCTCTGAAGATGGTATTAGCCTCCAGAGAAGGCTGTATTCCTTTCCTGGGTAATCAAATGTGCCTGTGATCATTAAGGTTGTGTTTCAACTTGGCTGGGCCATGATTCTCGGTGGTTTGGCGGTTATGATATAGTTTGGCAGTAGTATGAAGATGTGATCACTTCCACGATGAGATTTGATATAATGTGATCACCTCCATGTTGGGATCTGCTGTAAGTAGCCAATCGGTTGAAAGGGAGTTTACTTGGAGGTGTGGCCTGCATTGAGAATAAATGGAGTTTTCTGGCAAGGTTTCCAGGCCTTTGCTTGCTCTGGATCCTGTAGCTGGCTCCTGTTGGTCTGACCTCCGGTTCTTGGGAATTGAGCCAGCAGCTTACCTGCTGTCTTGCCTGCCAATCTTGGGATTTGTTGATCTTCACAGCCTGTGAGCAAGAGCCCTACTGTCTGACCTGCTGATCTTGCGTTCATCAGCCCGTGTGGTGAATGTAGCATGAGTCAGGAGAGGCTTCTATCCTGACCCATGGACTTGGGGAGTTCCAGCCTCTACAACCGCGTGAGCCATTTCCTTGATATAAATCTCTCTATGTATATTTATACGTTTTACTGATTTTACTTCTCTAGAGAACCCAGCCTAAGACAGTGCTGGAGAACCATTCAGAGTGAGGAAATTTGCTAATGCATTGGGGCTGTCCATTAACCTCATTCCTGCCAACTCCATGTTGGTAAACAGCAATTACCACCTCATGCACTTGTTTTCTGCCCCACCCCCTGGGTCCCTTGAAATCACCCATTTTTTAGTCTTAATGGGACATGATATTAAAACCAAGAATTGCAAATTCACCAGATTGTGAAGTTGGAGAACTTTTGGGGGAAAGTCACATGAAGGACACATTTTTACTGCTGTAACTGACAATTATCTTCAGAGAGTTTTCGAAAACTGCCTCATAAATGTAACATCCTAATCACATCCTGATTGTTTAATGGGGAGACATGAACATTCAGTTGACAGAGCTGTCATTTCCAGGAGGGTATTTTTATCTGAAATAGGCACTAAAGATACCTCTAAGAGAAAATACCCATGTAACCTCAGAGCACACTGGACTCCAGGTGTCTGATTCTGTCCCACTGAGGCTCTTGCCAGCCCTGCACACACCTGGATCATGGCCACAGCTGCTGCTTGCCCACCTGGAACCTGTTTCCCTCTGTTATCTGTGCAAGTCCTACTCATCCCTCAAAGTCCAGGTTAATTTGCCCTTCTTCTAGGAAAACATCCCTTGCTTCTCCAGCCCATTCTCATCTCTTCTTTAATTTTCTTGCCATTTGGAGCTTAATTCTCACAATTAGGCTGTGAATTATAGACCATTTTATTGGTATTAATAATATAATTTTAACATGACATGTGCTCTGCACTATTACTTCAAGTACACAAGGCACATATCCCAGCTAGCAAAGCATAATGAAAAGAGCCTGTTAGGAATGACTTTGGTCTAACTTAGACTGTCTAAGCATTTCTGAATTGCATTGAATCTGTAGGGATGATATTTGTTGGGCTGGAGTTCCCTTAGATGGCATTGCTGTCTCAAGAACTACTCATATCCGTATGTTGGTTTTTGTGCATGTGTGTGTGTGCTTTGGACCCTTTGAGTTAACCACTCATTTCTCTAGGGAGGTGCTTTGGATTAGATTCAATTCTAAAATATGAATTGAATACATACTAAGGGTCAGTTATGGTGCTATGTTTGTGTGTGTGTGTGAGGGAAGGTGTGGTCAGGGAATGGAGGAAGAAATTACAAAGAATGAATTAGAAAATCTCGTTTGAGATGATGACTTATTTGTGTATACTGTTTGTGAATGAATGCTTGTGAATGCCTGGCATATAGTGGGAGCAGAAGCCATGAGAATAGAGACCAAAAGAATAGTACTTGGGTCAAACTTCACAAATTTCTCTGTGTTTAGATGCCATACGTGCAAAATGGGTACGAAATGGTTGTCTCCAGAGTGATGCTGATAATCAGAGAATGAACAAGATGATTCACTGGGCTATGGTAAGAGAATAGCAGAACTTAGCTTACTAGCGTTTGACATGGGAATGCTCTCTCTTGGTCCTCAAGTCAGATAGTCACATAACACACACTGAGCTTGAAGTGTCCTGAGGGAAGGTGAAGATTACACAGCGTAGAAGGTTTGGTGGGACACCATCATTATTTATTCTTTTTTAGTTTATATGTACCCAGGTAAGTGGATTTATGGATTATATTATCTTCTTTTAACTAAACTAACCGTGCTATAATGAGCAAGTGGCTTATAATAGTTTTGTGAGGAAACCGTGGACTGATGAGAATGCTAACTATACAAGGCCAAGAGAATTGCCTTGTTAAGTTAAAATCTAGATGATACTTCTCTTCCCAGCTCCTCTTTAGCCTCATTGCCAGGTAAAAGTAAGGGCAAACAAATCAGATCTAAAGAGGGGCAGCCAATGAGTGGGAAAGTAAACTCCATTTTGTTTGGAAAATGTTTGGAAAGGAGGTTTCCATCCTTGTGTGATATTGCTGCCAAAAATGGTAATTAAAGTTCTCATATAAGTATATTGAAAATATTAGGGAAATGTTTCTAACCTGTTTGACATTAGATAAGCTAGAAATTGACTAGCAAAATTTCAACAAGTACTTCTGATTAATGGGTACACGGGATTGAAAAGTGAGTTAATGACTCGCCAGCAGAGTTGATTGTACCTTTGTCCATGGGCTTTGCGGTTTCCATGAGGTAACTTTTACTGATAGCAGCCATTGAAACCAAGGATCAAAATAAGCTGAAATTCATATTGGACCTTAAAATTGTTTTAGCACTACATATTAAACCATGGCTTTCTTAAATATGAAGCATATTTAGTCTCATTGCTTTCACTGAAAATATTATTATGAATCATGAATTCAATTCCAGTAAAAAGGCCGACATTCAATTACCATTACATAATAAATTTAAAAATGCAAATATTGGTTATTTCATTTATTTTTTAAAATTTATCATTTAATGTAAGTTTTATAATGTTTAGGAGTTCCTAGGTGGCACAAATGGCTACATGCTTAGCTACTAACTGAAAAGTTAGCATTTTGAATCCACCCAGAGATTCTTGGGAAGGAAGTTCTGATGATCTATTTCTGAAAATTAGCCATTGAAAACCCTAAGAAGCACAGTTCTACTCTGAGACACATGGGATCCCCATAAGTTGGAAATTACTCTGTGGAAACTGGTTTGGATTTTCTTTTTTTGTTGATAGAACCTGCAACTTATTGATTTACTCTCTCTGTATATGTATTTCTTCTTTTTGAGGATAGCAAGCTCATATTTTTCCTTGATTTGAGTGTACAACCAAAACTGTTGGAGGCCACTGGGTTTGTGATCCAATTTTTTTTTTTTTTTTGCTTTGTTTTGTTTCATTTTGTGTGACTTTTTTTTTTTTTTTTGAGTGGGGGTAGACTTTAGTTTTTAGAGCAGTTTTAGGTTTATAGAGAAAATGCAGGAAGTACAGGGAGTTCTCATATACCACCTGTCTCCCCAGCACACTGTTTGTCCTGTTATGAAAATTGTGCATTCCATGGGGTGTGTGGTATGTTTGTTTCCATTGCTGAACAAACATTGATAAATTATTAACAAAAGTTCATAGTTTACATTAGGGGTTCATTCTTGTGTTGTACAGTCCTATTGGTTTTGACAAACACATCATGTCATCAGTCCGAAATTCAAGTTTTATGAAGGATTATAGGACAGATATGAAACTGCCTTTAAAGTGTTTTACATGAGTATGACAGCAGTGATAGAGAATGCTTCTTGAAAGGGAAAGTACAAGGCTACTGGCTCAAGCGATCAGTTGGGGCAATTAAATCTAAGCAGGTGCAAACAATAGATTTGATGGAAATGAGGATGATTTCATTTTTCTAAAAGAATACAATCTGAGTTCTTCTCTTTCGAAGCCCCTACTGCACAACCCCAACCAGCCTTTTCAGTCTCTCTACTCATTGACTATTCCTATGAACTCCAGCCTGACTGGTTGTCTCTTTGCCTCCCAAATATAGCCCCAAAACCCATTGTCGTCAAGTCATTTCCAATTCATAGCCACCCTGTAGGACAGAGTAGAGTTGCCCCACAGGGTTTCCAGGGAATGCCTGGTAGATTCGAACTGCTGACCTTTTGGTGAGTAGCCAAACTCTTAACCGGTACACCACCAGGGTTTCCAAATTTAGCCCAGGCTCACTCAACTCAGACAATGCTTTCTTTTCCCCATCTGAAATGTCCTACCGTGTCATACTGACCTTCTTGTTGCATCCAAATCCTACTCACCCCTCATGACCAAGGTCAGCTCTCTTCTTCTCCCACAATTTTCTCAGACCACTTTCGCCCACAATTTTCTCTTTCTTTTCTAAACTAATAGCAGTTTCTGTCTCTGCCACTCATTTGACAATCAACTATATAATGCATTGTGACAGCTCTGATATTACATCGTGTCATATCGTTATGTTCCTCTTCTGTTTTTAGGTTTTTTTTTTTTTTTTTCCTATCTCTCCTCACGTTTTGCTGTATAACTGTAACTTCACTCAAATGTCCTTCAGTGCTGGGGTGGCATTTCCCCCCTTCTGTTATATTCTTCCATTGTCTGTGCTCAATATGTAATTTGACTCAGAGAAGGTGCTTAATAAATAGTTGTTCGACTAACAGATGGACAGTTCTGTTTGATACTGGGTTTCCTCACCTGAGATTAGAATAACAAGATATATACAGAAAGCTGATATGAGAATTAAACATGCAGTGTATACAAAGTGCAAAGTAGCATGTCTGCCACTAAGTGAAACCTTGTAAATTTCATATTTTCCAGGATTAACTCACTAATGGAAATTTTTATGTCACAAAGCTACCTGGTTGTTTAGACGCAGCTGTTGAACAGGGATGAATGATTTGAGGCACACTCCATTCATTCATTCACTTATATATCATGCACCAGGGGTGAGGTTTTTAATTTTCATTTTAGTATGCCTTCCTTCTCTTCTTCTTATTTCAGTTAATATCCTCCAAAGCTTTCATCCTATAATCAAGAGAAGAAATTATAATTTTCTTGACTCATTGATAATTGATGCTAATGGAACGATAGTTTCTGAGACAATTCCATATACCGACCACCACAAGAAAAATGGAACAGACACACACACACACCTGCAGTGCCCTTAATCAGACCCGAAACATCCTGCTGACAGATATTTAACTCATTAATTCTGTTTGTCTGTTGGCCTGACACCATCAGTAGAATACAATATGAAGTGCTAATTATCACAAAATCTAATGCTACAACTTACTGGGAGAGAAAAACCTTTTTCCACTCCTTCTTGGAAGCTGCCTGCTTCCTCTCTTAAATTTGATCAGCATTTAATGTGATGGAAGAGGAAACCACAGCCCTGCATTTGCCTTGAGCCCTAACTAATGCAAAGGACAGTTCACTCTCAATCCATGTTATTTTTCAGATAATTCAGCACATCACTGGGTGGTTAAGTGTTTCTGTTGGTAATCTAAGAAGACAAAACAAATCTGCGACTCAGTATCCTTTCAAATGGGGAGGCTGGCTGACTAGGATGATGAGCAGGCGAGGCCGGGACCTTCCTCCTTTTGTGAGCTCTGAATCCATTTGTGTGCACAGGCACCAAAGAACTAGTTGTCCATTTCATCCTTTTTCCTAAATTAAATGGGCTGGTCAGTTTCAATATTCCCTCCAGGTCCAGATTTCTTGAAAACAAAGCCACCACTGTCTGAGACTTCCTTGGGAGAGTGTGTGTGCATCCCGAGGTCTAGAAACTGCTGATTGCCATCTAGACCAGGCTGCTGCTCCTAAGGAGTACTGGACAGTCCTGGCCAGGAACCCCACTGCCTCTCCCCAGGACCGCCCTCACTGCCTATGCTTCTGCTGAAGTCACCAAGTCCTGCTATTGACTGAGTCAAGTTCCCTCTGGTGACTTCTGAAAGGTATTTCCTTAACTGCGTAGTCAGTTAAAAGTCCTTGGGTGGTACAAGCTGTTTGTGATTATCTGATGAGGTTGGCGATTCAAGCACACCCAGTAGCTCTACAAAAAAAAAAAGGCTGGCAAACTGCTTCAGTAAAGATTACAGACAAGAAAACCCTATGGAGCAGTTCTACTTTGTAACACATAGGGTTGCCATGAGTTGGAATCCCCTCGACAGCAATGGGTTTGGTTTTCGGTAGTTCGTTAACAATTGAGCAGCCATCTTTGTATGTGGAGGCTTTGTTAAACTCAGCTTCTCTTTGCCTGGTGTGTCCTAAACCCTGACTTTCCTTCTGTTTCTCTTTACCTATTTCACCCACTTCACCTTCGTGGCCTAACGGTGGTGGGTGGAGCTGGGAGATGCGGAGCTGGTGTGTGAGAGGAAGATGCTGGCGTGGAGATGAGGGCATGAGCAGAGCAGCCTTGCTGCTCCCGCTCTCACATCACGCGTTCCTGGAAAAAGCCTCTGTTCTCGGCCACCTATCCCACCCCTTTCAGTAGTCCTCCATTTCCTTAATTGCATATACCTGGAGCTCACAGAATGCAGCAATGGGAGAGGAAGACAGGGACTTTTTTCAGGGCGCAAATCTCTTTAAAAAGTTCATTTTAACTGTTTGCAATGAATGAAATATTGCACATCTGGTATATTATTTTTAAAAAAGGATATTAAACATCAGGGCAGGACTGTCTGGTTATATTGCAGTGTCTATCTTCTCCTGTGTCAGCAACAAGTAACGCCGAAGGAGGCCTAATTACCATATTCACAGTGGTACAGGTAGTAAAACAGTTACGCTTTGCATTGCTCGGGATGTTCAGGGCTGAAATAGATAAACTATGTGGGAGACTAGTAGTAGGTAATTATTCTCTACTTACATATTCAGCCTCATAATTCTAAATTAAGGTAAGTGGAAAAAGCTTATAAAATATTCAAAGCTCCTTTATCTTGCCTCCTCCCTCTTATTAGAAACTATGCATGAATTTGCATAGAATAAACGGAGCTCATAAATCAAAGAAGAAACTGCAAGAATGCTCTTTGTAAGTTATAATTTAAGGTTAACTGTAGCACATTTTGCTTACTGTATTATTAATGACTTTCGTTCACTCATGACAAGATTACATATTAAAAATTGTTGGTAGACAAAACTCAGTTCATAATCAATTTGCTTCTTAATGTGAGCAATCTGCATGCCTCCCTCCGGTGGAGGCAGGTTTAGCGAGGATAATGGAAGGAGTGCCTTGGGAAGAACAGCTCGGCACATAGTTGGGCTCCCGCAGGGCTGTGATTGACGGGTAGCTCCAAAGGGGAATTAAATGACTGGTGAAGGGCAAAGCCTGACCTGCTCAGTCAGGGCTCCAGGCAGCTCCTCAAGGTTTCAGAATCTGACTCCACCCTCTACCAGCCCTTCCTCCTTCATTCCTCCTGTGCTTTATAGTACTTTCCAATCACCTCCTGGGCTTGATGTCTTTTCACCCTCACAGCCTCATTTCCTTTTTAGAATCATCGCATCTGTTTACTAGAAAATGTACTTTCCCCCACCGTTAAACCCAAACCATTTCCATATTCCTCCTCCAATCGTGTTTCAGGTCCTCTAGTTGTCTTTCTCATTTTTTCTTGTTCCCCTTCTTCCTTTGCACCGTGTGTTTGGCTTTCTGGCCAGTTCCTCTCTTTACTGTTTCCTTCTGGGTTTTGGCATTTCTTCTTCAGAAGCCCTCTTTCTCCTTTCCTCCCACAAAGCGCTGCCAATCTGTCTCTGTAGTTAGAGATTCCCACCACCCCCTCCCCACCTCCTAGGCCCGCCCCAGGGTAAAGTGTTTCCTGGTAGTAGGTTAGATACCAGCTGCCTTCTGATGTATGTGCAGCTGTAAGACTTGGCCTCACTCTAGACAGGAGAAGCAGAGACCGACTGAATGTTGGCCGATTATGGACTGGAAGTCCGCACACGTGGGTTTGGTATTACGTGGGGTTTTGTTGTAGCCCTGGCTCAGTCTCAGGTAGATTTTAGGGGGAGAAGAATCCCTGACCTATGTACATGTGAAAATTGTGAAACGGTACTGTTTTCATTCCTGTTATTATAGACTCAGGGGAATTGGCATTCATTTCTTGAGAGAATGTGTTGAAATTATGTCTAAAGCCTTAATAACACTGGCAACATTTTTGTTTTGTGCCTTTGGCATGAGGAACCTTTGATGTAGACATAATATTACCTATGCAATCAAGGAAGCATTGGCTAGAGATTCTACAATACCACCAAGGAGGATTAGGGTGGAGAATTATTTCCTTTGGTGCTGATTTTTAAGGAATAGGGCAGACTTCCTGTCTCATTCTCCCTAGCCTCAAAGGGGCCTCAACTCTACCCCCTCTACATGCAAATACTCCAAGGGACTTAATGCCAAGCCAGTGGGGGCACAGAGAAAAAGAAGGTGCTAAGAAGTGGTGTCGGGGCAGAAATGAAAAGAATCCAACACTGAGAAACACACCTAGGCACGAGGCAGCACAGGGACTTGAAAGAGGAAGTGACTCATCTCAGTTGTGAAACAATCGAGGACATTAATTAAGCTTAAATTAAATAAGGGGAATGAAATGAAAAGGCAAAAGGGATCCTTTTCTTTTCTGCCTGAACTTTCAAATGAATTGTTCTCAGGAGATGCCGCCTCAATCTTTTCTTACTCTACTCAGTCATTAGGTGACCTCATTACTGTCAGGGATTCAATCTTATCTCTTAAGGGGTGAATCTGGCATCTCTAAACCAAGTGCAGCCTTCTCACTGGTGCTCCAGGCTTGTCCTTTCAATTCCTTTCCTTAGGTCTCCATGCAGTTACCACATAACACTTCAGCGTTACAGTGTCTGGAAAGGAACTCCCCTTCTTCCCCCTCCAAACAAGCCGGTAGACTTTCAGTCTTGCCCATGGGCCATCATCTGCCCAGCTCCCAAGCCACCATCTTGCCAGTCTTCCTATCTTACCTGCCCCTCCAGGCTCAAGGCTCTCACAATTCTACTCAACATCCCCCAAATCTGCCCTTCCTCTGGGCCTTGCCTTAGTGCAGACACTCATCCAGGGGCCACCACATTGTCTCTGAATCATTACTGAAGTTATTAGCCCCCAGTCTATTGTTTACCCTGCCAGAGAGTGGGTTTCCTAAAACAAAACTTTTGTCATTTTTTTGTCTAAAATTCTTCACTGGATCTTTGTATGATAAATTCAGATTTTCTTAGCATGGTATATCTAACCCTTTGTGATCCTGCTTATGCCTACCTTTCGATTGTCTTCTACTTCTATAGACTTCCTGAAATAAATCAAACTCTTTCTCTGTCTCCCCCCTACCCTACTATAACACTTACATTTTAGATAATAACTCTTTTTATTTCACATTCACCCAGAGGCAGAGCTTTTATTTCTGTGATGTTGCCAAAAATGTTAATTTAATTCATTAAAAATGTATTGTGCATCCATTACGAAATTCTGGGAGTTGCAGGGAGTTGGGGAGTAAACACTGTGTTGAGTAAAAGCACAGAGAGCAGGAAAACAGAAAAGACCCAGAGGACTTTGAGAACCTTTAGCAATCTCCTCCCTTTCCAAGGGCATAGCAGCCAGAAGCCCTGGAAAACAGGTCCTGTTGAGCAGAGACCACTGAGCCCTGGGACCACTTACAATCCTTGATGGTCTGACCTTCCTTCAAGCAGAGCCTGAGAACTGGATGCAGACTGACTGGTGCATGAGAGCGATTTCCCCAGCTTTTTACAACTCAAAAGTACAATACCAAGAATTAACTCTTGAAATGGGACTCTTATTTTTGCCGTGTCTATTTTTTCATACACCACTCCAGCTGAGCTTGCCTATGAGATTTTAGGCTCTCTAGTGTGCTGAGTTCCATTTGTCAAGGGCAGGTGTTCTCCATCAGAGAAGAAGGCCTTAATGTTAATTAAAGTGCCACATTGCCTGTGTACCTTGGATGTGGTGTGCGGCTGTGACCCGTCAAGCTGGGAGGAGAGGAAGCAGTGCTCTTAATCTACATTAGTACTTTGTATTCTCAATTTGAGAGGAATGTTTCCAGAATGGGGAAAAAATTAAGAAAAAAGAGAACAAAAGAAAAAGAAAAAGAAGGAACTTCTTTAATTCTGCCACTTGCTAAAGAGTCAGACAACCCAAATGTAAACACTGCAATACAGAAGTTCTTGGTAGCTCATTGAAATTTACCCCCACAAAGTCACAAAATCATTCATAATTAATTATCAATTGATTGATGCAGACATATAGGAGTCCTGAGGGGTGAGATCAGTGTGAACTGAGGTGGCCCAAGGGGCCCTGAAGGAAGAATAGGATTGAAGTGTGGAAAGGGAGGAACAGAGTTGTGAGGGTGGGAAGGCAGTGGTGTTCCCTGAGTGAGCAGATGTCTGAAGGAGCTGTTTCTAATAAGGTTTTGTGCAGATAACTGGGTGAAGCAGAATACATGCCATATTGGGGCAAACTGTCCTTGACACACTGTGCATGAAGAAAGCCTTTCCTGAAGGTTGGGCTGAAGTTTCCTAGATCTTATCCTCTATTTTATTTTCAACTCCACGGTTTGTATAGAACAGCATAGATTCCCTCTTTATTTGCCCCTCCTACCTAATTCCATTCCTCTCACTGGTGATAGCTGCAATTGTAGATACAGATATACTTAATTTGTACAGTTTTTAAACCTAAATGTGATCATCTATATATATACGAAGGGGCCCTCGTGGTGAAATGGTTAAGCACTTGGCTACTAACTGAAAGGTTGGCGGTTCAAACCCACCTAGAGACTCTGCGAGAAAGATTTGAAGATCTGCTTCCATAAAGGTTACAGCCAAGAAAACTCTATGGGAGCAGTTCTACTCTGTCACATGGAGTCGCTGTAAGTTGAAAGTCAACTTCACAGCACCTAACAACAATATACATACATGTAAGATTCCAATGAGTTACTTAATTTATTACTTAAACATCTACCTTGATGATACCTCCTTGGCAGTTGCCTTCATTCTTTTTATCTCCACAGTGTCCTATCACATAGATGCCTAAGGATTTATTTAAGCTGTTATGTTACTGATGGACATGTAAGCTCTTTCAAACTTTTCCCCTATGGCAAAGAGCGTCTTGATACTTTCATTTTGGGATGCAAGTACACGTTTCTCTGTAGGACAGGTTCATAAAAATAGGATTGTAAATTTTGAAAAAAGCCAGTGGATTGAGCTCCAAAAAGGTATCTATTTACACTCCCACCAAAGCATACAAAGTGTGTCAGTGCCCATTTCCCCGCATCAGCACTATCTTTCCTGTTTGCAAAATTGATGTGAGAAGTGGTACATTTTCTTGGTTACCAGCTAGGGAGGTTAAACATCCTTCTATGTCATTGGTTATTTTATTTTTCAACTTTATTTTTATTGCTCCAAAGAAGTCATTTGTCTTATCTCTATCCCTCATTAATTAGAATTAAATCAGTTTAACTTCTACTGAATTTTTTCTAACCATCAAATACCTAAGCCAAGTAATGTGAAAGTGTTAAGTGAGTTAAATAATCAATTGATCAATATGTATTCACTAGGCAATTAATGCCTCTGGTCTGTGCTGGATATTGTTGGGGATACAGCTCTGGCTTTCAAGAAGCTTATGTGATCTTTTAGGGTGATAAGACTCAAACTGTAATCAATGACAGTAACACTGTTTACTAGACCCCAAAGACTGTACGAAACGCAGGATGAGAGGGGATTCTATACGTTGGAGTAGCTGGAAAACACTTACTGAAGGAGTTGTAGTTGTGATTAAGCTTGAAGAGCGATGTTGGAGGGAGAGAATGCTTTATAGACTGGGAAGAATAGAGTGAATAAAGGTTCCAAGTGGGTAAATAGTGACTTTAAGAGGGTAGCAAGGAGTGCAGCCACCTGAAAGGGTAGATTATGGATAGCTATAGGAATTCACGGAGTCCATGGGTGGTGCAAATTGTTAACGTACTTGGCTGCTAACCAAAAGTTTGGAGGTTTGAGTCCACTCAGTAGTGCCTCAGAAGAAAGGCCTGTCAATCTACTTCCAAAAAATCGGCCATTAAAAATCATATGGAGCACAATTCCACTCTGATAAACATGAGGTCTTCATGAGTCAGATGCCATATGATTTAATTGTAAGAGTCCATTCATCTTGAGCTCCTCTGTGAATACTCCCCTAGCTCCCATCCTACACATGAAGATTAGTGTTTCAATCCCCACTCTGAGCTATCCGCCTCTGCCCATTCTCACTTGACCTGCCTTTTTGAGACTGCGTGTCAGGGAGCTTGGCTTTCAGGCAAGGCGTCGGGAGGACAGATAAGGACAGGATGAGGCTCCACCCTTCAGAGGGTCATTGGATCCCCCAGGAAGCTGCTGGATCTGGGACCTGCTTAATTGCAACCCCTAAAGCCTCATCATTTTGTCCAGAGGTGCCATTGCTGCAATTACAATCCAAACCCAGAGTCAATTACTCACTGTGTGAATCACCCCCAAAAGATTGCTTTTTCTTTTTCCATTAGTATCACACATAATTGCACTCTGTATGGTTCCTAAACTCTTATTCCTGACTTTGATGTCCAAGAGGATCTGGGTTGATTATAAAGTCCCTTCATCTCTTATCTCTGACCTCACCAACACTTTCCATAAGGTTCTTTACTATTTTCTTCATTAACAATACACCCACTTTCTACCATTAATTATTCAGCTCCTTGTGAGGAAAGAATCACTGTGTTTTCCCTGCTGATTTTTCCATATGTTCATCTTTTTTTCTTTCTTCTTTGCCTCATTATTAATGGGGAATGTTAACATTCACATACTGTAGAGTTGTCAGGATGGTTGACTTTGATGGTACTGCACTTTCTCTCTTATAGCCACTTTCCCTTGCAGACCCCATACCTCCCCACTTCTTAGCCTTTAGGATCGCTACTGGCTGACTCAGAGCTTGACCTCACTCCAGCTTTCTCTCTGAATCAATCACAATTTTCAGCTAACCCTTGCTTTCACTCACCTTCTGCTAGTCAATGTGGCTGTCCTGTGTATTATTACCTGCCCCTGGGATTTATTAAATGGGATCAATCAATTCATCACAAATAATTTAACTGCTGCTAACTAACATAACATGAGTTAACAAAAGCAGTCATCATGAGGAGTCCTCAACAGCAAGGGACATGGAGAATGGGAAGAAGCTGGGGTGGGGAAGACCATAACACAGGGTATCTCCTTGGTTAGATGAAGGAAGGGGGAAGGCAGTCCTCCTTCTGGAATCCAAAGGACTGTAGTGGCCTCATTTCATATTTGCATCAGAATTTATATTCAAAAGGCCTAATCTGGTAGAAAGATTCACTATTAAGGGATTTCAGGCAGTGGTGATATGTCAAGAGTGCCAAAATAGCAGTGGTTGTTGGAGACATTTTACATGGAATGTGTCCACCAGCAATGGAATATATGGTAGGATGAAGAATTCAATGGGCAGTCAGAGCAGGAATATGAAACAATACCAAAAAAAAAAAAAAAAACCAAATCAAACCTGTTGCTGTCTAGTCTATTCCGACTCATAGTGACCCTACAGGACAGAGTAGAACTGACCCATAGGGTTCCCAAGGAGTGGCTGGTGGATTTGAACTGCCGATCTCTGGGTTAGCAACCAAGCTCTTAATCACTGTGCAACCAGGGAATTTCAGATCAGCAGGCAGGGTTTCAGGCCAGTGGCCCAGGGACCACAAAGTGCTGGAAACCCAAGCCAAAGTGCAGTCACTGAGTCATTGAAACTGAGAAAGCATAGCAGTGTCTTATAGGGGGGCTTATGATTATGAGGAGAATGTGGGTATTTAGGGAGCAGTCTCTGTAAATTGGGTCCTGGGACTCTGGTAGTAGCACTGAATCCAGATTCACTCACTGGTGGATGTGATCTTGCAAATTTGATGGTAAAAGTGTCCAGTGCTGCGACCCTCAGAGGTGCTGGATTTGCCAAGACTAGCATGCAGGCACCACTTGCTTATTAAAGGATAGATGCCCACAGCACAAATCCTTAATTCAAGCTATGGGGAGCTTCAACAATGGGGAGTCAAGAGAACTCAAGAAATTGAACACAAAGTCAGGGCTAAACTCTGGCTGTGTTCAAAGTAATTTCTATAAACGTGAACATGTTCCAGTTTCAAATCAATATGTGATACCATATGGTTTGTCAAATGATAGGCATAGATAATACTTCTAGGGTCCCAAGAAATAACTGGGGGCTGAGCTAGTTAGTTATGGTGAAGGTGAGCTTCTTGATGTCAATATTATTTTCTCAATTTACTCTCAGGGCCTTGCACATAATACATGTAAAAATGGCATAGGTGTGGAGTCTGACCTCCTCTAACTTCACAAGCTGGAAGGAGTATCAAGATCAACAGCCCAAGGCTGATTCCTATGAGGCAGAGGTCAGACATACCTCCACTCTCTGCCATCTTTACCAGTTCTGATACCAACCATCCCTCCGACAGCACTCTCTACTTCTCTACTGGGTTCAGTAATTCATTGCAAAGGCCACACAGAACTCACAGATAATATTCACAATTATGGGGTTTATTAGGGAAGTAACAGGTTACAATTCAGGTCAGGAATGCTCAGGATACAGTTCTTCCATCAGGACAGCCTCTTCTCAGGTTCCTCTTTCTGGCTCCTCAGCCTCTGCCCTGCTCGGGCAAGTGTTACAAAGCTCTTTTAGCTCTGCTGATAAGTGTCCCGAGGCACCCCACTCTGCTTGTAAGCGTCGCCCCTCCCCCAAGCGCTCAGCTCTAGCTCCGTAGGTTGGCAACGGTAGCTCCACCAAGTGCCAGGAGGCGCCCTACTCCACTAGCTAGCCTCCTGCCCGAAAGCCCTCAGCTTTCTTGCTCCACAGGCTGGGAAGCCCACTTTGCCATCTCCTGCTGGTCTCCTGCCACTCTCCTGGTTCTGCTGCCTTGGCTGCTGCCATTTCTCTGTTGCTGCTTCTCACCATCTTGCTGTCTTCGTTGTTACAGCTCTCTCTTTCTCCCCGTATCTTCCAGTTCCAGGAGCTTCTCAGCAAGGGATCCCAGGTCCAAAGGACACGCTCCACTCTTGGCCCTTCTTCCATGGTGGTGGTGAGATCTTACCCTTCCCACCTCTGGGATGGCTCATTTTAAGCCATCGGGATGGCAAAACTGACCAATCCTCTTGGTGGGCCACAATCACCTTATTTGCACAGTCCCACTCAATCATTGCATGTGAGTCACAAAGAACCTGGCTAGAAGGGCCGCAGTAAGTGATTCATTGCACAGCAATACATATGTAATCTGTACCTTAACAAATGGGAGAATTGCAGACAGAGTAGTACCTTGAAGCTATGGAGATGGATGCTCTTGCTAAAGGATAAAGTTTATCAAGAGAAGAGAGAATTGAATACAGACCATGCAGAATGCCCACAGTGAAGATATACGGGAGGAACAAAAAACATCTGTGAGTGGTATTTATGATGATGATGATGATGATGATAACTTATTGAACACTTTCTGTAAAAACCATAGCTGACCCTGTTGTGTATTTAGGGTCAGACACTATATAAAAAACTTTAAATACATTAACTCCTCACAACAGCACTGTAAATAAAATATTATTATCTCCTGTATATATGTATAAAATGTAAGCTTGGAGAGTATAAGCAAGTTGCCCAGGAACACACAGCTAATAAGTGGCTAAACTGGATTTATCTTCATGTTTGTCTGATATGAGCTAGTGAGCTCTTCTTACCTGTAAGAGGAGCCCCCTACGTGGTGTGATAGGGACTGGCAGTTGTAGATCAACCAACATACTCAAATGCTCGTTCCAAGAGTAGGGGTCCCTCATGTGGAATTGAAACATTTTTCCATATCTCCCTCTCTACCAGCATTTTACTTTCAGCCAAGAAGCAAAACGTTCTTCTTGCCTGCATAAACCATAACCATGATGCGTAGTCTAGGATTTTCCATTTTGGTTTCTTAAAAGTGAAGCTAAATTTTATGAAAGATGACACTTAAGAGTTTTATGATGTTTTTCCCCACAACGAATGTCTCACTCTAATTCAATAGGGTTTGTTGTGTTTCGTTTCTCACAAACTGTCTTCATCAATTTTTTTCTAATGTAGTTTTCATGAAAGAAATAATTATCTTTCTTTTGTACCCATATTTTATTGGCATTCATATTATTTAATCAAAATGTGTCAATTTAATAAAAAGCCCAAATGGCAAAAATATGTTTCATCATAAATGCAACTGACCCTTGGTGAGTATGAAGCTCATGGTGGGAACAGAAGTATGAAGGCAAATCAGAGGCTCTCCTCCCAACTGATTGCTTTCAGTAAGCCCTGGGCATGAGAGGGAGCACCCCTTAATCCTGAACGTCAGGTAAATGTCATTTACTATCCCTCACTGTACTGTGCAAGGTCATGAAAAGGAGCCCTGGTTGTGCAAGGGTTAAGAGTTTAGCTGCTAAGTTACAGGTGGGCAGTTTGAACCCACCAGCCACTCCATGGGAGAAAACAACTGGTGATCTTCTCCTGTAAAGATTACAGCCTAGGAAACCCCACAGAGCAGTTCTACTCTGTCCTATAGGGTCTCTATGAGTCAGAATCGACTTGACAGCACACAACAACAACAAGGTCATGAGCTATGAGGGTTTAGGAGAGAATGTTGCTGAAAGATTAAGAATGATAATCTTAAAATTTTTATTTATATATCTATACATATGCATATACATGTATGTATGTTGTTAGTTCCCACTGAGTCAAATCCAACTCATGCGACCCCATGTGTGCAGAAGAGAACTGCTCCATAGGGTTTTCAAGGCTATGACCTTTTGGAAGCAGATCACCAGGCCTTACTTCTGATGCACCTATGGGTAGGTTTGAACCACCAATCTTTTTTTAGTTGTAGTCCAGGTAGTAGTCCAGGGTAGTAGCCAGAATGTTCCTTAGAAGTGAGGATGAGAAGATTTTGTGTCACATACTTGGGACATGTTATCAGGAGGGACCAGTCCCTGGAGAAGGACATCATGCTTGGTAAAGTGGAGGGTCAGTGAAAAAGAGAAAGACCCTGAATGAGATGGATTGACACAGTGGCTGCAACAATGGGCTCAAGTGTAACGATTATGAGGATGGCACAGGACGGGGCAGTGTTTTGTTCTGTTTTACAAAGAGTCGCTGTGAGTCAGAACTGACTCCACGACATCTAACAACAGCAACAACAAAGTCCAGGGCTTAACCATTTGAGCCACCCAAGGATTCCATTACATATATATATATTTTTGGGGGGGACGGGCACAAAGAAATCATTTACTATCTTTGTGAAGGCAACTGCAAGCAATGAGAAGTTAGAAACTAGATTGCAAAGCTTTGCGGAGTGTCTAAATGATGAGGTGGTTGAGGCAGCGGGTGCAAGTTGTTCTTTTAAGGAATTAAACCCAAACCTATTGCCGTCAAGTCGATTCTGACTCATAGCCACTCTGTAGGACAGAGTAGAACTGCCCCATAGGGTTTCCAAGGAGCGGTGTTGGATTCGAACTGAGCTCTTAACACTGTGCCACTAGGGCTCCTTTCAGGTACCCAAATAAAGGAGAATGATAGGCAGTTAAAAGGAGGAGCAGGGGAAGATCAAGTCATTTTTTTAAGATAGACAAGGCCATGTTTGTAATCTGGAGTTAGAATGCTGTTGGAGAGGGCTATCGGGAGATGAGGAGCAATTACGACGGAGTGAAGTGGTGGAGAGGATGTGCTACAAAAACAAAGACAGAATGTTAGCCACCTAAAAGAGCAAGAGCAGTTCTTCTCTGAGACAAATGTCAAACAAACAAATGAAAACCAGTTGCCATCACTTTGACTCCAACTCATGGCGACCTCATGTGTGTCAGACTAGAACTGTGTTCCACAGGGTTGTTCAATTTCTGATTTTTCAGAAGTAGATTTTCAGGCCTTTCTTCCAAGGCATCACTGAGTAGATTCAAACTTCCATCCTTTCCCTTAGCAGCCAAGTACTCTAACCCTTTGCCCCACCCAGGGTCTCCTGAGGCAAAGGTAAGGATGTATAAAAACACTAAGACAGGATTCTGCAACCTTTCCAAGAGGAGGATCTTCTTTACAGATATATAGATAGGTAACAGTTTTTAATGCTGAGGTTAGTGGAAAACTAATGGGAAGAGTGAAATAGTATGTTATGTGATTTGGACGTTGTGCAAACACCATATCATATATAGGCAGTCCCTGGGTTACGAACGTCTGACTTATGTACAACCTGTAGTTACGATCCAACCTCCACAAAGCCTATTATATTAAAAATCCAAGGTACATACAATGGTTCTAATAACAAATGGGCACTACTTTGTGACCTGCATCAAAACATTATTATTATTATTACTGTATTATTATGTTAAAGGTATTTTAATGTAAAAAAAAAAAAAACTAATGGGAGAATGTTCTGGGCAGAAGAAGAATAACAGGTGTACTCTCACAGAGGTAGAAAACGGTTTGTGAAGGCAAACTATTTCGACTAGCCATTTGGTGTGGTTTCTGAACATTGTACTTGGGGTGGGGTAGCAGAGACTGAAGCTGGGTAAGTCAGCAGAGGCAAGATCTTATTTTTAATTTTTATTCTTATAGTAAGGAGATCGGATTTTATCTTATAGTTTGGGAATGTCTACCCAGCACTGATTTTGGAAAATCTGATTCATGTCTATCACGAAGTTACAGACATGGTGCAATGAGAGACACGTGACAACCATAACATTCCTTAGAGGTCGTTAGTTTCAGTCCTCTGTTCTGAGCAGCTTTTTCTGCAGCATCTTAAAGAGACATGAGGATTTGAGGTCTAAAATAGAAAGTTCCTATTCCATCACTTAGACTTAATGAGAAATCCCAAAAGGACTTTTTTTTCTGATCTAGAAAATAGGTGAAAGAGATGTATAGGGTTAAAATGTTCAGGCTATCTTTATATCCAATGAAGCATTTTTAATTTTCAGAAAGAAGAAGGAAAGGGAAAAATAACAAGGAAGCTTCTGTCTGAGTTCCCAGGGTAAAGGTAAAAGGCTAGGAGAGAAGATAAATATGAGCTATTGGCAGAGAAAGAGAATTGCTCTCCTTGACCCAGGCGGGGGAGGATTGGTACTAAGGAAGGACGGGGTTAGTAAGACTTTCTGAGGATTCTAAGTCTTCTATGACTTTTCTTTCCTTTCCTTTTTTTTTTAAAAAATTGACCAGAAAGCTTTGTTGTCTAGGAAAGGGTAAAAGGATGTCTGGCTGAATTAGAATTGACAAAACTAGGCTACTCAGACAGGGCAGTCTCAGGAGCAGCCTTTAGCCACAAAAGAGATATTGAAGGCGATGCAATCGATAAAGCTGGTGCGGACACAGGAGGAAGATGATGAAACCCATCAAATTCGATCACTGGGCAGGAGTGGTCAGTGTCAGCATCCTCAGGAAGGGTCACGCCATGTCAGCCTCTGTCCAGGGGTTTCACAGCCCCTGCTGATTACATTCTTAGGATCATAAAGTTTTAGTGCGGGAAGGAATCATGTATGCTGTCTGGTTCAAACTTCTTGCTGGGACTGGAATGCCTTTTAACATGGCCTACATGGGTAGGTTTTTTGGACTCATGGGTTACAGAGCTGCCATCTCAACTACCTGGAGTACTTGACAGCTATCACCTCTCTCCTCGTAGTTATATTCATTTTTTCATTAATTTATTCAGTCATAATTTATTCCCATCTGTTATTGTTGTTGTAGTCACTTGCCATCAAATCGGCTCCTACTCACGGCAACCTCACGTATAACAGAACAAAGTGTTGCCCAGTCTTGTGCTATTTTCGTGATTGTTGGTATGTTTGAGTCCATAGTTGTGGCTAATGTGTAAGTCCATCTCATTTAGGGTTTCCCTCATTTTCTCTGACCCTCTGCTTTACCAACCAAGATGTTCTTTTCTAACGATTGACCTTTCCTGATAACGAGTCCAAAGTAAGTGAGCCAAAGTCTCACCATCCTCGCTTCTAAGAAACGTCCTGGTTGTATTTCTTCTAAGACTGATTTGTTTGTTCTTTTGGCAGTCCACAGAATATTCAACATTCTTTACCCACACCACGGATTCCTTGCAGCTTCTTCCATCAAGAGCTGGAGTCTACTTCCCCCGACATGGGCCATGATTTGGTCCAATAGAACACAGAGGGTGGGAGAAATATGTAGAGAGTTCCCACTACCCCAATCATCTCCGTCACCTCAGCTAAGGGCCCAAGCACGTGCGGTAGTGCAGCCGACACCTTGTGGAGAGAGATGAGCTCAGCTGAGTCCAAAATGCTGACCCACAAGGTCTTTAGCCAATAAAGTGTCTCAAAATAAACATTTTAAGTGAATAAGCTTTGAGGTAGATTTTTATACTACACAAACTAACTGATATACCATCTAAGGATGAATTTGGGAAGACTCAGAGTGGAAGGGATACAAAACTCCCTTCTGCTGAGTCTCTCAGGACTGCCAGCAGTCCCCCAAAAAAGTGTAAAATAGAAGATTAACTATCTTAAAATTGTCATAATAAATTATCTACGAACATCAAAAATTCAATCATAGCATTTAGGCAAACTCCAGGTAAATAGTGATTGCAGTTAGCAAGTGTCCAGCCAAATGATTTCATTGTAACAAGAAAACAGTGGTATGCATGGCATCTGCAAAGGGGAGGGAGTGGTCTACCAGAAGGAAGAAGTTCCTAGGTGGTGCAGATGGTTAACATACTCAAGTGCTAACCGAAAGATGATGGTTCAAGTCCCCCAGAGAGGCATCAAGGAAGAAAAACCTGATGAGCTACTTTGGAAAAATCAGCCAATGAAAACCCTATGGAGCATAGTTCTACTCTGACACATGTTTACCATGAGTCAGAAGAGACTCAATGACCCTTTTTTTTTGTCATAAGGGAGGAAATGTCAGTGTTCTCTGTCACTGGAAGGGTGAAGTGGGGAGGATATTTTGACGCTTCTTGTGTAATATGTATATGCTTATAGCAGAGAGGGATGCATATGGCAATGAGCTCAGCTGTAATTGAGATCACCCACTTTCTCTCCTTGCTTGATTTCCCTCTCATCAAACAACTCTTGGATTATAATTTGGCATCCTGTGCTTACTTGCCCACAAGGAGAGAACCTACTTATCCATAAACACTGACATCCCCTCTACTTAATAGTTATATTTCTCATAGTAAATTAATGAATTGGGCTTCTGTGTTTTATAGGTCAGTCTCTGTAAGCTTGATTAATGTGTTTGTTGTGCTACCAGTCTGATTTCTGAGGCTGCAAGCCTGGGGTGCAGAGAGTGGTAAATTTACCCAAAACACACCCTCCTTTCTGGAATACCAACAAGGCTTCTTCACCAGTGATACTTGACCTCATTTGTACCTTTTCTTCAAACTGCAGCAGAGCCTAGGTCCCCTGATTCCCAGACCAACTATCTTTTCACTTCTCTGTGTGGTTAATTACAATACTAACTAATACTTCTTGAGGGCTCACTAGGTACCAGATAGTGCTCTAAGGGTTTTACATGGATCACCTCATGAAAACCTCACAATGACTAAGAGGTAGGGCAATTCTCCTGTTACAGGTCAGAAAGTTGCGAGCCGGAGAGATTTAGTAACTTTCCCAAGGTCACTTAGGTGGTGAAACCAGAGCTAGGAATCAAACCTACATGGTGTGACTCAGAGCTCTTGCCTATGACCACCAGCTACATTGCTTATTCAACTAGGGATGGTGATATCTTTTCTTCTTATTCTTTTCCATTAAGAAGAAATCCACAGTATCTCCAAACATCTGTCGTATTAAGTCCAAAGTCCTCTACTTGGCTTTCAAAACCAAAAAATTAAAACCAAACCCCTTGCCCTTGAGTCAATTCCGACTCATAGTGATCCTGTAGGACAAAGTAGCTCTAAACCACTTGACTTTCAAGGCCGTTTGTAATCAGATCTCGACCTATAGATAGAACTTCAACTTCCATGTTTCATTTAAACTTAACAATCAATTACTCAAAATGTTTTATATGCCAGACATTGGGCTCAGTGCAGATAGAGAAACAAGATGAGTAAAAGAGTCTGTAATCCAAATAGGCAGATGAAACACAATCTGTGAAAATGTAACTTGCATAAGTAGCAGAAAATAAATGATACTGTGAACATTTATAGGAGGAGGAACTCTCTTCTGAACCGGGAACTCTGATGGCTTAGAGAGGAGATAGGATACAAGGACACATCAATAGAGAGTGTGCTAGACCAAGAAGAAGGAGAAAACAATTCATTACAAAGAAGAGGAACAGTATAAACAAAAGCAAGATCTTTAAAGAGCCATGATTTTTACAGGGACAGAAAAAGGACAAGTATGATAAAGGTAAAGGAGTATGATTACAATTAATATGAAAAAAATAGATTATAGCTGGCTTATGAAGGGTTTAGACTTGATGTGATAGACGTGGTCTGAGAAGAGAAATGCCTTGTGATTTTAACACATTCACGATGATTTGATAGTTGAAGCCTTTAGAATTGAGGGGTCTTCAGTGGAGACTAGCAAAAGAGAAGGGTGTTAGGAAAGACTAATGCTGGGGCTCCCTCCTCTTGCTCACCATCTTGGCACTCTAGTGGAGAACAGTGAGGTGCCGTAGGCACTAACGGGTGTTTCCCAGGTACATTCGGGTTTCGGTATTCACTTGAAATGTTCCTCAACTGATGGTTTCCAGGGTCACGCAGGTTTGTGATACTTCTATTATATCCTCTCTTGATGTTTGCAAAACTCAGCAAGATACTGAAGCTCTGAGAAAGTTCTGCAACACAAAAATGTGTATGGCTCTATTTAACTCGGTTTGTCAACTTTCTTGTCATGGAATTTCCCTTGTTTCCTATAACCACTATTAATATCACATGAGTTAGTAATTCCCTTCTACTGAAGCTTTGGGAATCTTTGATCTAATTGATGTCCTTCATTAAATAAGTGGTGTAATGTATCTTTTCCATCTGAGAGCAGTAGACAGAGCACAGAATTACCAGTGGGGCAGCTGAGCTCTGATCTTCAGGACTGACAGACTGTGTGATGTTGGACAAATAATGGAGCTGGACCAACAGTTTCTCATATGTCGAGCGGCTGATGAATTCAGACCACTCTCTTTAGAGTATTATAGGAATAGATTGAATTAACAAATTGAGAGGGTTTTACAAATATGAGGATGTTTACAGATTTTTTGCACTGAGGTTTGGACCTGAATACTGAACCACTTTAGGAGTGTGTTAATCTTATAACCAGATAATTCCTCACTACCATTTCCTTTGGATTCAACTGATCTTGGCTTTAGTCTTGACCTCTACCTTCAGTAACCTGAGACAAGAAGAATCAAGCTTAGGAATAAAAAAACAAATTCTGGTCACCAGTTCTTCTAAAAATGATCTGCGATCGGGTGTCCTGAATTGGGAAACAATGGCTTAGACCTTAATTTTGTGTTGATGTGGTGTGCAGTAAGGAATTTGGCCTTGCCCAGAAAGGTCTGGTCATTATTTCCAGGTCTGGGACATAACCTCTAAATTCTTGGAATTTCCCCAGTGATAGGAGTATCTTTTTTTTTTTTTTTCACAGTAGGCTGCACACCTGATAGTTTATGCTAACTAGTTGACTCATGGTGGGCACTTTTATAGCCACATGATATCATCTTGACTTTCGGGGAATGGGAATGGGTGGGGGGGGGGGCGGCAGCAGGGGATTGAGTTCAGCTACTTGGGCAATTAAGCAATCAATCATGTTTATGTTATGAAGCCTCAATGAAAACTCTGGACACCAAAGCTCAGCTAACCTTCCCTGGTCGGCAATATTCCATGTGTATTGTCACACATCGATTCCAAAAGGAAATGGAAGCTTTGCATTTGGAACTCCCCCTATGCATCCAGCAATTGGCGACCAAAATGCCAACATGCCTTTTAAAAAATATGATTTAATTCCCTAAGTAAGCAACCTCCCTCCGCAGAGCCCTGAATAAAGAAAAGTAAAAGCTGGTTTGGGCAGTGCGAATGTAGTGACCGCAACTGAACTTTCAGTTTTGTTCTGGATAAAATACCAACACGTTAATGGCTGGGGAGGCTGGAGGGGAATTAGAAAGGTGAAAATGTAAAGAGTAAATGGAGGGATGACGACTCCATGGATAAAACTATTTGTGGAGGATCTGCTTAGAAAAATGTGCCAAGTTTAGGACAAGTAGCAAATCTTTTATTCTTTGTTGTTGCTTCATTTGGACTTAGAAATCCACCCACTGAGTTGGCAATGAACTAGTCAACCCACCCCAGGAATGCCAATATGTCAAAAGGAAACCTTTTCCCTTCAGCATATAAAATATTAAGAGGGCTCAACGAAAGCCAGTGGGAAGTGGCCTGGAGAAGGAGATGAAAAATTAATTTTAATGCATGGGAGACTAAGTAATTCACTTATTTCACAACCTCAATCAATTTTAATATTTTAGTATTTAATGTGAATGTGGTGTCTCTCCAATAATATTTTAAAAGTTGTTCCTCCCTTTTTGGCTTTTGTTCTACGAGTACTTTCTATTTTTATAGTCATTTTTCCTAGTGTCTTGATAGGGATGTTACAGTGGATTCCACATTACTCAAGGCAAGAATTTACCCTCTCCTGTTCTTACCAGTTTGAAAAGTTATGATTGCTAAGTAGGGAGCAGAGATAGTGGGGAAGACACCAAACTAGCTTTTAGGCAGACTGATTTTGGAGAGGCCACTGAACCTGAGAGCCTCTGGTGTCTTTTGGGCCAGGGCACTGTGAGAAGAGGAAAATGGAGTCATTTAGTCATTAGTTCCTCGGATATCAGCCCAAGAGAGGAAGCTGTCTGCCTTTCTCCACAATTTAGACACTTACCTTACAAATTCACCAAGCTCCATGATTTCTGAATAATGCCAGCTGTTAGGGAGCCATTTCCCTGGCATTTTCCCCATAATTTGATTTAAAAGGAAAAGATTAAACTCACTCCGACCCAGAACTGTCAGCTCAATACCCTCAAAGGGTTTGACAGGAAATGGAAAACACACACACACACACCCCACACACAATCTTGCAGACTCTTTTGGAGAAGAAATCACCTTTCCCTGTGCATTAAGGAGAGACACTAAAGGTACATTCCATAGCCAGACAACAAATTGTGGATAGGCCCAACCAGGAAGATTTCTCCTTCCAGAAATGTGGATCAAAGGGTAAGCTAAACTCCAAGTCCTTCTTAATTACCAACTCTTAGGTAATGTTAATTTTAGCCAGAAATTTGTGATTGCATTTAAATGATGATCAGTGGTATGACTATGTCAGCTTTTAAAAGATAGTTGTAAGAACTAAGTTTTCCAGATTGTGGGTGATCCTTCTTCTGATTCAGTAATAAACATTCTGTTTATTCTTCTAGATCTAGGTAAACATGAATATCAGAATGTTTACACTTTATCAAAGGCCTATTTTACTTAATCCTTCCTTCACAACAATGATTTAGATGCTAATGTTACCTTGTTTTTCTGATAAGGTCATTGATTCTTGGAGAGGATGACTTGCTCAACATGAAACAGCTAACAAAGGCTACAGCTGGGTTTTGAAACAGGGCCTTTCCCTTCTTCAGAGCCTGCAGCCTTACTCACTGTACTATGCATCTCCCTTGCATGAGGCAACAGACACATGTACAATGAAAGTTATAATCTGATGGCCTGGGTTTTCACTTATACCATGGCTCATAGTCTTTCAGAATATAACCACCTAAAAATATCCTTCTTGAGCTGGAGTTCATTGCCCTTCTGCCCTAGACTCTATCTTAGTTTCTAGAGGGACAGTTTAGGGGAGATCACAGTTGCCTGTTTTACTACCCTCATAATTTAGGTGCCACTCCCAAATTTTCTAATTTTTTTTGATAAATAAGTCAGCATCTAATATCAACAAATGTATTTCATATTCACAACATAACATATGCTTTCAGTTAAAAATAACCCAATCCGATTTTGCACATTTCACAGATGAGAAAAGAGCCAGACGTATGTAGTCATTGAGCTAGAGTCACACAGCTCATTGGTGGCCGAGCCAGTGGTAGACTCTGGCTTCTCTTCCCTAACCTAGTGCTTGTTGCAGCGTTCCGTTTCGAAGGTGTATTTTCATTTTATACAACTTTTCAGAGTAATGATAAATATGCACATATATATATGCAGATACACATTAAAAAAAAAAAGAAGACCCACAATGAGATGAATTGACACAGGTGCAACAATGGACTTAAGCATAACAACAATCATGAGGGTGGCACAGGACTGGACAGGGTTTCCTTCTGTTGTATATAGGGTTACTATGACTTGGAAGCGACTCTATGTCACTTAACAACAACAACCTACCCATATCTGTACATGTTATTATATACATATACATACATATCATTACCAAGAAAACAAAAACAGTTGTTGTCGAATAGATTCTTACTCACGGCAACCCCCCTGTGTATATCAGAGTGGAACTGTGCCCCATAGGGTTTTAAATGGCTGATTTTCTTTTGAAAGTAGATTCTCAGGCGTTTCTTCCGAGGCTCCCCTGGGTGGACTTGAATCTCCAACCTTTTGGTTAGCAGTCTAGCACATTAAATATTTGCACCACCCAGAGACTCCTATCTATGTATCTCCATATATTTATATCTATTTATGTAAAACTTAATGTATATATCAATACTTTTATTATTCTTCCAACTTCACCCTTTTTATGCAACATTGCATACATCTTCCGTATTTCTCATAGCTAAGACTTAAAGTTTCCCTGTTTCTCCATTCACAACTGTGCCTAGGACAGTTTTGACAAAACATTAAGTCCTCATGGATTGTTTAGTGATTGATTTATCTTCTTTGAGATGAATTTGCATGCATTTATGATTTTAAATCCCTCAATATATCATTTCTATTATTTCCTCTTTATTTATTTTTTTGGTAGACTTCCATTAAATTCAGGTATTTTTGTGGTGCTGAGACACTGACACCCAGACAGTATTCCAAGAGCAACTAGGACACCATAGAAGTCAGTTTTGTTAATCGCTCATTTGGCATTGCTGAAAGTTACTCGATCTAAATTTCCATTTTCATATGCCAAGATGCTGCCAGTGATGAAAAGTAATGAAAGTGCAGTAAATAACAAAAAGGCTTGGTTTAAGACTCCAGGGCGGTGCCTCTGTCTTCATTGTGTTGCGAAGGAGTGGAGACCTGATAGGAAAGGGAAGGCCCTTAGGAAGCAGGAAACGAACACATCCCCATTCCGGGGACAATCAAGAAACTAAGGAATTCTGGAGAGATGATTTGAAAGGGAAGGATATTATAGAGGATCTCCAGACACCAATGGGGATTTATATTTCCTTGGGTTCCTAAGTCATTTCTTTATTAATCAACGTGCAAAGTTAGAATTGTTGTCTTTTAGGATTTCCAAAGATTGAAGGGCAGATTACCCAACATATATCTACACAGTGAGAGGAAACACACACACACACACGTATATTACATACATAATATTCTTTCATGATTCATTTAACTGGTTTGTTCTTAAAGGAACATAGGATGGTTTATAACCCAAACCAAAGTCATTGCCGTTGAGCCGATTCTGACTCACGGTGACCCCATATGTCACACAGTAGAACTGCTTCATAAGGTTTTCTTGGTTATAACCTTTACAGAAGCAGTTTGCCAGGTTTTTCTTTCACAGGGCTGCTGGGTAGGTTTGAACCTCCAACCTTTAGGTTAGCAGTCGATCGTAAACTGCTTGCACAGTATAGGCTCCTAAAATGGATTATAGAGATTAACAAACTATAACAACATAAGACATTAAGAGTAACCAAGAAAGAAGCATAAACAACAGAAGAGACTTAAAATGAAGCCCAGAATGAGTCACATATAAAATACATATATAAAAAAGCATACATTTGATGCAGATAAGTTAATAGAACTCTGGGATCAAAGTGTAATGACACTAGCTTTGTGACTTTGGACAAGTTTATTTACAAGTTGGGCAAATTTTTGTTATGTGCTGTGTTTTCAGATACTTACAGAGCATTATCCCTGCCTGGTGGGAACTTGAAGTCTAGGTAGCAAAACCAAGTATACCCACTGGAACAATTTAATTTTACACTTGTAAGTATATACTCACATGTGCAAAATAGATCTAAATAAAACAAAAGCTGTCCATGTCTTATGTTCTCTTCCCCTATGGTCTCTGCAGGTGGCAGTTTGACAATGTGGTAAACTAATACTAATTAATATGTCCAGTGCTGTCCTTGTTGTTGTTTGTTGTTAGGAGCTGCCGAGTCGATTCCAACTCATAGTGACCCTGTGTACCGCAGAACGAAACACTGTTTGGTCCTGCACCATCCTCACAATCGTTATGTTTGAGCCCATTGTTGCAGCCACTGTGTCAATCCATCTCGTTGAAGGTCTTCCTTTTTTTCCCTGACCCTTTACTTTACCAAGCATGATGTCCTTCTCCTGGAACTAGTCCCTCCTGATAACATGTCCAAAGTATTTGAGACAAAGTCTTGCCATCCTTGCTTTTAAGGAGCATTCTGGCTCTACTTCTTCCAAGACAGATTTGTTTATTCTCTTGGCAGTCCATGATATATTCCATATTCTTTGCCAACACCATAATTCAAAGGCGTCAATTCTTCGGTCTTCCTTATTCTTCTTCCTACCTCTCTCAAATAACACCTGTTGTTGTAAATCAGACAGCTTGGTGACATAATAGTTTATCATAGAGAATTGAAGGATGGAAATATCAGTCCATTTAAAAGTTAGGGACTTTGAGCAATCTCCATGTTTTAGTTGACACCAACCTGTTCTCCCTAAAAGTAAAGCTATTGCAAAGTATACTTTGTAGCTCTTCTTCTCATGAGTTTGCTGTTCAACTTCTATTTTCATGACAAGTGAAAGCTGTTTGTAATAGTCCAAGAGAACAGCAGGAGACCTCATCGGGTCATTATTCCACACAGGGGGTAATTTATTTAAAGCTTACCTTTCCATGGAAAAAGTACAGAGCAGAGATTAAGTACGCAGGCTTTGCAGTGAAATTCTTTGCGTTTGGTGGTAGCTGTGTGTGCGTGGGCAAGTTAATTTCCTGCCTGAGGGTCAGTTTCCTCTTTCGTGGATGAGGGGAACAGCAATACTTGCCTCAGAGGACGCAGTGAAATGTTCTAGGTGAAACATGTAGCAGAGTTTCTGGAATTTTGTAAGAGATTCAAAAATATTAGCTATTATGATGATGATCCAGCCTTCCTTTTTTTCCCTTTCTCTTCCCTTCCTTTTATTTTTTCTAAGTCCTTGTCCCTGCTTACAAAGAGACTTTAAAAATATTTTAAGTAGACTCATAGAATCAGGGCATTTTAAAGCTGAAAGGAATCATAGAGATTATTGGTCTAAAACCATTAATCTTACAGAAGGTGAAACTGAGGCCAGAAGTATTTCCTCACTAATTTAACTGCACCATAGTCACTGCAATTCTTCTTGAATTTCCCTCCGAGTAACTAATCTCATGGGTCATCACCTAGTGACTTGCACCTGCTTTTTTTCCTGGGGATATCTACAACTCTGGACAGTCATGTTGAGTTAAATTATCAGAAACAGGATTAGGTGGACAGACTGATATTAGACACTGAGAAACTATGTCGAAAAACCTATTAATCACACCCTAGCATCATGGACTAGGGAGCCCTCGTGGAGCAGTGGTTAAGAGCTCAGCTGTTAACTGAAAGGTCAGCGGTTTGAACCCACCAGCCACTCCACAGCAGAAAGATGGGACAGTCTGCTTCTGTCAAGATTGCAGTCTTGGAAACACCACGGAGCAGTTCTACTCTGTCCTATAGGGTCAATATGAGTCGGAATTGACTCGACGGCAATGGGTTTGACTGGGTTTCAGTATACCAACATGGACGATTTCCTTTTGCTACTCAGGTTATAGACTGCAGTCACTTCTGTGTCCAGAGTCTGGGATATCCAGAGCTCAGCTGTCTGCCCTACATCTTAGAAACCACCTGGAATTTCCTTCTCTGTTGCTCTTGCTCAGCCACCTTGCTGCCTGTGGTCCCTTCAGTCTCCATCTTGTGGAAGGTCACCGTGGTAACAAGTGTCATCTGTTTTGCAGCTTCTCCCCGTCATTCCTTCATATACAAGGAAGGCTCAGAGCATCCTTTTCATCATCACTGACTGGAGGGTGTCGTCATCGCTTTTTCTTGGCAGTAACATCTTTTATTCTTTTTTTTTTTTCTGTTATTGCTTTTCTTTTGACCAAAAGCTTTTCCTGTCCCAGTTTTATTTATTTACTTTTCTCCCAGGTTCTCTCTACATCTACACCATCCGGTGCCCTCAGTAGCGCATTCCCACATTACAAACTTTTGCCATTCCCATCACTCTCAATGTCTGCATTTGCTGTTACCCACTAGAGTTTTACTCTCATTTAACTTTGATGCATGTCTTCGTTATCTCCAGGAGAGGTACCCAGGGTCCTAGAAAGAACTTTTGGAAGTGGTGCATACAGCTTCCTAGAGGTGGTAACAATTGGGTGATGCAAATCTTACAGAGGAGAGAGTTTCTGTATCCTGAATGAACACAGCTGTGAGGCACCCTTGGTACTCTCTGACGAGGAGAAGCAGCAGCCAGTGCTGGGCTAGACTAGGGCTGAGAGAAGAAGAGTTGACCCTAGGATCCCAAGGAGGAATAGCCTGGCCTCCCAAGGCCCAGTGTAGGACCAAAAAAAGAGGGGTGGCTGGAGTCAGCAGTGAAGGACCAGATAAACATCAGACACAATAAGAGTGGCAAGAAAAGAACCAAAGAGTGATGCCAACAGCAAATATTGGGTATCTAAAAAGATAATGCTAACAGTCAGATGGGAAAGTGTCATAATCTGTATCAGGAAATATGACGCTAAATCAGGAAGTGGAGGAAAGGGGACATTCGAGTTAAGAGAAAACTATTGTGTAGGATTTCCTTAGAGCCTGACTATTGGCAAACAAACTTTAAATAATTGAATTATCCCTTCCCTACTCACTCCACAGACCTTTCTGAAGCCTGGCACATATAGGGTTCCGTGTGTAATTTCTCAAACATTGGAAGATAGCCGACTTTCCTGGAAGCCTTGTTAAAAACACAAATGCCTATGTTCAAGCCCTAATTTACTGATTTAGAGCAATGGTTGGCTAACTTTTTTCAGAGAAGGGCCAAATAGTAAGTATTTTTGGCTTTGTGGGCCATACAGCCTCTGTTACAACTACTCATCTCTGCCATGCTAGCATGAAGGCAGCCATAGACATTATGTAATTGAATGAATGTGGCTGTGTTTCAAGAAAAATTCTTTACACAACTGGTAGTGGCCTGGACTTGGTCCAGGGACCACAGATTGCTAACCCCAGATAAGAGCAATGCTATTCCCTCCCCCAACTCAGTGGACCAGTGCATCTTGAGAGAATTAGAAAAATACAGGCCTCCAAAATAGAAAGCCAAACTGTTTCTTTTAATTACCTACAGTTTTTAGATAATGTTATTAATGGTGCTCGGTAACTCTGTGTATAAAGGCTGCTGAATGGTGAATATACAAAACAGGTGGCTGCAAATGTAGTTTCTTTTGAAAGCTACTGGAAAGCGGTCCCAGTTCCCCAAGTAACTCACTCGTTTGCCCACTCTTATGTCAGATATTCTACATTTAGCAGGCCTATTCAATCCATGGTCATAATATATTCCCTGATACTGTATGCAAAATTAAAGGAGGGAAAAATTGTTCATACCTTCACGGAGTAAGAAAAGCAAATTTTCTTTTCATAATGTAAATACTCCTGAGAAGGTAAGAGATATGTATAGAGAGGAGAAATGATTTGAAGACAGAAGTATGGGGATCATTCCAGCCTAGCATCAGTCATGAACAGCTAAGCATGGTTGCTTATAAAACCCTTCCCATGAAGACAGGGGTTTGTTGGGTTTTGGGATAGGAGAAGAAGACCATAGATTCATGCTCAGATCAGGCAGGCTGTATGCGTGCGTGTGCATGTGCGTGTGCACACGCACGCCCAGCACATGCTGTGTAGAGCATGGTTATGATGGTGGTGGTGTGGAATGTATTAAAGAAGTGGGCGGCATTGAAATGAGACATTTCCAAAGGCATTTCAGTCAAAACCCCGTTCCTTCATTAAAGAATAAGCTCATCTTTCCCCTCCCAGTGGGATGTAATCAGTTTCTTGATTAGCATTTGCAGCCACAAGGATTCAAAGTTGCTTCCACACGACTGCCTCATGGATTCACTATCAGCTCAGGAAGAGCTGGCTTTCTGGGAGCTGCCTGCCAGCCTCTGTGTGCCCTCGGCTCCCATGGACTCGCTGCAGTCAGATGTAGGAGAGGAGAGAAGCAGACGTTTGTTGTTGCAGACTCTTGAGTCTAATTCTGTGACTTCCCCTCTGGGCTCCTCCTGAGCTTCCTGTATCTGGTACTTTCTACACATAGGCCCTAGATCTGTCTAGAATTCCAGACCTTTCTTGAGTCCCTCTTGTTTCACCAAAACATAAACCCAGTTTATCTTCCACAGGAGACTGTTGTGACTTAAGTTAGGACTTGACTTATTGGAACAGCCAATTTGATAAACTAATTGAAGATAATTACATTTCAAAGATAGTTCCTTCTTAGTTAAGATATTTGCATTTTATTGGGAGTTTTATACTCCTTTCTCACAAGGATTTACCAGTTGGAAATTTCATTAGATTACAGTCTAGCCGCCTCTGCTAGCTCTAACATTTGGAAAGGTTTGGGACCACAATGCTATAGTTAATTGAATGGCAGGAGACCTAGGTTTTTGTCCTGTCTCAAATTACTGAATTAGCTGTGAAACTATGTTTCTATTATGGGTCTCCGTTTTCTCATTCTATAAAATTAGGGTTTGGAATTACATAATTACTGTTTTAGACTCTAGGATAAGCTAATTTACGCTAAAGTATTAATGACTGACAGTGGTCTAATTTGTTAGTTATTCAGGTACAGTGGAATTTAAAACCTCTTAGCCTCCAAAGATTCTGCAGTGTATTCATTTTAGGCACCATTGACAATGCGGAGGGCTTTCCAGTTTTCTTCAAATAGTACCATGTAGGTTCAGTGGCAACTGAAGCAGACTTAAATGGCCAGAAAGTTGTTTTTGTTAAGGACAGATGCTCACTATGATTTCTGAGAGCATTTAGAGTAGGAAATAATCTAGAACTGACAGGGAGTAATCAGACATGCTTAACATACTGAGATTTGGGGGAGGAGTGCTTTTGAGTGTAAACAGCCTGAAAGGTTTTACAACAGAGAAACTTATGCCTATTTGGTTCTGGCACTTAGGTGCAGCCACTCTGAATATCTGATCTGAACACTAATCTGCATTCTACTTCCTCAGCTCCACTACCGAATAAACCTGTCTCACTAGACAGGTTTTTAATAAACAATCATGCTTAGCTGTTAATGCCTAACACAAGCTTAGAATGATTTCCACAGTTCTGTCCTCAACCTGGGGCCCTAATGGTGCAGTGGTTAAGCCTTTGGCTGCAAACCAACAGGTAGACAGTTCAAATCCACCAGCCACTCCTTAGAAACCCTACGGGGCAGTTTTATTCTGTCCTATAGGGTCGCTATGAGTTGGAATCGACCCAATGGCAATGGGTTTGTTGTTGTCTTTTGTCCTCAACCCATTTCTCCTCTCTCTATACATTTCTTACCCCGTGAGGGTGGGAAGAACCATTCTCTTCTTTAATTTTGCATATAATAACACTGTAAACCTTCCATAGTGATAGGATTCTTTGTTCAAATGACTGTTTATTTCCTCTCAGATCAAAGGTATATATGTATTTTTTGTGTGTAGTTCAGATTCATTACAATTCATGTTTTCACTCAACAGATAGTGACAATCACACTGTCGCAGGCACTTTCTAGATGTCAGGACTATATAAGTGCATTGTGTAAACAAAGTCCCTGCCCTCATGGAGACTGCATTCTGGCAGGGACAGGCAAACAATTAACAGATAAAAACTATGTATGTTAGGGCATGAAATTGTGCTACAGAGAAGTATAAACAAAAAACCCAAACCAGTTGCTGTTGCGTCAGTTCTGACTCATGGTGACCCCACGCGTGTCAGAGTTGAAGTACACTTCATAGGATGTTAAATGGCTGATCTTCCAGAAGTAGATTGCCAGGCCTTTCTTCTGAGGTGTCTATGGGTGGACTCAAACCTCCGGCTTTTTGGTTAACAGCTAAGTGAGGTAACTATTTGCACCACTGAGGGACACCGGAGGGCAATGGTAGATAGATGCTGTTTTGATAGGGAGGCCAGGGAAGGCTGCTCTGAGCAGGGGCATTTGAGTGTATCTGAAGGAAGTGAGCATGAGTTAAGTAGGCTGTGGGGTAATAGGCTTCCTGACAGATAGGATTTGTTCCCATGCACTGTTCCCAACCATTAGGCTCTTTTTCCTTGTGCTTATGTGTTAAGCCACCTCTCCCCTCTCCAGGGTCCATGTGTGGTACAAACAGTTAACATGCTTGGCTGCTAACCAAAAGGTTGGAGGCTAGAATCTACCCAGAGGTGCCTCAGAAGAAAAGCTGGTGATCTACTTCTGAAAAATCAGCCATTGAAAATCCTATGGAGCACAGTTCTACTTTGACACACGTGGGGTTGCCATGAGTTGGAACTAACTCAATAACAACTGAATTTCTTTTTCCCCTCTGTCCTTGAATCTTCCCCTGGCATTTATCTTCTAGGCTTTATCTCTAAAATAATTGATTTTAGAGTACCTTGGATCTTAGTACTCAGTTGTAGTCAAAGTAACGTTGCACTATATTTGGTTTTGAGCTCTCTTCTGATTGTTTTGTGCATCTCCTTAAGCCACTGGGAGTCCTGGTGGAACAGTGGTTAAGCATTCGGATGCTAGCCAAAAGGTGAGTGGTTTGAACCTAGCAGGGCCTCCATGAGAGAAAGATGTGGCAGTCTACTTCCATAAAGATTACAGCCTTGGAAAACCTATGGGGCAGTTCTAGCTTGTCCTATAGGGTCGCTATGAGTTGGAATCAACTCAATGGCAACGGGTACGGGTAGCTATTTGCCAATCGCTGAGCATCTACTATGTGCCCAAGATGCCCCTGGGAGATTTCATTGCAATGACCCAGGAAAGTAGGCATTAGGAGGCCCATTTTGCAAATTAAAACCCCCAGGCCTGGGAGAGGGTAGATGATTTGCCCAAGGTCACACTGCAAATGAAGCTGGGGAGCTTCGATTTGCCCCAAGCTCAGTGTGGCTTCCAGCTTTTATTTCTGGGTGCCCGACAGAAACTCAGTGAGCTAAACTGAGTGTTATACAAACAAGACAAAAAGAGGAAGGGGAAGTCAAGGACAATTCATGCTTTGTGTTGGTTGGTAGCAAAGCTATTTTTCTCTCTGGAAGAAAGAGATGAAAGTTCTGATATTCAAATGTTCACCCACCAGGCGCCCTTCAGAATTCCCATCCATCAGCTGGCAAATGGACACATTTTAACGAGCACAATCGCAACCGAGCAAGTTCTGGCAACAAAATATGCCTCCACTAATGATATTCAATTGTTCTAAGAAGACAAAATGGTCTGAAGTGTAATGAGATGCCAAACACACATACACACAAAACAGGCTGCTCATATTTAAGTCCTTATGTTTCTTGAAGTGAAAACTCATTTTAAGAAGATTATGGTGCATATATTATAAAATGGGATGATATTCCACCTTCATGCCCCACTGGGGCCTTGACTGTATTAAAAAAAATGAAAACAAAACCAACAACAACATTTTGTTCCCACACAAGAACTTTACTAATAGGACATGTGACATGGGAGTCATTTGTTTGGGTTATTTTTATTCTAGGCTTTTCAGATGCATTCACCCTTTTGATGTGCAGTATGTGCAGGGGATTTTTCAGCCAGGCCTCTGAGAGTGAGAATATGTTAGCACCAAAGGCCACAGGGTCAGAGCCAAGGGAATAAAATTGTAGTAGATGGAGTGGGGCTGGAGAGAGAAAGGGGGGCAAATTTAGGTTCTGGAGATGTGGGATCAAGGTGTCCCTCCACCTTCTGGTTAGAACAAAGCAGCTTTTACTGAGGTAGTAACCAGGCTTTTATCCTTGACCAAGTTCTGTTCTGCACGTTTGTCAGTGGCAAAGAGGCATGGTTTTCAAACATTTTATTACAAGTAAAAGCCTTTGTTCTGATGAAATCCCTGTGAGAAATGTAAACAAAAGCAAAAATAATGTGGTCAGAGGATGTGTTTTTTTCTCCTTCTTCCTCTTTTTCTTAGCAGCAGCCTTAAGGGGCTTCTGGAAACCCCCATACTCCAAGATATACAGTGTGGAAATCACTGATTTAGATGAAGTGAAAGACTGTGATGTCCAGCAAAGACAGACAGAATGATAAAAGGAAGACCATATCAGGCAAGAAAAAAGAAAACACTCTATATCCTACAAAGAGAAGGAAAAGATTACAATGAATTGTATGTCTAGGAGTTAAAAGGGCTGAGAGTAAATGGGGAAGGTAAGGTAATCCAGAAATTAATACATGTAGGAAGGTCACCACTGTTAGGGCTGGTGGAACGAAAGGGAAGATGTGGAACTACCAGAGCTCACAGGTACAAGGGCTGGTGCCCGTGCTGGGAACATGAAGAGGGACCTCATGGCTAAAGCCAAGTTCTCAGTCACTTCCAGAGATGCCACTGACAGTAGAGGGAGAGCAAGGAAATAGTGCTGCTTCTTTCATATTCCTGCCTTCTGACCCCACCAATATCCCTTACTGGTTAAACCCACCAGGAAGCCCACTGGAAAGGCCAACTCCCAGGGCTGGTATTAATCAGTTGAGAAGGGCAGGTATGAGACTAAGAGCCAGTAGGTCAATAACCGGCCCTGTACATTTATTGGACTATGTAGCACCCATATATACTCTTTCTACCACACAGATGTCAGTTTGTTGTACTGTGGTAGCTTGCGTGTTGCTGTGATGCTACCAGATCATGGAAGTGATGCTACCAGAACTTCAAATACCAGCAGGTTCAACCACGGTGGAAAGGTTTCAGAGGAGCTTCCAGACTAAGAAAGACTAGGAAGAGAGGCTTGGTAATCTACTTCCAATCCAAATGTAAGCCAACTAAAACCCTATGAATCACAGAATATTTTCTGAGACTTCAACTAGCTTATTTTGGTTCTATCATCAGAAAGGACCCATCAATGGAGAAAAAGCATCATGTTTGGTAAAGTAGAGGGCCAGTGAAGGTGAGGGAAACCCTCAATGAGGTGGATGGGCAAAATGGTCACAACAATGGACTCAAACATACCATTGATCATGAAGATGGTGCCGGATCCAACAACATTTCTTTCTGTTATACGTGGGATCACCACAAGTCAGAGGTGATTTAAGAGAAACTAACAACAACAATGGGGCCCTGGTGGCACAGTGGTTAAGCGTTTGGCTGCTAACCAAAAGGTTGACAGTTCGAATCCTCCAGCTGCTCCTTGGAAACCCTATGAGGCATTTTTACTCTGTCCTATAGGGTTGCTATGGATCAGAATCGACTCTATAGCAATGGGTTTTT
>NW_004444014.1:10276060-10281033 GCF_000243295.1 Trichechus manatus latirostris | reverse complement strand
TTTTTTTTTTTTTTAAACAACAACAACAAATATAGCCTTCTACTTATATTTACACTCCCTGTACCACAGCAATGATAAATTCATGCTTCTGTTTAATAAAGAGTTACTCTCCTTTGTACATGGGAAGATGTTCATTTTCTCTCCCAAAGAAAAGACACCAAGTTTCATCAATCAATCCCAGCCTCTGTCCCTGAGTGATATTAGTGCCTCTTCGGTCGGCTACAAACCCACGTAAACTAAGGGCTAAATTTAAAGTTAACAAATATACACCCTGTTTATATAAAATAATAGTGGTAAAGAGGAGGAAAAAATTAGTATGTGTGTACATGTGTGTGTGTATGTGCATAAATAACCAGCAAGGAAGAAAAATATGCATACCTGCTCTAGTTGTTTCTTCTATAGCTTATTACAAGGCCAGTTGATATTTATAATTAGTTTCTTCTATGACCCGTTCTAGGTCACCTTTGCCCTCATCTAGCATCTCAGCTGGTTGAGGTACTTTTCCTCATGGGGTGATTCAGCCTCTCCTTCCTGAAGTGGCTCAGTCCTTAGCAGTGTTACCTGATTGGCTTATCTTTCCTAAAATATTTTTACTGGATTTGTAATTTCCTGGAGGTGTCCCAGGGAATCCTCTGGGTTCCAAACATAGTACGCCCTGCCTCCATTGTATAGAAACAACTCTATTTCCTTTTGATCATCAGAATTTATGCCTTTAGGTCATTCAAAAACCTCTTGTTTTGTGTAACACTTCCACTTGGTGATAGACTGCCCCTGCATATTCCTAAATTTGTGATTGAATAGATGAGAAAAACCCAGCTCATGGTGTAACTCACATGGTGTCTTAGTTACCTAGTGCGCTCTAACAGAAATACCACAAGTGGGTGTCTTTTAAGATCAGAAATGTATTTTCTCACAGTTCAGGAGGCTAGACGTTCACAGGCTAGACGTTCACATCGGGGCTGATTCCCTCTATAAGCCTCTCCTAGTTTCTGGTGTTTTCTGTCGACCCTTGGAATTCCTTGGTATTCCTTGGCATATCTCTCCCCCCTGTGTCTGTCTCAGTGTATATTCTGGTCTTTTTACAACTCAGAAGTGATCGTGTTTAACATCCACTCCACACTGGTATAATCTCATTAACATAACAAAAGATAATCCCTATTTCCAAACAGGACCATGTGCACAGGTACAAGGATCAGCAATTCCACACATTTTAGGGGGACATAATCCATAACAGACAGGTCAGTTTTTGTCCCATAATCAATAGTCAGTCTCTACCAAGACTCAGTGACAACATAGGAACTTTTTTTCTAGAGGATAATAGTACCTTCAGAAGGGTGCATTGTTTTGCTCACAGAGAAAGAGAGGGAGGCTTGTATGTATCTATGATGCTGAATAGGTTTCAGTGGAGCTTCCAGACTAGGAAGGACTAGGAAGAAAGGCCTGAAGATCGACTTCTTAAAATTAGCCAGTAAAAATCCTATGATCACAATGGTCCTATCCCCAACCGATCACGGGCCTGGTGCAGGACTAGGCAGCAATGTGTTTCACTGTGTATGGTGTCTCCATGAGTCAGTGGTCGACATGACGGCAGCTGACAACAACAATCTGTCTATCTAAATCCTACTCTTTGAAAGAGACCTTTAAGAGTATGAAGAGGTAAGCTATAGACTAGAAGATTCATAATTCTTATATTAAAAAAAGAAACCTTTTATCCAGAATATATAAAGAACTCAAATAATCAAAAAAAAAATTCAATTAAAAATGTGCAAAGGATTGATTCGAAAAGACTTCAAAAAAGATGATATATGAGTGACCAATACACATATGAAATGATGCTCAACATCCTTGTCAGGGAAATGAAAATTTATACCAGTATAGATTGTACAATAAACTCATTCGAATGGGTAATATTAAACAAACTAACAAAAAACACCCTGATAATAACAAGTTTTGGTCAGGATGAAGAACAACTGGAACTCTCATACACTGATGCCAAAAAATGTAAAGTGTTGCAACCATTCTGGACAAAAACTCAGTAATTTCCTATAAGGTTATACCTTTATCATATGATTGCACAGTTTCACTTCTTGGTATTTTCCCAAGAACAATAAAAACATATGTCTACCCAAAAGACTTCCACATGCATATTCATACCAGCTTTATTAATAAGAGCTCTTTGATGGGTAAATGGATAAACAAATTGTGGTATATCCATTCAATGGAATGTCTACTCAATAATAAAAGGAGCATATTCATAATAAATGTAGCAACATGAACACATATAAAAATATTTTGCTGAACAAAAAAAAGCCAGACACAAAACAGTGCATAGTGTTATGATTCCTTTTATATAAAATCTAGGAAAGACAAATGTAAAATTTAGTGGTAAAAAGCAGACCAGTGATTACCTGGGATCAAGACTGGGAGACAAGAATTGACTGAAAGGAGCACAAGAAAAATTTAAAGGTTATAAAAGTACTCTATCTTGTATGTCATCATGGTTACATGGCTATACGTACATTTGTCAAAACTCAGTGTAGTATACATACTTATTATCTGTGTTTTATATTACATAAATTTTACCTTATTAAAGTTGATTTAAATAAAAAGTCTTCTAATACATCAATCCTATTTTTATATAAACTTTCCAAAGGAAGTAATAAGTACATACAAATATATATGAACTTTATCTTATTATTCCCATGAGCGATAAGCCTAGAAACAACATAAATGATTAACAATAATGGATTGTTTCAGTAAGTTTGGTACCTTCATATAATGCAGTCATTAAAAATGATAACATAGATGTAGGATAATTGATATGGAAACATGCTCAAAACAATTTCACATTAATTATTTAATTCTGTCTCACAATAATATGTACTTCAAGTAAGGTTTAAGATAAACAATAGAACTGTGGCTTTGAGGCACTTGTCCAAGGATATATGGGTTATAATAGAACGGAGAGATTTCTTTGGACTGAGTTCATGTGCTTCCTTCTGTGCTGTGCTGTTTCTCCCATTCCACCCATAAATCACATTTGTCATGTTCCAATCTGAGCTGTTTCCTTGAAGCAACAGAGTGCTGACACAGAGCAGAGCGGAGGACATCTTGTTCATAGTGGTTGTAAGTGCCAGATTCCATTCATCATTTTGGAGACATAGTCTCAATAGGAACCAGATAAGAAATAGGAGATCCAAGCTAATTCATATCATTGTATATGAATGGCACCATAATTGACATACATTAGTCATAATTATGACTGAGTCAAAGAGAACCTTAACTCTCCAATCTCATGAAACTGCTTGTTAGAGAATTTAGGAGTCAATGAGAATTCTTCGGAAGGAATAAATTATGCCTGATCTATGGCAATATGTTTCATCAGAAGACCAGCCTCTACCTCTAATCATCCTCCCCTATGTATTCTCTCTTTTTTTCTTATCTTTATCTCCCGTCCATTCTTCCCTATCAAATTTCACCCATGTTATACCCTTGTACGTCTCTAGGATTTGCTAGTGAAAGGGTGTGTGTGTGTGTTTGTGTGTTTGTGTGTTTGTGACCACACTGAGTTGTCAGGAACTCAATGCACAAACCAAATTCTCAGTCACTCATCAGCATAGGTCAGAGGAGGTCTACTACAAGCTTTGAAGCTAATTGGTTTTCCATAACGTGATACACACCCACAATCTTTTATCTGGAAACCTTGGGGCCAGATATGTTTCAGAAGTTTTGGATTTTAGAAATATAATGCAGTATATACAGTGAGATCTGGAGCAAAACCCTGTAAACAAACACAGTATTCTGTTATGGAACTTCTGACTATACCTACTGTATAAGCAGCATATAAGTAGCCTAATGTTAGTTCAGGTCTGGTTTTGTTGTCAAGTGAATTCGAGTCAGTATCCAGGAGTTTTTGCAGATTAGAATTAGGCACAGGAATTGTGGGCCAAATCTAGTTTTCCAGAAGAGAACGCTGGGCACCCTTTTAGACTGCAAGTTGTAGTGTCTCCTACTTTCTTATCTGGCTCTTCGTGCCCCTTTATTCATTCCCCAGTTTCTGATACCTGCTTCAGAACTTCAGTAAATGTGTACGGTCATGAAACTACTGCTACTTTCAAGGTTTAGGACACTTCCATCATCCTCAGAAGTTCCCTCTCATGTCTTTGCAGCCAATTCCCATTCTTACTCCAGCCTCAGGGCTGGCAACCACTGATGTTGTCTTTTATTTCCAGCTTCTTTCACTTAGCCTAAAGTTTTTGAGCTGTGTCCAGGTCATTGTATGTATCATTATTTCATTCCTTTTTTTTTTGGTGAGTGGTATTCCCAAATGTGCTTCCACTAGTGAATGAATCAAGAAAATGTGGCACATCTATACAATACAGTACAATTGGGCAAGAAAAAGGTCTTGTGTTTTTAACGTGTTATTCAGTTCACCAGCCCCTTACTCCCACTCATAGTTGAATGCTTCCTCAAATGAGATGTCCCCTCACTTCCATATGAGCCTTACTTGCAGCAAGATTCTCACTAGCCCCTTAGAACCCAATTTTTTAATTTGCATTTCTCTAATGGCTTAGTGATCGCGAACATTTCCTCATGTGTCTATTGGCCGCTTGAATGTCTTGTTTGGTGAAGTGTCTGTTCATTTCCTTTGCCCATTTTTTAATTGGATTATTTTTCTTTTTGTTGTAGAGGTGTTGGATTTTCTTGTAGATTTTAGAGTTTAGAACTTGTCTGACTCGTAATGTCTAAAAATTTTTTCCCACTCTGTAGGTTCTCTTTTTACTTTTTTTGTGAAGTCTTTCGATGAGCATAAGTGTTTAATTTTTAGAAGATCCCAGTTATCTAGCTTATCTTCTGGAGTTTGTGTGTTTTGGTTATGGTTTGTATCCTATTAATACCATGTATTAGGGCCTCTAGCATTGATTCTATTTTTTCTTCCATGAACTTCATAGTTTTTGGCTTTATATTTAGGT
>NW_004444014.1:10272885-10274459 GCF_000243295.1 Trichechus manatus latirostris | reverse complement strand
TGGAGTATAGTTTTTCATAATACTCTGTTATAATCCTTTTGATTTCAGTTGGGTCTGTTGTAATGTCCCCCATTTCATTTCTTATTTGGGTTATTTGCATCCTCTTCTGTTTTTCTTTTGTCAGTCTGGCCAGTGGTTTGTCGATTTTGTTGCTCTTCAAAGAACCAACTTTTGGTTTAGTTGATTCTTTCTATTGTTTTTCTATTCTCTATTTATTTCTGCTCTGATCTTTATTCTTTCCTTTCTTTTAGTGGTTGTGGGCTTTTTTTGCTGTTCTCTTTCTATTTGTTTGAGGTCTGTCGTTAATGTTTTGATTTTGTCCCTTTCTTCTTTTTTGATGTGCATCTGTTGCTATAAATTTTCCTCTGAGGACTGCTTTTGCTGTGTCCCAAAGGTTTTGGTAAGATGTGTTTTCATTCTTGTTTGATTCTAGCAATTTTTTGATTCTATCTCTGATATCTTCTATTACCAAGTGATTTCTAAGTAGGGTGTTATTCAGTTTCCATGTAATTGATTTTTTTTTTCCCTTGGTCTTCCTGTTGTTAATTTCCTCCTTGCTGGCATTGTGGTCAGAGAAGATACTTTGTGTTATCTCAACATTTTGGATCTTGTTGAGGATTGCTCTGTGGCCTAAGATGTGACCTATTCTGGAGAACATTCCATGTGCATTGGAAAAGAATGTGTACTTTGCAGCTGTTGAGTGGAGTATTCTGTATATATCTATGAGGTCAAGTTGGCTGATTGTGTCCTTTAGGTCTTCTGTGTCTTTGCTGAGTTTCTCTCCAGATATTCTGTCCTTTGCAAAGAGTGGTGTGTTGAAGTCTCCTACTATTATTGTGGAACTGTCAATTTCTCATTTCAGTGCTATTAGAGTTTGTTTTATGTATTTTGGAGCCCTGTCATTGGGTGCATAGATGTTTATTATGGCTATGTCTTCATGATGGATCGTCCTCTTAATCATTATATAGTGTCCTTCTTTTATGGTGGATTTTGTTTTTTTTGTTTTTTGTTTTTATCTGAGATTGTTATTGTCACTCCTGCTCTTTTTTGGTAGTTGTTAGCTTGATATATTTTTTTCCATCCTTTGATTTTTAATAAACTTACATCTTTGTTTCTAAGATGTGTCTCTTGTAGACAGCATATTGATGGATCCTGTTTTTTATAATCCATTCTGTCACTCTCCATCTCTTTATGGGTGCATTGAGTCCATTTACATTCAGTGTAATTATTGATAAGTGTGAATTTATTGCTGTCATTTGGTAGTGCTTTTTTTTTTTTTTTGTAGTGCTGACATTTTCTTTGTTCCTCTTACTCTCCAGTGTTGAATTCCTTTTGTTTGTGGTTTTTTTCCCCACTTCTTTTGTTTTTGTAGGTGTCTCAGTCATCTAGTGCTTCTCTAACAGAAATACCACCAGTGGATGGCTTTAACAAAGAGAAGTTTATTCTCTCACAGTGCAGTAGGCTACAAGTCCAAATTCAGGGCATCAGTGCCAGGGGAACGCACTCTCCTTTGGCTCTGGAGGAAGGTCCATGTCATCAATCTTCCTTTGGTCTGGGAGCTTCTCTGCACAGGA
>NW_004444014.1:10252920-10271537 GCF_000243295.1 Trichechus manatus latirostris | reverse complement strand
CAAATCTGCTCCTCAGCCCTTCTATGACACTGTCCGTTTCTGAAATCTTGTTGTTTATCTTTTGGATTTCTAATTGTTGTTTTTGTGTAATTTCTAGTTGTGAATTTATTTTGACATTTTGTTCCTGCATTATTTTCCTGAATTCTTCCATTTCTTTTTGTTGTATTTTCCATGAGTTTCTCTATTTTTTCCTAATTTTTGTCTGCTTTTTGCTTCAACTCTTGGATAATTCTGAATATAAGAGATTTGAATTCCCTATCAGGTAGTTCTAGTGCCTTTCCTTCTATTGGAAAGTCATCTGGTGCCTTCTTTTGGACGCCTATTGGAACCATCCTGTCCTGTTTTTATATATTTTTTGATATTGTCTGCTGTCTTTGGGGCATTCAGTAGTTATTTTCCTTGATTATTGATTGTAGATTTGTTTGTTTCATTCCCCCTCCCCTTTTATTTTAATTTCGTTATGTCTGAGCAGGCAGGCTGTGCCTTCTTTGTTGTTTGCTTGTCTGTGGGCATGATACTTTTCACCTCCTTCTCCAATTGGCAGGGTCAGCCACTCAGGTATGGTATAGTAGGGCAGGTCCAGCTGAAGTGGAGTTGCTAGGATGGGTTTTTTGTGGCACTTACTAGGGCTGACAAGGTGGACTGGTAATCAGTGCAGGGCAGGTTCCAGTAGGCCATGCCTGTGCTGCTTAAGGGGCTGATGTTCAGCTCATGGTGCAGGTAGGCAGGAAGGAGGGGGGAGATTGTGATGTGTGGAGCTAAGATGGGTATGGGAAAGAGGAGAGAGAGAAGAGAGGAACAGGAGCCAAAAACATACACACACACAAAGAAAATAGAGTGCTAAGGGAGCTTGCTGTTGGAGTGGAGAGATGAGAGACTAAGAAATGGAGAAAAACAAAAACAAAAAAAATGGTGAAAAACAATGAATAAACAAAAATTAGAGGAAAAGAAGAAGAAGAAGAAAAAAGAAAAGCCCACAGGGATCCCACTGATGTGGCTGCTAGGACTGGGGAAGTTGCTCCCAGGCTGTGAAGTACAGCCTGGCTAGAAGAGGTAGCGATGTCACACAGCACCAGATATTCAGGAGACAGGAAGTAAAGGTAAGTATAGACAGACAAGAAACTGAGAAATCAAGAAAGACAAAAAGGGAAAAAGAGACAGAAGAAAACAAAACAACAAAACAAAAAAACAAAAATAAAAATAAAAACAAGGAAAAAGAAATGCCCCCAGGGATGTCACTGTGAGTCTGTGCAGAGTAAGGGAGTAGCTCCCTAGGTACGCAGTACTGCCTGGCTAGAAGGGGCTCCCAAGCAGAGAAAAGAAAAAGAAAACAAACAAACAAATCAAATCAGAACAAATGAACAGACAAACTATAAAAGCCCAGGGCATCCTACCATTGTGGCGGCATGGGCCAGGAAGCAGTTTCACAGTTGAGTGGTGTTTCACAGCCTTTCAGGAAGAAGCAAAGATGGCACACGGAGCCAAGTGTTTGAGAGAAAGAAGAGGGAGGTGGTGAGAGGTAAGGAAGAAATCTAAAGAATTGGAAGAAAGCAACACCAGCAGCCAATAAGTGGCACTCAGGGAGTCAGCCAGTGCGAGCAGGTGGAATCCAAGCAACACCGGGGGTGAAGCCGGTGCTTACTGGCCAAGAGACTGTGGCCGCAGGAAGCAGAGGAGGCTGAGTGGGGGTGAAGAAGGGTGGGGGGTGGGAAAGCATATATCGCTGTTTACTGGTTGTTCTGTCTCCTGCTGGAAACTCCGTGAAGCTGCTTTCTCATACTCCCTGTTCTCCGATCTCTGATAAGAGTCTAAGATGTCAGATCCTTGCCGCAGTAGCTGATAGCACCTCTGCATGTATCTGTCCTCACTCTCTGTTCTCTGTCAGTTTCTTATTCCATTGGGTGCTTGGCTGAGTTCTTTATCTCTTAATTTGATGCTTAGGGTTTCAGGATTGACGCGCGTCTCTGTTTGACTTAGTTTTTTGGATCTTTGCTGTGAATCATGGTGATTCTGTCTATACAGCCATGTTGCCCGGACAGTATTCCGCTTCTTAAGGGTGGCTTTTTAGACCAGCAGTATAGAGAGTTTCCTAGCATGTGAGTCTATCCAGACGACATGGTACTCAGCCCCTGGATCCCTGTCCATCAATCAGAACACAGGAGCACTGCACCTGGACAGGAAGACTCCATTATCTGTCCCCCTCAATTCCTAGGCTTCGTCTTCTCCCTTACTGGATTATTGCCCAGTCATCTGCCTGCCTTTCTTGTCTGGTTCCAGCGGGCTTTGCGCCAATCTGGCCTGAGTAATGACACTTCAGTTCATTAGTGTACTCAGTATGGGTCTTCTCTGCTCTCCATCCATCCCATTACAGATGGAGATATTCAAGAGAATTATGTTCTGCAGGTGTCTGGGGCTAAGATTAGAGAGCTGTTGCAGAGATCTCTGAGGGAAGCCCACCCATTACCTAACAAAGTAGAGAGAACAGGAGCAGAGAAAAGATGGGATAATGCTGCTGAGGCCGGATAGAGTGCTCATGTTTGCATGGAGAAGGAAGCCACCTTATGCTCTGCCATCAGGAGTCCTGGAAATATGCCCCTGGCTAATTCCTACAATGCTACTGTCACAGCTTCATACTTTTGTTTTTTTGTTTTCAAACCTTGTTTTTTCTTCTTGTATGTACTACTTCAGTCATTGGTGATTTATTGAAGTATTTTTTACATAATGGTATGCAGTAACTGCAAAACATTAAAAAAAGGACACTTTTTTTCCAGCTGGAGGAGCTAAAAAAAGAAATTAGCCTTTTTATATTTATAAATCAAAAGATTACAATATATGTGCTTTCTCATCTATTCCTTAAAGGGTCAATGAAAAAAACATTAATTCTCCTGAAGAAATCAGGAGAGACTTCAGAGGAATTAGCTCTTGAATTCAGATTTAAAAATGAGTAGGCGTTTTCTAGGTAAACTTGGGCAGTGAAGGGGTGCAGAGGGAGGCTATTCAATGAAGAAACAAACAACATGTACGGAGATGGTAAGACAAGAGATATTGTGCTGTATTAGAAGAATAGAAAATAGTCCATGGTGTTTTTGATAACTAGTATGGCTACCAAATATGACACTGGATTAGAGTGGTGGAAGAAGACACTGGACAGGTGGGTCCAGAACAGACTGTGAAATACTTTGACTCTCATGCTAAGGAATTTGGGTGTTTATTCTGTCTGTGATAGGGAGCTATTGAAAGGTTTTAAATACGGAAAAAAGTTGAAAAAATCTGTGTTAGAAAGCTTACTCTGATTTCTGATTAAAAGGGAATTGGCTAGCCAGCTCTGGAACACTTTCTGCAAATTTGCCGATAGAAATTTTATGATAAATTAAAAAATGAGTACTCATAGCTCCTGAGGGAACTAAGATGGACAGAAAGCAATTGCCAGAATCTTGAAGATATTTCAACACGTGTATAGTCTGTGAAGTTGGATTGATAAAAATAATTTGTGGCTCATTCGTGTAGCACCATACTAATGAGCACCTCAATGCAACCCTTTTACCCCATGTCTAATGTCTTCTACTTGGGCTCAAGACCTAGTGTTTATAGCACCTAAATTGGTCATAACATTAGGAACGATACCCTTGTGCAGCAGAGTTTGGTCCCCATTCATATTTAGAGAGCAGGACAAGGGGAGGCTGGAATGGGGATACAAAGAAAGACAGGCTTTTTGCATTTTGTGTTTGGACTGATGACTCTCACAAATACAGTGCACTAGGCAGTGGCAGAGACAAGAAGATGCCTAACAGCAGTGAATATTGGGGATTGGTGTATTTATTTGTTCATTAAGGATGACATCAGTCCTAGGAATCAGTCAATAGGGTAAGATGTTAGTCTTCTCAATCCAGCAAAGCAGCCCTTGCTGGAAGTCTCCTTCACATTTGGCAGCGGGCTGATAGGATTGCATATCAAATTGTGGTCTAGCTGAAGATTTGAGAAAGTTTTTTTTTTTTTTTGTGTGTGTGTGTTATTCTTGTAGTTTGTATTTTGACAAGCATTGAGTTGAAAAAGATGAAACTAAAATAGATCACCACTCATTCAAATTGAATACTTAAAGAAATCACTAAATGACTATATTAAACTAATGTGCATAAATCTGATTATTTGGGAATATACAAACATAGAAAAGGGAATCTAGAAACATTGACCAAAAAACTGAAGGTAAAAGAATTTAAAATATCATTCTGAACACTAATAAGAAGCTAAGACTTTTGCAAACAATTTATTAAAATAACCAGAAAAAAATTCCAGAAGACTCCACAGCATGTTTAATAAGATATAAGATATAGCTTACATAAAATAAAGAAAGCCATAAGGACAGAAAAGGCTAAAATCAAACTGCAATGTTATGACATAAATAATAACATGGGTAGGAAGGTAATATGCATAAGACAGGATTATAAATAAATTAGAAACTGCAGCAGCAAAAGCAAAACCTTCACTGATGACAATGAAGTATAGGATTGGAATTTTCTTAATCACCAGGGAGAAGGATGAGCTTGAAAAGCTTTCCCCAAATGTATATTGTTTTGTTCTGACTTCCATTTTGGAGGACAATTTAACAATAAATGAACAAACAAATACCCTACTGGATGGTGTGGATAGGTATATTTGTTTATAATTTCTGAAAGCAAATGAAATAATTTTCAACATGCTTGTCACAATGACAAGAGAAGATCATTTGGATTTATAATTTAGGACAATGCTTCTCAAAGTATGGTCCCTAGACCAGCAGCATTAGCATTACCTGAGAACTGGTTCAAAATGCAAACTCTCAAATCCCATCTCAACCTATTGAATCAGAAACTCTGGGACTGGGGCCAAGCAATCAGTGTTTTAACCAACCCTGTGGGTAATTCTGATGCAGCTCAAGTTTGAGAACCACTGGATTAGGAGAAGAAGCCTTGGTGGTGCAGTGGTTAAGTGCTTGGCTGCTAATGGAAAGGTCAGCAGTTTGGACCCACCAGCTGCTCCATGGGATAAGGATGTGACAGTCTGTTTCTATAAAGATTTCAGCCTTGGAAAGCCTATGGTGCAGTTCTACTCTGTTCTAAGGGTCGCTAAGAGTCAGAATTTACTCAAAGGCATTAGGTTTGGTTCAGTAGGTTAGGAAAACAACTCTATACTCCCTGTATCCAAGGGCTTCCCTGAGCACTTTAGGTATTCCTTATCTATTATTGTTTCAAAGACACACATAATCCAGACCAGGTTGTAGTGGAGAGGCCTCTGCTATTTGTGTAGCATGTGGACCTTGGATTCCCCACCCTCAAATAAGAGAGAAAAGGGCCATAGATGCATAGGTACATAGATTACCGATTTTCTAGAGCACCAAAGGAATGTCAGGTGCAATATATAAATACAAATGAAATAGAAAAATCCATTCCTAAAGTGAAGAAAGACACCTATGTATGCAGATTGAAAGGGTTTTCTGCAATATAGTCAAAGTCAACAAGAAGATTCACAGCCAATTAATTGTGCAAAAAAATAAGGTATCTTATAAATAAAATATATCTTATTAACATCCAGAATAAAAAGGTGTATAGAAAAATAAAAATCTGCCTCTAAGATTAAAAATCCTTAGAGAAAGAGGAGTTGGATCTAGAATTGAGGTGAAAAACTAGGTTTGCATAGGAAGAAAGATGGGCACCTCTTCCTCAAAGACTGCCAGTAGGAATGCAATGTTATGTATAAATGTTGGAAACTTATATGAGATTAAAAATAAATTACCTAATAGACATCCTGGCACGTGGTCTGTGGTCATTCAATGCTAGCCACTATCCATTATTACAGTACCAAGCACATGGTTAGTGAATACATGACTCATTCCCAAAAGATGTCATAGTCTAGGGTCTGGGCCATTAACAAATGTTTACCCTGGAGAAAGAAGGCAAGTTTTGAGAACAGGTCCTAATAAGAAGGCAAGTGAAGAGGAAAGTTAAGAACATAATGGTCCTGGGACCTTTTGTACGAATGTGTATGTATCTGGGGTATGATGACTGTGGAACATCCGTGTATGTTAGCAAGAAACAATGTAAAACAAAGGGACAGGGTTACTCAAAAGGAATTTCAGATTCTCTAAATATATTTTAAGTGCAGGTCCTGTGTAGAAAAAAGATGTTGAAAACACATATCAGATACCACAGAGGGCCCCTTCTCCACCTGCCTTCTTGGTAAGAGTAGGAGGACGAAGCTAATCTGGACCCTTAGGTCCCCGCCGAGGCTCAGATTCAATGGATGAGAGGTCATGTTGTTTGCGCAGTACAGTTACCATTGTCTGATGAGGACTCTCTTCCTCTAATGCTATCAGTCAATGAACAATAGATACTTCTGTTAGACATGAGCTCTAATCACAAGAATTATGGAAACTAGCCAGAGAGACAAGAGACACAGAAACACATCTGAGAAGTTAATAACCGTTTAAAATCTAAAAACTATATAAATGATGGCACAAGTGTATGTGTGCTAACTAAAACATAAGTGAAAAAAAAAAATCTAGCTACAGAATGAGCTGTCGTTGTGAGATGGAGATGCCAGAGAAAGCTTTACAGAGAAGTAAAGTGAATTAGGACAAGAAGCTCACACAGGGGTCAGCTGGGTGAAGCATCTGGTGGTAGAGTCGTTGGCAGGCAGACAGAGTATGAGGCTCCAAAACAAGGGATCACAAGGTGGAAGACGTAGACACTGTTGAAAGATCAGGGATTAAGTTAGGGTTAAGTGCTGATGTTAAAATGGTAATATTTTGGGGTTTGGAATTTACCGTACGGGCAATGTAGAACCATAAAAATTTAAAGATGCCCTTCTCCGTATAAGAAATTCTGGTGGAGTAGTGGTTAAGGTTTCGGCTGCTAACCAAAAGTTCAGCAGTTTGAATCCATCAGGCGCTCCTTGGAAACCCTATGGGGCAGTTCTTCTCTGTCCTACAGGGTCTACATGAGTTGGAATTGACTCGACGGCAATGGGTTTTTTTTTTTTTTTTCTTCTCCATATGAATTTCCAAAGATGGAATAGCAATTGAACACCAAATGGTAGGTTCTCTTGTAAAATCCTATATTTGAATATCACATAATCAGCAAGATATGATTATATTCTTGCTGTTTCTGAAACTTATGCAATTACCTTGATATTTTTACAGCATAAAATGTGAAAAAATATCCTTGTTTTCTCTCCTCTTCTCTTTTTTTGGGCTGCTTTTAGCAGTCTGAAAATCAGCTTTCATTTTGACTGCCGCTTAACAGAATTTGATTAAAAAAAGTAAACTAATTACAACGGAAACGCAGCCCTGCGAAGCTTTAAGAAAAACACATTATTTCGTTTTAGGGTTCAGTTACTATACATTCATTTATCATCTTTATAAGTGATGTGCGGGCGATGATGAATAGGCCCTGGCTTTGAATCAGGAAATGTAAATTATCCTCTTTCTTTTTTTCCTTTTTTTTTTTTTTAAGCAAATAATGAATACTAGTAAATTTGAAGCTAACCAATGTGCCAGGAACTCAACAATGATGTAATGCCATGAAAGCAATGCACGAGCTACCCTTTTGATAATTTAAAGCAAAGTGAAACTGCTGGTGGAGAGGATGCATAACCTGACCTGGGTATGGTTTTGTCCAGTGGTGCGGGCTAGCTGGTTTGGAGAACCATTGGTGAGATGCAGGCTGCTCTGCTATTGCTTTGTATTTGGGCCTATGTCATGCCAAGAAGCCTTTACCCTGGGCAAAGAAGCAAATGCATTCCTTAAACTCTTCCTCATCTGAGCTTCATATTTTAGTCATGGGACTTGGCCCTTTCCTCTTCCTCTCTCAAACAATATTTGTCCTTCAATGGCTACTCAGGTTTCAACTTCATTGAAAAGTCTTCCCTGATTGCTTCAGCCCACCATCAAATCTATTTAGGATATTGCAAATCTTTAACATATTGTGAGATATAGAGTGAACTTGCAAGCAAGTTAATTTTTAAGGAAGGCCAAAATGAGTTTTAATGTTTGGGTAGTACTTGGACAGGCAGAGAAAATGGGAAAGCACATTTCCAATAAGGTAGGAAAAAAAGATGTTCAACTATAGACCATGGAATGTTCAACTATAGATCATGGGTGGACAGAGACCAATTCTGACTTAATGGTCATTGTTGTATATATGCACCATGGGCAGATCTTTAAAAAGATAAAACTCAGGATGTTCACCTCAGGATAAATCTCAAGTTTACCTTGGCATATCATTTGGTATAGAAAAACAAACCCCAGTCTAAAGAAAATAGCAATATGAATGTTGGCTTTATTGGTGGGGAAATTTGTGCATGCTCATTTCCATTTTCAAGGGTTTTGCAATATTTACATTAACTTGCATATGGAATGTTTAGGTTATTTGCATGCATTCCGCAGATTAATTTAAAATCAGCAATTTACTTACGTTTGGGTGGTATTTATGGATAAAGACATTAGCCATAGACACTACTCACAGATGTAGTTATATTTACATCATTAGCTCCCATATTCCTTATAAAATATGCCAATTTGATTTTTATGCCATGATTTTACACATATCTTGTTTTCTTTTTTGGAAGCAAAGCCCAAGCCATTCTACTCACAGTACTGTGCAGAAAGTATTTGCATACTTCCTTTTGGATTTCATTAACTTTTGTTCTTTCTCACAGTCCTTTCTTTTTTAGTTGATTTTATTATACCTTCTCTCAGGTGGCTGAGGCAACGATTAGAAACATTGGCCTTGGAAAAATAAATAAAGTGAAGGAAAATATGATGTTCTGTCACTTTAAAATGTAGTCCACTTGCACCAACATACTGAAAGTCTAAATATTTTATTGTCTGGGCACAATCTCATTTTTATTGCCCCAGTCACAGCTCATTGGCTAGGATATGCTGGGCAGAGGAGTGAGCTGGTCAGCTAATGACCTCCCTGCTGCTAAAATTAACTAATTGTTAAAGTAATAACCATGGACCCTCATGGCCTATTTTAATAGTCAGTGGTAATCTGGGAAATTATTTTGTTACTTTCATTTCACTAAGTCCTCCTGTTGGCCATTTGCACCCCTCTCCATCTTATTAAATGTCCTCTTGATGAGAAATATTTCAATGAGAGTCAGCAGGGAGCTCTGGGCCTGTCTTTCCAAGTTGCAGTTGGGGCCTGTTGTTTCTCCTGTGAATATGGGAAGAGCATTTTATAAGTCTGTGTCTTGGGGCGTGTGGCGGTGGCCATCTATCTACGGCACCCAACTTCTTTTCCAACCTCACTTTACCTCCTCTGCAGTGAGTGCCTCTTATACCAGTTTGAGTAACATCTTGCTATGTCCTGCTCCTGTGTTGGTCATGTTGCTGCCTCTTCCCTTTGTACCTTCATAGAGAAAAATCCATCTCCCCACACTCCAGACCTGGCTAAGAGTCTACCCATTCAATATCTCAGGACAATGCTCTTTTCAATATTGACTTCTTCTGTGACATTCCAATATATAATGTCACTACATTATATTTTGCTGTTCCCTGAGCTTCACATTCTCCTTCATCTTATTATTTGTAGTGTTGTGTGTCCCCATCTTTTATCCTCAGTTAGGCTGTAAATTACCCAGAATACGTTCTATACTTCCGCTTGTATTCCCCAGAAACTAGAACTGTGTTAAATGCAATTGCAAATGTTTAAAAAGCACTTGTTGAATTAAATCAAATTAGATGTGGGGGTTTCCAAGTTGGATTTGCTATAGAAATGTCTTGTGAGAATGTCTTCAATCCCTGGTACCCACAGAGCAAGACAGAATTTGTGTAGACTCTTCCACAGACACTAAATCTTGAGTTGTGCTATAAACATATCATCGTTATGGATTCTACAGATTGGAAATTCCTTGTGATAGAATTTTAAAAGACCCCAGATAAACTGTCTCTCCAAAGAAACAAAGCCACGCTGTAAAGAGCCAACTTCTTTATGTCCAGGAAGAAGTCCTGTGCAGAAAAAAACCACAAAGATAGATGCAGTCCTGAGGTGCCTTCTCTGTAACCAAGTAAACTCCAAACCAAATTACTCTCCAGCTTCTAGAACTTTCAAGGGCAGTCAAATAGAATTTCAAATAACATTGGTCAGGAATTCTAGATCAAATGAATCTTTTTGGTTAGGAAAAAAAATATCTGTATCTATATATCTGTATATCCATATACCCATGTATCTCTATATCAATATACCTATATCTACATGTATAGCTATATCTATCTGTGCACATACAAGTACATACATTCTATTCATTAATCAAGACCTCATTCAAATCTTTCTTCCTCCATGAGTTTCCAGTAGATTACTCTTATTCCTGACTCACAAAGTTCTCTGTAGCATTGATTATCTGTCTAGTAACACTTTGACCCATCTCTTGTATTGCTGAGCAGAGTTGGTATTTTTGAATCCATGTACTTTTCTCACCTAGATGGTCTAAGTGCCTTGAGGACACAGACTGATGTTGTCATGTGTCCATGAACTGGCCCCCCATATCAACTACCCAGCACTTAGCAGGGCAAAAGGTCCTCAGTTGGTGCTCATTTCAGCACAATGAAAAGCTTGTTAAAAACAAGTAAACAAGCCAACCAAAGTAAATCTTGAGAAGTGTTTGCCAAGCTATAGATGGTGTTTCCTTCTACTTGAAGATAAAGCTAACTTTGGTAGTTGTGGAGGAAGGTGGCCCATCTGGTCCTGTGACGTTTTTCTGGAAATATCATCAAAATGAAAGCAAGAAATGTGCTACGAATTGAACAATCATGATCCCCTCTCACGTCTGAAACGAAGATTGCAAGCGTAATGAGCATAAATCAAGGCTGGGCTTGTCCTGCCTGCATTGAGACAAAACAGGTTTTTCTTTAAAAAAAAAAAAAAAAAAATCTGCCATAAGGGATTTATATCGGGTACTCCTGTTTTTAGAAAATCTCTATTTCCTTACAGGATGTCAGCTCTGATCACTAATCCCTGGAAAATGTCCTTAAGAGCTACTCCAATTGGCAGAAATACCAGAGAGTGGGCGTGGGCAGATGTGGGAAAGAAGTAGGGGGAGGAAAAAAAGTCTTTCCCAAGCTGATGCATTATTTTAAAATAAAAAGACAACTCCCAGAGGCGCTTGGCTGTAACGATTCCCTCTGTGATTTTTCCAGCAGAGTGGCCCTGGGACACCTTTCCAAAATGTTTCTCCTGCAGGTCAGCACTTTCCCGTCCCCTCTTGTCCCTGGCCAATGGCATTAATGCGCGTTTGTCAATACTGAATTTCATTTGCTGCACAGCAGCTTAGAGAGGGAAGCACATCTTGTTGCATTTTCCTTGCCTGTCAAACTGGAGTTCCTGCTTCTCCCGAGCTTTGTGTTGTCAGCAAAACGTAACGCGTTTACAATCGGTCTCTTGATCTGAGGTAATTACCTGCAGGAGAAATAGCGAGGGTAAGGACCTAACAAGAGAAGGGTTGTGTCGTCCCGCGGTAGGCTGCTGTCCGGAAAGTGTATCGGACTTGTCAAATAGGTTCAAATGAAATTGACACGGTGCTCTACCAGGCACCGCCACATTATTCTACGTCTCAGAACCCTTTTGGGCTGTAAATGTCTTCAGAGTTAAACGGGAGTGCACAGAAGAAAGTGACTTGATGGAGCCAGCAACAAGGACAGCAAGGGTCTCTAGGACAACGCGTTAAAACTGGCGATGAGAATGTGGAAGGTTATGTTATTACTGAAGCTCAGTTTTGGGCTTCTGTCAGCAATTTCTAGTTTCCTGCTTGTGTGACAGAAGTGTCTCCAAGCCTTAGCAATGAGGCTTCGGAACCATTTTTTCCTGCCTCAGGCTCCATTTATTTATTTATTGTAGCATTTGTGAGCCCTGTCCACGGAAGATGCTGGGTTCAGCAGCATCAGCTCCAGCCTGAAGGGAGACGGGGGAATTCTAATCCTAGCCTTTCCCTGATGTGCCAGGTGACCTTGGCCAAGTCATTTAACCTCAGCATGCTGGGGCTCTCGTTTGTAACCGAGCAGGGGAGTGAATGAGGCCTCCATTACCTCGCCAGGGTGTCAGGAGGAATAACTAATTAATGATTGTAAAGCACTTTGCAAACAGAAAGTGCTGTACAAAATGCTTAATATTAATAATAAAATGCATTCACTGCAAGCCTCTAGGCGTATGTACAGAAATAACGACAGCAATTAAAGTAACATGCTAACAAAACTCATTAACCCCCAAACCTCCTTCTGACTGCACTTGGCTGTTCTAGCTTCATTGCTTTCTTAAAACTGCCAGGTGGTGCAGGGAGGAAGGCTGTAGCGGAGGGCATCGCGTGAGGGCTCTTCCTCACTTTTTAGGCAGATTAGCATGCACCTTGTTCTGAGAACCAACAATACTAAAGGCCCCTGTCTCCAAGCTGCCTTCCCTGACCACTTCCCCCGCTCAGATCGCTTCTTATACCATATTATTTTTTTTGTTGTTGTTGTAATAAAAGCACACACAACAAGACCTCCACCAATTCAACAATTTCTACGTTTACGATTCAGTAATATTGATTACATTCTTCATGTTGTATGTACAACCTTTATCTCCATGTTTTTCCAAATTATTCTATCACCATTAATAAAAACTCAATGCCCCCTAAGCAAAAACTTCTCATTTCCCCCTCTCTCTCACTTCTGGTAACAACTATATGTTTGCTTATTTCATGTAAGTGAAATTGTACAATATTTGTCCTTTTGCCACTGACTTGTTTAGCTCACCGTGATGTTTTCAAGGGTCATCCATGTAGTGCCATGCGTCAGGACATCGATTGTCTTTATGGATAAGTAGTATTCCGTTGTGTGTATGTATTACATTTTGTTGACCTACTTATCTGTTGACGGAAACTTTATCTTACATGGTTCTTGTCTACATTGTATTCTCTATTTTCTTCCATATGTACATGACTTTTCTCTACCTAGGCTGTAAGCTCCTTGAGGGCAGGATATCCCTGTGTATTTTCTCCCCATAATTCCTAAAAGAGGGCAAAGCACATGGTGTGCACATGTGTGGTCCATGCGCCAGGAGACAGATACCATGCCTACCCCATGTGATTGATTAAACTAAAAGCAAGGTGTTGTTTGAAATAGGACACATGCTCTGGTGTTATATTGCTCCTAGCCAGCCGACAAGTATTGCTTAGAGGTCCCTAAGGCCTGGCAGGGAGGAAAAGTGTATGACATTGAGAAGAGGTCTGCAAAATGAGAATAAGGCTTTGACTCAGTTGCTCAGAAACCTATAACTTTGAAACCAAGGGAAAATGAAAGCAGAGGTTCAAGACAGTAGTTCCAGGAAAAGGAAGAGAAGGAATTAATATAATTGGCCTGGACCTTGAGTAAGGAGAAGAAAGAACAAGATCTTACCTGGGTCACAGCTAATGAGATCACTAGTCACCAGTTAAGGAGCCCTGGTGGTGGTGCACTGGTTATGTACTCAGCTGCTAAACAAAAGATCGACGGTTCAAACCCACCAGCTGCTCTGCTGGAGAAAGATGGCGGCACTTGGCTTCTATAAAGATTACAGCCTTGGAAACACTATGAGGGTAGTTTTACTCTGTCCTACAGGGTTGATATGAGTCGCAATCAATTCAACGGCAACAGGATTGGTTTTGAGTTTTTGTCACCGGTTGCTATTGAGTCAGTTCTGACTCACAGCGACCCTATGTGTGTCAAAGTAGAACTGTGCTCCATGAGGTTTTCAATGGCTGACTTTTTAGAAGTAGATTGCCAGGCTTTTCTTCTGCATCACTTTGAGTGGACTTGAACCTCCAACCTTTCAGTTAGCAGCTGAGCACTTAACTATTTGCACTGCCCAGGGACAGAGGATGGGAATGACATGCACAGCTGGAGGCCTCCGAGGGTTCTGGGGAGGACATTGTAAAGGCTGGGAGCTTTGTAAAAGATAGTTTTTCTTTCTATTTTCCCTGTGGAAGAACAAATGGCCAATTTGAAAAAATAACGTCTCTCCTCACCTACTTTCTCCTCCTCTTTAATAAGCCACCATTTTGGTTTTGTTTCTCTTTAATTTTTTAAATTCATATTTCACCTTGCCCAGAGTGCTGGCTTGCGCCAGATTTTTATGCTGCAATAGCATATTTTACAGAAAATAACAATTGTATGCAAACCATATTCCTGAGGCATTGTGAGTCAAAATTTAATCTGATTTTGCCTTGAAGACAATATCATAATACATGGTTGTGATATGGCCCACGAGATTGATAATCCATATAGTTTTTATAAAAGTGATTACATATACTATAATAAATGTGCTTTAAATTATGTATCAGGATAGTATAATATTTACCAAATGTTATATAAAGCGACTAGTGTCCCTGGGTGGTGTAAACGGTTAATGTGCTTAGCTGCTAACTGAAAGATTGGAGGTTCAAGTCCACCCAGAGGCACCTCTGAAGAAAGCCTTACTGATTTAATTCCGAAAAATCAGCCATCGAAAACCTTATGGAGCACAGTTCTACTCTGACACGTATGAGGTTGCCATGAATGGGAATCAACCCAACAGCAACTGGTCAACTGCTTTATATAAAGTAACAAAGAGAAATAAAGCTGGATATTCTATTCAATTTGGTTTTAAAAAACAGATTCCCTGGGGAGGAGCTTGTTAGGCAGGAAAGAGGGACAGTGACTCTTAGAGGAAGCAGCCAATGAACTCCTGGGTGGAGGGTAGGGGTGGAAATAGGTAGAAGCTCTCTGTAAGTTCGAGGGCTGGAGAGGAATTTGTTGTAGGAAGACTGGAGCTAGGATGGGTTATGGTGCCACTCAGTACAAAAATCTGCTTAAGGGGAAGGAGGGAGCAAGGGAAGACGAAGGAGGAGGGGGAGGAAGGAAGCAAACAACACACAAACCCCTCGCTGACTGACATCACTCTCCAGAGAAGGATGCAGTAGGAATTCAAAGAAGAGAGCAAAGAGTATGGGGAGGGGGACCTGGAGATCTATCCTGGAGGAAGCATGTTGTGAAGAATATTCTTGATTTTTGGCAGCCACTCTATAGATGATTCCCTCCTGTGGAGAAAAGAGAGTGATTGTGGACAAGCAGTCTGGGAGATTACAGGTCTGGAGATGATTTCAGGAAAAAAAAAAAAAATCCTAAAATTACAAGGAAAAAAAAAAAGCCTAGAAATGATATTGAAGGAGCACAAGCCTCTATTTCAAGGAGAAATCAAAAACTCCCTGACTAGGAAATTGATATTCTCCCTCAAAGTCTCTTTCCTGAAGACTGGGCATGGCTTATGGGGGAGAAGGCAGAAGGCGAGAAGGGGGTATCAGTGCACGTTCTAAGAGCCAGTGGTGCCACCAATTTATGGTGTAACCTTAAGCTAGTCACTGCACGTCAGTCAGCCTATTTTTTTACCTGACAGACAAAGCATTTGAGTTAGACAATCTGCAAAGTCCTTACCACCTCTGACATTCAATGAACTCTGTGATGCTGAGTGTCCAATAGATGTTTACACACTTACTCAATAGCTAAGAAGCTGACTGAGGTGACATTTCCATTTCATTGAAGCTGTTCTGTTTTTACTAAAGTGTGCAACTTTAGGGTGTCATTCCAATAGTTTAGTCATTAGTCCCACCATGCATCTGTGTTTTATTGACTACGCAAAGGCATTCGACTATGTGGATCATAACAAATTATGGATAACATTGTGAAGAATTGGAATTCCAGAACACTTGATTGTGCTCATGCAGAATCTGTACATAGACCAAGGGGCAGTCATTTGAACAGAGCAAGGGGATACTGCATGGTTTAAAATTAAGAAAGGTGTGTTTCAGGATTGCATTAGTTCGTCATACATATTCAATCTGTACACTGAGCAAATAATCTGAGAAGCCGGACTATATGAAGAAGAACGTGACATCATGATTGGTGGAAGACTCTTTAACAACCTGTGATATACAGATGACACAACCGTGCTTGCTCAAAGTGAAGAGGACTTGAAACATTTACTGATGAAGATCAAAACTACAGTCTTCAGTACGGATTACACCTCAGATGAAGAAAACAAAAATCCTCACAACTGGACCAATAAGCAGCATAATGATAAATGGAGAAAAGATTGACACTGTCAAGGATTTCATTTTACTTGGATCCACAATCAATGCCTATGGAAGCAGCAGTCAGGAAATCAAACGACTTGTTACATTGGGCAAATCTGCTGTAAAAGTCCTCTTTAAAGTGTTAAAAAGCAAAGATGTCACTTTGAGGACTAAGATGCACCTGACCCAAAGCCATGATATTTTTAATCGTCTCATATTCATGCAAAAACCAGACAATGAATAAGGAAGACCGAAGAAGAATTGATGCCTTTGAATTATAGTGTTGGTGAAGAATGTTGACGATGCCATGGACCTCCAGAAGAATGAACAAGTCTGTCTTGGAAGAAATACAGCCAGAGTGCCCCTTGGAAGTGAGGATAGCTAGACTTCATCTCATGTATTTTGTACGTGTTATCAGTAGGGACCAGTCCTTGGAGAAGGACATCATGCTTGGTAAAGTAGAGGGTCAGTGACAAAGAGGAAGACCCTTGACAAGATGGATTGACACAGTGGCTGCAACGATGGGCTCAAGCATAACAATTGTGAGGATGGCGCAGGATCAGGCGGTGTTTTGTTCTGTTGTACATGGAGTCGCTATGAATTGGAACCGACTCAACGGCCCCAAACAACAACAGGCATTAGCCAAAATCCATTCAGCAACTTCTGTATGTCCAGTCCCTTGATAAGTGCTGAAAAGATTATCATGTCCCTGCTATTGAAGAGCTTGCAGTCAAACTGAGAAGTCACATAAATACATGAAAAATGAAAAGGATGAGAAATGTCACTGGACCCTGGTGTTTCATTGCCAAATAAGAACTAGAGACCAGGAGTGTTTTGAGGTTAGTGGAGTGTGAGCTTTCTGTAGGCTGAATGGCCTGTGACAAGGGGAAGTTTGAGCTGGGTTTTGAAGAGTTAATACTGTGTCTATCCTAACAGTTCCTTACTGCATCCGGATTCCTGTTGGGTGATAGCTGAACAATCACACACACACACACACACCAGGATGATGTTCAAAGGTGTGACACAGCAGTGAGGCTCTCAGTGCATCTCTGTTAAACAATGGGGAAGAGGGATGAGATGCCACAAGTTCAAATCCAGAAGTCACTATTTCTGGGGATGCTAACCTAACATTAAGCACAGATGATGTTGTTGCTAGTTGCCATCAAGTGAATTCTGACTCAGTGGAAACCCTGTGTGCAGATAGGGTGGTAAAATAACCACTAAACTTGGGGACAAGATTCTTACATCCAAATCCTTGTTCTGTCATTTATTAGAACTCTGAATTTGGGAAAGTCTCTCATGCTATTGAGTTTGGTATTAGATCCATGGATTTTCCCACCATTGTGTAACACACTATGGTTAGGAGTAGCAAAGCTGAGGGAAAATAAATAAGTCAGGGGCCCAGCATGAAGATCCTGCTGATGTCTACAGAGCATAGTTGACAGGGGAAGGAGATGGCTTCTACAAGGATAACCGCTGAGTGCTGAGCACCTAGATTGTTGGCTTACTCCACAACTGAGGCTAGAATTGACCTTTCTAAAATGTTCTTCCCATTTTTATAAAAACCTAGAGTCTCTTCAGTTTTGTGCACTCCACTTTTCCAGTGAACACATTTCATCATCAACTATAATTAAACTGTGTATAAGCACGGTGACCTGTTATTTATGGCCCAAACCAGGAAAATACCGAGAGTAAAAGGGATGATGACACAGGACCGGGCAGTGTTTTGTTCTGCTGTACATAGTGTTGCTGTGAGTCGGAACCGACTCGACAGCACCTAACAACTACAATAGTAATAATTATATTGGACAACAGATGAAAACTAGGCTTGTCCCAGGGAAGTTGGACATATGATTGCCCTATCCATAAGATATCCCTCTTTCTTCATTCCACATCATCGATTTCTCCTATTACCAGCTTAGGCAGCTTCATCCAGGTACCTGCATAAGACGTTTAAGAGTCTGTTTAAACAAATGAGTCTATTTAAAGAAACAAACAAAGCTATTCCTAGGTAACAGTCAAAGAAAGCTAAATGTCAGGGAACTGAAGTTCAAAAAGGATTTTTAAAAAAGGTGATACAGAATGAATGTACACACATATGCTCAAGAAGAAGAGTTTGTGCACACACACATTCCTTTTTCACCCTAAAATCTAAAATAATGTGGCTCTAATGTATGACATTTTGGTGTGTTAGTGTGCGTGTGTGTGCATTTGCATGTACCTGCCTATGAAAACGTGAGTCTCTATCAAGTCCTAAAGAAATGTGATTCTTGGATGAGAGAGAGAAAGAAAGAGAAAAACATTGGACAGGCAAGATAAGGAAGAGAGTTGGGGATGCAAATGTAATTTAAAATTATAACCCGACAAATACAAAACAGGAAGGGAACAGCATTTTAAAGAGGCCAGCAGATAGCATCAGCTCATTAGTGGTTCCATTACAGTGTACATTGGTTTGCTTTCTCTCCTAGCACAAAAAAAAAAAAAAAAAAAAGTGATATATGTGCAAGTGGGTATGGAGGAAA
>NW_004444014.1:10225494-10252820 GCF_000243295.1 Trichechus manatus latirostris | reverse complement strand
GGGTATGGAGGAAATAAACTAAATAAACATAGCTCAAGCTATTTTAGGGTATTCTGAGCATTAACGCTCATCCTTGAAGGTAGTGGTGAGAATTACGAAAAGTTTCAGTCTTTAAAATTAGCCACTGCACTTTAAATATAATTGGATTCTCAAGGCATTCCCTTCAACTGGTGAAGAGTGGGGAAAGGTGAAAATGAAAAGGAGTGGAAATCTGTCCACCAGGTAGACAGGGTGACAGGAGAGTTTACGCTGCTTACACAGCATGGCTGTCAATGATGGAAGAACTTTTGTTTCCATTTGGAAATGATTAAGGTCTTATTGCTCCTGTCTTAGATATGAAAGACATCAGTTTCATGAAACTAAGGTTGAATGATAACTCTATGTATGTAGTTAGCAAAGTTCATTGAGAAGGAGAGAAGAGCACTGAATTTCAGGAAAGTTGAACCATAAGAATTGAATACCTTGATTGGATTTGATAGCTCTTAATGGGAAACTGTACTGAACTGGCAAAAAAAAAAAAAAAAAAAAAGTGCAATGAAATTTGGTGAAAAGGATCACTCAGATTTAGTTTTATAAAAAAACTCAGAATTAATCTTGCCCATTTTATGCAGTTCGTAGTAGTAGAAATTATTTTACAGAGGGAAAGACAATGTCAGAAATAGCAGGGTGAGATTTTAGAAGTGGAATTAGAAGAGGGCAGCAAAGGGCAGGTAATTTGCCTTTCTGCTCCAGAATATCCCCAGCATTCATGTCTGGGGGTCCATTTGATTCTTTTTTGTTAATGGTAGAACAGAATTTCCTAAGAAATAGAAGAAGGCTATCTGGGTGCATTTAGGTCATAACCACTGAATAGAAATATACAGGAAGGCAAATGAGCTGATGTGTATTGGCTGGAAGGTGGAAGGAAAGACCCAGGGCCAAGACAGACCAGCTAGGGTTATAACCCCTTGCAAGATCAGAGGATCAGCCAAAAAAAAGGGAGCCATAGTGCAAGGAGCCCAGAACTACAGACACATGTTAGAAATCTCCTAGGGGTGCCAAAGTTTAACTTTGATGAGGGCCATAGGGTTCTTGGGGAGGTGGCAGCTCCCTCTTAGTGATTATAGCCCAAGTCCTACATCTTTACTTCTGGCTTATGGGGCATATGACAATGGCAGATGAGTAGCTCTCAGGTTTTTTGGCCAATTCTGTTCCCCACCTGTCAGTAGGTTTAATTTTCTCTTAAATTTAATGTCCTTAAATGGAGTATCCATTCTCTAGTCTTCAGCAGCTATCTGTCCTCCCCCCATTGTTTGATATTGGACACATTTCCTTGATTTACATTAACTGTGTGATTCTTGACTCCTGTTAGGCTATGTTCAGTCAGGCCTCATTGCTTGGTCTTTGGAATGCCCTAGAGAACTCTTCTCTCTGCTTCATTCATGATGATTTCCTGAGAAGAATGAAGTGCAAAGGTCCAGAGTGATTCACTGAAGGTGCATATGGTCTTCATTCTGCAGAGAACAAATATGGAACAGGAGAAAAAGTGACAGTCGTACCATTTGCATTTGGTATGTAAATTCAAGATACATATTGATTTACATGTATAATTTAGTAACCAAAAAAAAAAAAAAGCTGAGTAAACATGAATACCCATCCCAAGCTAAAGGCTGGGCTGGTGGTGGTGTTTGTAAATGGCGCTGTGTGGTGGCACATCTTGGCATGCAAATGTGTACAAACTGAAACTGTCACCAGGTTAAACACCACCTTTCCCAGGAAAGGGACAACTGATTTCACAGCTTGTGTTTTATACATTGGTCTGTCTCCAGGGCAGAAGGCCCTGCTCCTCACCTCATAGTGAGGGCAGGAAAACAAGATCCAGCCCTGTTGTTTTCCTTGCTGACATCTACATTTATGCTGTTACAGCTCAGCCTTTCAAAAAATCTCTTTCCTTTTGTTGTTTCTGTACATAGAGTTTGGACATGTATTTTTCTATAAACTTAAGGGACAGGTCTTTCATCCAACTTTATTTCCTAATCACACAGTGCCTCCACCCCGCTTTCTGCTCCTGAAATAGTTCCTCCCCAAAGAATTCCTCTGTCCCCTGGACACATGAATAGTACCATCACCACACTTTTGCAAATCTAGTACCATCCAAAAGAATGCTCTTTGTCTTCATCTATTACGTTGTTATTGTTGGGTGCCTTTGAGTTGATTTTTGACTCATAGAGACCCCATGTAACAGAGTAGAACTTCCCCATAGGGTTTTCTTGACTGTAGTCTTGATAGGAGCAGACTGCCAAGTCTTTCTCCAGCAGAGCCACTGAGTGGGTTCAAATCGCCAAACTTTCGGTTAGCGGTCAAGCGCTTAACTGTTGTGCCACCAGGACTCCTTAATACCTCTGTTCATTTCTCAAGCTCAGCTTGGACTTGATCTCTGTGAAGGTTTCATGAACACTGTAGCTACCGTAATTTCTCCTTTCCAGGATGAGTCACAGCATTTGTGGTTTAAAGCTGTGTTGTGAGTCTTGGTTGTGTACAGTTTTATGAGACATTAATGCTTTCCTAAGTGTTGCTCTTGGTTCTGCAATCAAAAACAATGCTCCCTGAAGGAAGGGATTCCATCCCCTTCTCTACAACACACTTCACTTGGAGAAAAGATGGACATATTGACAGTGTTAACACATAGTGGCTGGACTGAATTAAAAAGAAAAAAGAATACCCAATTTTCACTCCTTGTTTATTATGTCATTACCTACAGCCTGGAGTAGCAAACCTTAGTCAGTGACCATAGCTGATTGTATCAGTAAAGTGATGCAGAGAGTACAAGGAGTCCATTAGAGAATAGATTTGGAACTTTCTTTTTGTCCCCACTCAGCTATGCTGTTTTTCATGAAGATCTCTTGCCTGTAATGAGGAGTAATATGGGCATATTATAATCTGGAATTCTCACCCTCAGCACAATTGGCATTTTGGGCCTGTGCATGGTAGGATATTTAGCAGCATCCTTGGTCTCTACCCACTAGATGACAGTACTCTTTCCTGCTCCCCAGTCATGACAACCAAAAATGTCTCCAGACACTGCCAAATGACCCAGGGGTCAAGATCTATATCACTACGCCCCTCTCCCCACCCCACCCAAATTGAAATCAACCCCCAAACCAAACCCACTGCCATGGAGTTGATTGTGACTCATATGACCCTATAGGGTTTCCAAGGCTATAAATCTTAATGGAATCAGACTGTCACATCTTTCTCCCAAGGAACAGCTGGTGGGTTTGAATGGCTGACCTTTCAGTTAGCAGCCAAGCACTTAACCACTGCACCACCAGGGCTCCCTACACATTGAAAATAACTGCTATGATCAATGCTTTAAAATACTTAAAACATTTGCCTTTCTTCAGTGGGTTAAATAATCCCCTATGATACTTAATACTTTTTACTTAGGAAAATTCTGCTTTTTTTCTGTATTCATTTTTTCATTATTTAACAAATATTTATATAGCCCTTTCTATGTGCAGACTCTCACTGTTAAGTGCTTTACGAATATCAACTCATTTAATCCTTATAACATATCCATAAGGTGGGTACTATGATAATTCCTATTTTACAGATGGGGAACTGAGGCCCAGAGAGGTTAAGAAATTTATCCAAGGTCACCAGCTCATAAGTGGCAGAGCTGGTATCTGAAACCCAGATGTTCTGGCTCTGAAGTCTGTGCTCTTAGCCAGCCAGTTTTCCTCTGAACTAAATTATCACAAATTCTGAATGGAGAATTTTGGTAAATTTTTACCAGTTTGGGGGTGCCTAACTTGGGGATTAACCATAACTTCTGCTGTTTATTTTGAATATCCACAGCTTTCTTTCTCCTTAAAGGATTTGCTCCCGAGTGAGCCCTTTCTCTTGACTGGGACAAGATACGTGCCTTCCTGCACCACGTATAGGCCATGGAGGGGTGTGCGTTGTAGATTTTGGGTATTCTTTAGAGAAAGTGTGAAATATTCTTTCTGTCATACCTGAATTAATCCCTCAGTTCTCTGTACCCATGGGGAAAGCCCCAGACTGATTGCTGTTTTGTATTTTCAGCTGTTTTATATTGTCAGGCTATTTCCCAGCTCCAAATCTCCAGTGGGTCTTTACTTCCAGCTGCACTGAGTCTAAACTCCTTTGACAAGACGTCAAGACCTTTCTTTATTTCCCTTTTCCCCACACAGTCTGTCTTTGGCATGGGTGGGCATTCTCACTGGCCCCCTCTGAGACCACTGAAACTTCCACATGTCCAGGTACTCCACCTCTCCTTTTGAAGCACACCGCAAATTCAACTCCTTCTATGAAGTTCACCCTATCAATGAGCCTACCTTTTCTGAAGTCCATTAGCAACTATTTTCCATGCTATCCAAGTCCACTCATGAGGATAAGCTCTTACATTCTGTGTTATTTTTCATATTTTTTACACTCATCTTCTCAATTAGTTTGTAGAGACCTTGAATGATAGACTGTGTCTTTTCCTGTGTTTCTGGTCTCTACCTTTAGGGACAGGATAGGTACTTAGTCAAGACGTTGACCTACTGGTCATTCATCATTAGCCTTCATGCTCCTTTCACCATAAAGGGGCCATGCCTTTCTGCCTTCACTATCAGTGAAAGCTAAACCTCAGCAAAAAACCCTCCAGTTGCTAACTTGTAGCTGCATTGGTGGTCAGCTGCAGACATCAATTGATAGTCTCCCAAGAAAAGGTGTTTCTGAGAAAAGATGAAGCAGGGTATCACATTGTCTTAGCCATCTAGTGCTGCTCTAACAGAAATACCACAAGTGGATGGCTTTAACAAAGAGAAATTTATTTTCTCACAGTCTAGTAGGCTCGAAGTCCAAATTAGGGTGTCAGTTCCAGGGGAAGGCTTTCTCTCTCTGTCGGCTCTGGAGGAAGGTCCTTGTCATCAATCTTCTCCTGGACTAGGAGCTTGTTTGCACAGGAACCCTAGGTCCAAAGGATGTGCTCTGCTCCTGACACTGCTTTCTTGGTGGTATGAGGTCCCCCAGCTCTCTGCTTGCTTCCTTTTCCTTTTATGTCTTGTAAGATAAAAGGTGATGTAAGCCACACCCCAGAGAAACTCCCTTTACATTGGATCAGGGATGCGACCTGAGCAAGGGTGTTACATCCCACCCTAATCCTCTTTAATACAGGCAGAGATTATGATTTATAACACATAGGAAAATCACAAAATGGAAGACGACCACACAATACAGGGAATCATGGCCTGACCAAGTTGTCACATATTTTTTGGGGACATAATTCAATCCATGACATTCCACACTTTGGGCCCCCAAAATTCATGTCCTTGCCACATGTAAAACATATTCACCCCATCGTATCATAGCAAAAGTCTTAAGTCAACTCCAAGTCCAAAATCCAAAAATTTCTCTTCATCTACGAAATCTAGATTACAAGTTATCTGCTTCCAATAACAATGGCAGAACAGGCACAAGCTAGACATTTCCATTACAAATAGGAGAAATTGGAGGGAAAGAAGGCATAACAGACACCAAGCAAGTTGGGAAAACACATTACATTAGCCCTTAAGGCTTTGAAAATAATCTTTTGTTCTCTGAAGCCATTTACACAATAGCCCTACCCTCCAGACTCTAGGTATTGGCCACACTCTCCAGATTCTGAGTGGAGGCCTCCCGGCCCTAGGCTTCAACTCCAGCTTCCAGGCCTACTGGGATGGCAACTCTGCTCCCTCAGCTTTAGGCACACCATTCTCCTAGTCCGTCTGAGTGATGATTCTACCCTTAGAAACACCAGAGGCCATGGTTCCACCTTTTGAAACCCTAGAGGTCATGGCCATACCTTTTGAGACTGAGGCAGCTCGGATTCCTGTGTTTCTTGGTCTCTCAGCCCTTGGACCTCATGCTTGCATCTCTCCTGCTGGGGCAAGTGTTCCAAAGCTCAGTAGTTCCACCGATAAGTGCTTGGAGGCACCCTACTCTGCCAGGAAGCCTCCTGTGGGCAGGCACTCAGCTTTCTCGCTTCATGGGTTGGCTCCAGTGCTGTCTGGCGCTGATCTCCTGATTCTGCTGCTGCTGGTTTGCTGCTGCTTCCAGTCCTCTGCCGCTGTTTCTCACCATCTGTGCCTTCTCTGGTGTTGAGAGTTCTCCTCACTTCCTTCTGAGTCTTCTATACATTCACAGTTTCAAAACCACTTCCACATTTTAGGTATCTGCTAGAGCAGCACCCCACTCTCTTGATACCAAATTCTGTCTTAATATCCAGTGCTGCTCTAACAGAAATACCACAAGTGGATGGCTTTAACAAAGAGAAATTTATTTTATCACAGTCTAGTAGGCTGTAAGTCCAAATTCAGGGCATCAGCTCCAGAGGAAGGCTTTCTCTCTGTCAGCTCTGGAGGAAGGTCCTTGTCATCAATCTTCTCCTGGACTAGGAGCTTCTCCATGCAGGAATCCCAGGTCCAAAGGACTTGCTCTGCTCTCAGCACTGCTTTCTTGGTGGTATGAGGTCTCCAACTCTCTGCTTGCTTCGCTTTCCTTTTATCTCTTATAAAATAAAAAGTGGTACAGGCCACACCCCAGAGAAACTCCCTTTACATTGGATCAGGGATGTGACCCGAGCAAGGGTGTTACATCCTATTCTAATCGTCTTTAACCACAGGCAGAGATTATGATTTATAACACATAGGAAAATCACAAAATGGAGGACAACCACACAGTACTAGGAATCATGGCCTAACCAAGTTGACACATATTTTTGGGGGGCACAGTTCAATCCATGACACATATCCAATTGGAAGTGCATGGGGGAATTTAGGTCCACATGATGTAATTGCTTACCTTGGAAGGGAGACAAAGAATACAAATATTTACTTTGCTCTTTTGAAAAACACAAACAATGAGCACCAATAGTTTTCCCTTGGTTTTGGAGCTGTATTGGGTCAAAGTATTAGAGATATGTGGATACATGCCCTTGGGGATGAGGAAGATTCAAGAAACTGCCAGAGTTCTAGCACCAGAAATAACAAGCATGAGAAGTAATATATTTTTTAAAGAAACTAGTTTTTCTTTAGAGTATTTATTTTCCTTGATGATGATGGTAATCCTTTCAGTGTCTGTAGTATCTCGATCTATGCTTTAACATATAGTTTCTCCCTTGATCATTATATGTTGTGCTCATTTGCTCTCCTGAGAAACAAAGAACCTCTCCATACTAGTGACATACTAGCCACTCACACTAACAACCAAAGACTAATCTTGTGAATGGAGTCCTCAAGGGAGAGAATAAATATTCACTGTTAGAATTTTATTTCATTTGATTCAACAGATTTACTAAGCACCCTTTATGTACAGTGTTTTGCAGAAGATCCAAAGTTGAATGAAATTGTCCCTTTTTTAAGGAACTTTCAAGGACAAGGAGCCCAGATGGTGCAGTGGTTAAGAGCTTGGCTGCTAACCAAAAAGGTTAGGAGTCACATCCACCAGCCGCTCCTTGGATACCCTATGCGGCAGTTCTACTCTGTCCTATAGGGTTGCTAAGAGTCGGAATTGACTCGACGGCAACGGGTGTTGTTTTTTTTTTTTTTTTTTTCCAAAGACAAGGATACATATAATTTTATGCTCCATGAAGGAAGAAACCAGCACCTAAAACAGTACTTGACACATAGTTTGCATTCAGTAAACATTTGTGGAGTGAAACACTCTGACATATGTGTTTAGTGCTGAAAGGATGATCCAAACAAAAGTCCCTGGTCATTCATAGAACGAAGACATCATGTTTGATGGCAAGGAACATTGAGAGTTACACCAGAAAGAAGACTTGTGATGTACATGTGATGTACATGGTGAAGAACAGAGGCAATTTAGGGAAATGGGGAGAAGAGGTAGGGTTTTTCAGAAGAGGGAATGGTACAAGCAATAGAGAGTAGCATGGGACATATGTGAAGAACAAAAGGAGTTGTAGTTTGGACAGCAGACTCGATCATGCTGTGGAGGATCTCCATTTCCAGTTTTATTAGTTTATGAGTCTCCTAGGGCTGGCATGGTGGCAATGTGTTTAAGAGCTATGGCTGCTAACCAAACGATCGGCAGTTAGAATCCACCAGCCACTCCTTGGAAATCCTATGAGGTAGTTCTACTCTGTCCAAAAGGGTCACTATGAGTGAAATTGACTCCATGGCAATGGATTAAATGGAGGGCTGCCGTAACAAAATATCACAAGATGGATGGCTTTGAAGAACAGACATTTATTGTCTCACAGTAGTCCAAATTCAGAGTGTCAGCAAGCCCATGTTTTCTATGTCCACTCTAGGGAGGGATCTTTCTTGTCCCTTCCAGTTTCTGATCGCTCTAGGTGGTTTTGGTGTTTTTAGTTTGTACCTGCATCCCCCTGTGTGTCTCTCAGTGTCTGTTCTCCTCTTTTATAAGGTCACCACTCATATTGGATTAGGACCCACCTTACTCTGTTATGGTCTTACTTTAAATGAGCTAATAAATGTTCATAGACCCTATTTCCAAACAGGGTCCCATTCACAGATACTTGGGGTTAGGCTGACATATCTTTTGGGAGGACATCACTCAATCCATAACAATATGTCTTTCCTTTGTTCTCTCTTTATTGAACTTTATTATTGGCAATGTTACTGGGGATCATAAAAACATAGTTTTAATGAATCAATGGCTGTTATGACCAGGACCTTTCTTGACTTGGTCTATATCAATGTATGTATTTCCCCCAGTGTCTCTCACATCACTTCTTTTATTCTTTATATGATTTGATAATGTTGGCCCCTCTGTATTTCTCTCTCTAGTCCCCAGCCCTCCAAACTGCAATATGATGGTGTATAAAATAGTAGGGTGCATAGTCTGGGAAGCCGGATGTACAACTGTGCTGCATCATACTGGAATGGAAAGACATTTAAAGGAGTTTGACTCATTTATGGTCGGGTCTTCTTTGTACGCTGTGTTAGTCATCTAGTGCTGCTAAAACAGAAATACCACAAGTGGATGGCTTTAACAAAGAGAAATTTATTCTCTCACGGTCTGGTAGCTGATGCCTTATTCAGGGCGTCAGCTCCCGGGGAAGTCTTTCTCTCTCTGTCGGCTCTGGAGGAAGATCCTTGTCATCAATCTTCCCCTCATCAAAGAGATTTTCTGTGCAGGGACCCCAGGTCCAAAGGAAGCGCTATTCTTCTAGCCCTTGTTTGTTAGTAGTATGAGGTCCCCCATGTCTCTCTGCTAGCTTTGCTCTTTTATATCTCAAAAGAGATTGGCTCAAGACACTATCCAATCCTGTAGATTGAGTCCTGCCTCACTGATATAACTGCTGTTAATCCCATCTCATCAACCTCATAGAGATAGGATTTACAACACATAGGAAAATCACAACAGATGACAAAATGGTGGACAATCACACAATATGGGAATCATGGCCTAGCCAAACTGATACACATATTTTTGGGGAACACAATTCAATACATGACATATGCTTTTGGGGGAGAATACATGAAGGCATGTTAATACTGCCTTAGTGAAACAGCAAGTCTAAGTCACATTCTGTGCCTCCTGGGAGCAAAGCCAGTTATGTTTATACCACAAGAGAAATCCCAATATCTTCAACCTTTAGAATGATTCTGCCCACTCCCCACCAGCTCTTAAGGGGTAGGGAAAGGTAAATACAGGAAGGTTTTGTGAGCCAAGGTAGTAAAGTCTGGAGGCAGACTAGTCCAGACTGGCCCAGCTACATGTGAAATCCCTGAAGTTTCTCTTAGTTACCTTTCAGCATCACACTGTCACAGAGCCTTAACCCAAGAATTACCTGGGTACAGGAAAGCACAAGCCATTCTCTGGCCACCCTTGTTTTTAATGTCCTAGCTTTCTTAGTCAGTATTCCTTCCACTCCAGAACCTTCCCTATCTGCTTCAGGTTTCCAGAACTGAAGACCTTAGCTCTCCTGGCTCAGTTTCTCCTTAATAAAACCTGCTCTTATGTCTTATAGTCTCTCTAAAGTGAGTACAGTTAATCTTAGATTAGAGTGATATACCCCAGGGAAACTTAGATTTTAACCCAAACCAAAGTCTTAAAGAAAAAATTCCCTGTTTAATTTAAGACCATGTTTTCTAGGGTCTCTTCTAATTTTAAATGCTTCAAAGGTTGAGAAGTATTACCTCTGAGCTGTGCGCAAACAAAAAGCTGAGGAAAGAGTCAGAAAGGATGGCTTTGTAATCAGATTTTGGAAACCATATTGGCCGATTCAGATTAGTGAATTTTACATTTTGGTCTGACTGAAAATAGCTCTTATTTCCCTGTTTTATTAAGTTCAACTACCATCAGTAAATATCATCAGTGATAGACTAATAACAAATTTCCTTTGTTCTTAACTAAGTATGACATCTTGTCTTTCTTTTGTTGTTTTTAGATGGTGCTTACTGTGTAATCCATTTGCTCAATCAAAATCTCTTAATATATTGACTAAAATAAAGTTGAATTTGTTGTGACAAATTTATTTGCTTTTATTCTTTAGTTTCTTCTTTTGAACTGCAAATACTACATGGAGAAGTAATACAAAAGCTAAAATTTAGCTTTAGACTACAACAAAATAAGCATGGTTAATTGATGGGCACCAGACTAGACAAATGATTTGACAAAAGAACTTTAGTTTTTACTCTTTTCCCTAAAATCTATTCTTCTTGGTTCTCCAGGAAGCACAGTCCAGAATTGGCATTCAGATGTGCTCTAATTCAAGAGATAACCAGAGGGAGGCCCAGATACCCCAAAGCGATGGAATTATACCTTGTCTTGAACACATGGCTCAGCCAGAGACCTGGGATTTCCTAAAACACAACCAAAAGGAACATTTTGTCTTAGCGCAAATGTGTGAAATAGCAACATTATTATAGAGAATGCTCTTCAAACACTAGCTTCAACGTTGACCCAGTGTGGGAACAATCAGCACTCTTTGGAATGCCTGATGCTCAAATGAAAGTGTGCACATTGGTCCTGTGAGGGGGTAGCATTGAGCCTAAGACAGGAACAAGGCATGAGAACAAACCAATGTAATCACAGCCTGACCACTGAATTAGGACCACTCCAGGATTATCAGTCATGATGAAATGCAAGCATATTCCTTCAGCAAAATGTTGACTTTGTGTGGCCCATCACCCCCCATTTCCTTCTGATGTCCAGATGAGTTGTAGTTCCTCTTGAATGGAGCAGTCGGGGGTCAGAAAAGGTAAGCTCCAGGTTGGGGTCAGGCTCTCCTCTCACTGATTTGTGTAAAGTATAAACTAGATCTGCCTGTCAGGCAACCGCTGATATATTATTCACTAGTCTACAAGGAAGTGTTAACTTCTGCCTCTATACACTTTCTCTTGCTGATCATCTGCTTTTCCACCTCTTATACACCTAAGCAACTTGCCCCATCCTTTAGACCTCACCCAAGAGATCTTTATAAAACATCATGCTCTACTACCAACTCTTATTTCACTTACTGCCCATCTTACTCACTGGGGAATTTTTTTGGCCTGCATTGTAAGGTATACTTTACATGTATGCCTTATCTGCACAAGTCAATTGCTGGCCTCATGACCAGAAAAAATTTGCACATATTTCTTTGCATTGGGTCCTTCCTTTCATCATTCAGCACATCACTTAGTATATATAACATTACATACATATATTACATAATATATACTTACATTAACGATATCTATCATATAGATATTTTCTTAATAATCAGTAGGTGTGCATTAGTAGGAAGTCAGTTATGACTCAGTATGAAACTTTAACAATTATAAGAGTTCAGTAATGATATACAGTTCTCCTTTTCTTCAACATTAGCTTGGCTTCTCCAGAGTTTGCACAATGTGACTGCTGAAGCAAATATATATTCTTTCTTTCTGGACAGAGCTTTTCCTTCTTACGAACATGAGTTATGCTGCAAATCTAATAGGGAACTTCAAAGTTCCCTTTACTATTCTATAAAGTCTAGAGCCAAGAACAAGAGGTAAATAGCCCATTCCTTATTTCATTTTCTCTGATTTTTCCTACTGTCCTCTGAGTCCTCTTAGTCCCTAGAAAACAAGCAAAAGGTACATTTGGACTTGTACTATACTCATTGCCACTATATGTGGAGACAGAGATTTTAAGAAAATACTCTCCTAATGTTCACCATTAGTTCAGTTCTTTGATGTCTACACACAGAGCAGAATGGAAGAAGAAGTCTTCCATGTGCCAGTTCTTTTCCCTGTTCTAGGATTTTAATAACTATAAAAACTCTTATTCTCTTTATTGACCATCTGTTATAGTTGCTATGACATCACTAAACTGAAGATTTTGGAGGGGGTAGGATTGGTTTAAGGAGCCCTGGTGGCACAATTGTTGGTTGGCTGTTAATCTGAAAGTCGGAGGTTTGAACCCACCAGACACTCTGAGGGAGACAAGACCTGATGATCTGCTCCTGTAAAGATTTACAGCCTAGGAAACCCTATGGGTCAATTCTATTCTGTTCTATAGGGTTGTTATGAGTCAGAATCAACTCTACAGCACACAACAACAAAAGTAGGATTGGTTTGAAATGAAGGGAGCTAACCCACTTATGATGTATAGTTATACATTTCAGTACACATGTTCAAAGGTTTAAATTTGTTTTTTTTTTTTTTTTTTTGGAGGGGGGGTTTTGACACATTAGTGAGGAAGTTAAGGAGAATGCGTGTTTCTAACCCCAGGGGAAATTGTTGTATTGTAACTCCATTGTTCCTGATCCACATTTAGTTCAACTTTGCATCACTATTTTCTACTGCAAGATATATGTATTTCCTTTGATAGTGGGTTTGGCTTAAATTCATACTTTGTGAGTCACCCATACTCAGCCAAGTGATGGTATAATCACAGGGGAACTTTCTAGTGGGCCTGATTGCGTGCATTTAGCTGGTCATTTGAATATTTCAATCGACTCAGCCATTCAATGGGAAGTTCCAGCAAATGCCTCTAATTTGACATTGTTAGTTGTGGGCTAATTTTTTCTCTTGTATCAACTGCTGTGGCTAATTAGGCAGCAGATTCGAATCTTCATGAATTTTTCAGGCTGATACGTGTTCCTTCCCAGGGCTAATTTGCTATTATCAGAAGAATGACTCTGGTGTTGATTGTTGGTGGTTTCTGACCTCATTCCCCTATTCAGATTGAAATTAGTGAGGGATTGTAGCCAAGGAGGTCATTTAATAAATCATCTCTCAGAACACAGGTCTGCCTTAGAGAATGTTATTTTATTACTCTTCTTCATCACTCATTGTAGCCCCTTCTGCTACAGGGCTCTATCAAGAAGAAGTAAAATTCAATGAAACTTTACCTTGGATTTCAGAAAGTTAAAAAATTCAGTAGAGAACCTAGTTATAAAGCTTGTAGAGGGGGGAAGGATAATTCCATTCTATAAGCTTTCTGTGCTAACAATGACAGAAATTTGGCATATACCAGTAAGAGAAAAAATTTCATCTAAGGAAATGAGAATTAAGGGAAATGTTTTATGACACGGTTTGCCATAGCTGTACTATGGTTGTTAGAAGAATTAGGTTTCCTAGGATGGCTAAGTAAGGTCATTCCATTTCACATTTGCCTTTGGACATGAGGGGGGAAGTCAAAGTACTACCATTCCCCCTTTAAGTTTTTGTTTCCCAGTCAAAGTTGATTAGTCGTTGAAATTAGTAATAAAAAATATAGAACAATCTATGTCTGTTGAAAAAGTCATCAGTAATAATTTTCACAAGTTGGTTGTAATTTCGAGTAAGAAAATATCAATTCATTCACTAAGAATTGTAATGGGTTAATGGAATGGAGGCTAGCATGGCGGTAAGAGCATAGAAGTATCATTTGGGAATTCAAGGTTATAGCTTATCCTTGGCAGTCCCAAGAACTTTGAATTTATAACTCATGAGAATAAAAAAAGAGAATGTGCCTTACCAGACAAGAAAAGAATGTCCCAAAAAGACTTATTTCAATTCTCATTTCATTTTTTTCTTTAGCAGTTTTCTTTCCTCGTTTTCCATTGGGAAGAGACAATATAGTATTTAACCCTCTTTCTTTCTCATAATTTGTATATAATTAGGGTCTCAGAAATGTTAGCCTTCAGCTCTAAAACACACTTGTATATTGGAATACAAAGGGTCATTTTACTTATGGGTGTACATACTTTTTAATTAAAAATTAATTTGTTGTTTTGTTAAGTAATTAAAATTTACAAAGTAATTTCTCACAAATATTTATTAATATTAAGTTGTTTTTGGCATATACAAGTAAATAGCAAGCAATTGCTTTACTCTGCATGTAGAATTACAGTGACTAAGTAATTATATTTTTTCTTTGAGTACAGTTGACATTATCACATTTTTCTAAATTTTATTTCATTTTTATTTCCGTTAGTGAGTGCCTCATAGAAGCCAAGATAAGGAGTGTCTATTAGTGAGGAGGAAAGCTGCTTCTCCTACTAAGCTTTTGAGAAACACAAACAAAAATTGTATTTTATGTTTACATTTTCACATGCTTTGTTTTCCTAGATGTCTTTCTTCTTCCTTTATCTACTGGCCCTGTATTTTGCCATTATCATTCCAGATTTCTGGAATGCATTTCTTAACTAAAAAGTCTTAATTTTATGCATTTAGATTTTTATTCTAATTGGAACAAATGAGTGGTATGTCTAGGCAACTATACCATTTGTTCTGCTATGTCCTTATCATATCCTTCTCCTTTGTTTTTTCTCAGATATGATCAATTCCCTTGTATTCCTCTTTATCATCAAAGAATGCCCTTTAAGAGTTCCCGGGGTACAGGCTCCATGCAGTGTGTGCTGAGATTTTTATGCATATCAAGTTACAGTCCTTACCTGCTGAGGAGCTCAGCATCAGATGGGGAGAAGGCTGAGTCAACTTGCTGGTTTCTCCCCAAAATATAGAAGAAGCAAAAACGAAACAACACACCTAGGAGACAGATGTTATTCAGAACCACAATGCAGGATGAAGGTCTGCCCAGTGCCTTGAAGGTTAAACAGCAGTGAAGCCCCATGTTGAGAGAGGATCCCCTGGCGGAGATTTCAGATAGTGCAGGCAGACCCTAGGTCTCTAGACCAAGTTGTACTTTCTCAGGAATAAAATCAGTGATTCATTGCTTGGGACAAAAGGAACGGAGGCAGCTCCCCTGGGCACAGTTTGAAACAAGTCTTTAGTAGCAAGAAAGTTGAGGCTGAAGAAAGAATCACATCATACCACAGGACTTCACCATCTGGCCAAGATTGAGGAATAGGGATTAAATTTGCCCTTTTACGTGAAAAATCTACCCTAAAAAAGACAATATTTATGAAACGATAGAACCTGGACATTAAACAATGGGCAGTGATCCCTGAGAAACCGGAAGAAAGTAAAGTAAATCCTACACTTTACCAAAAATACTGCCTTGAGAGAATTTCAGGCTGTGGAGTGGGGAGGGAGAACCCAGGCAGAGCCCAACAGACTCTGAGTTGAAGAGGTAGGGCTGGGAGTACGAGGAAACCTAGATGGCAGGGAAGAAAAATGGAAAGAAGAGAGCTGCACAAAGAGAGAACCGTGGAGATCTGCAGAGGGTCCCCCTTGAGAGTTCATCAGAGTACTGATCAGCACAGCATGTAAGGAAACTACCACAGACAGGGGAAAGGACTACCCAAAAGGATTAAAGGGACAGCACCTGGGACTCACAAAGGACTGGAATAGTGCTTGTTCCCACCAGCCAGACTGGAAAACCTCAAAGTTGATGGGGTTTTGGGTAGAGTATTCACAAGAGTCTTGCCTCAGTAGCTTGGGATAATTTTCCCTGGACTAAATGCTGCTGTGGTCTTGTCTAACAAATCTTAAAAGCAAGACCCCAAAGAATCAAACCATTTCAGGTAACACCAAAGCCCAGATTTGTAATACACTGTTTTATATCAATGCTAGTAGAGGAGAATTCTGCATTGTGGACAGTCCTGCAAGGCTCATCTTGATTGGCTGGTGAGAAATAACAGTCACAAATGGCTACAAGAATTCAGATACTTCACCCTATCACCAGCTATAATGAAAACCCTGCAAACTTCAACCTGATATCTACCACTCCCCCAGACAAAACTTCTACCACCCTCTGATTGTGGGAGAACTCCCCCATTCAAAGATGAGTAAAAATCAAAGAGAAAGGCACATAGAATCTATAAAAATATGAGGAAAGGAACAAGAAAAACAAAAATGACACATTACTAGAGAATGACACATCATGAGAGACTATGCAGCAAATAAGTCACCACAGATCATTTGGAAAATGTGGCTGAACATATCACCAAGAATTAAGAAAAGAAGTAGAAATCAAATGCCTCTATAAAATAAAAATATAAAGTACAGCAAGGCACAGATGGAAGAGATTCTGTAATACAGAGTATGAGAATAAAAAGGAGATAGAACAAGGACTGGCAAAGTTTAGAAAATAAAAGGAAGAGAAAAATAAAATCCTCACAGAAATGAAAGTGGCATTTATAGCACAAATGATTAAAAAAAAAAAAAAACCGAGAAAACAAAGACATAAATTTTGAAAAAATGTATAGTCAGTGGCATAGAAGCTAGAATTGAGAAAAGTGATCAAAGTGAAATGGAATGAAAGAAAAAAAAAAAAGGAAAAGAAAATGATAGGTGTGGCAGACAAACGGGGGGTTTGAATATAAGCATAACTAGTATCTCTGAAGAAGAGAAATGGAATACTAGATCAGAAAAATATATTTAAATATACCACTTAAGAAGACTTTCCTTAAATAAATTATTTGAATCAAAGAGTGACACAGAACTATCAGAATGAGACCTATCCCAGTAACATTAATGGGCTTCAAAGACAAAGAAATGACCATTGGAACAACCTGACAAAATTATCAATCATTTAAAGCAGAAATATATGGCTGGCTTTTAACTTCTTTATGGAAATATTGTACTCTAGAAGATTTTAGAACAATACCCATAAAGTCCTCTGTCTTAGACTGGGTTCTCTAGAGAAAAAAAGCAAAACCAGTAAAACATATATATACATATATATACATATATATATAGAGAGAGAGAGAGAGAAAGAGAGAGAGATTTATATCAAGGAAATGGCTCATACAGTTGTAGAGGCTGGAACATCCCAAGTCCACGGGTCTTGCTGGAGGCTTCTGCTGAATCACTTAGCCACAGGTGCTGGCAAATTCAAGATTGGAAGGTCAGATAGGAGGCCTCTGGCTCACAGGCTGTGGAGGCTGACTAATCCCAAAATTGGTAGGTAAAATGGCAGGTATGCTTCTAGCTCGAGTCTCAAGAACCAGAGTGTCTTAGTTGCCTAGGGCTGATATAACAGAAATACCACAGGTGGATGACTTTAGCAAAGATAAATTTATTCTCTCACAGTCTAGGCGGCCAAAAGTCTGAACTCAGGGTACCAGCTCCAGGGGAAAGCTTTCTCTCTCCATTGGCTCTGGGGAAAGGTCCTTGTCATCAATCTTCCCCTGGTTGAGTTGCTTCTCAGCACAGGGACGCTGGGTTCAAAGGATGTGCTATTCTCCCTGTGCTTCTTTCTTGGTGGTATGAGGTCACCCTATCTCTCTGCTTGCTCTGTCTTTTATATCTCAAAAGAGATTGACTTAAGACACAACCTGATCTTGTAGGTTGTACTGCCTCATTAACATAACTGCCAATAATCCTACCTCATTAACATCATGTTGTTGCTGTTAGGTGACGTCCAGTCATTTCCGACTCATAGTGGTCTTACATACAATAGAATGAAACACTGCCCGGTCCTGCTTCCATGGGTGTTAATTGTGGATCCAAGTAAAATGAAATCCTTGACAACTTCAATCTTTTCTCCATTTATCACGATGTTGCTTATCGTTCCAGTTGTGAGGATTTTTGTTTTCTTTATGTTGAGGTATAATCCATACTGAAGGCTGTGGTCTTTGATCTTCATCATAGAGGTAGGATTTATAATACATAGGAAAATCACATTAGATGACAAAACGGTGGACAATCACACAATACTGGGAATCATGGACTAGCCAAGTTGACACACATATTTTTGGGAGACACAGTTCAATCCATAACGCAGAAGTCAGATGAACAGGAGCCAGCTGCAGGATCCAGAGCGAGCAAAAGCCCACAAGCCTTGCCAGAAAGTCCACCTATATTAGAGCAGGCCCCATACCCTCACACCCCACAAGGAAACTCCTTTTCAACTGATTGGCTACTCACAGCAAATCCCACCATGGAGATGATCACATTATATCAGATCTTCTCATGGAGGTGATTACGTCATTTCATGACTGCCAAACTACATCACAACTGCCAAACCACTGAGAATCACGGCCCAAACAAGTTGACGTGCAACCTTAATGATCACATCCTCAAAGAAAGAAAGGACAATTCAAGAATTTTAGACTCAAGTGAAGCGTTTTTTCAAGTATAAAAACAAGAGGGGAAAATAATTTTGAATTTGCAACACCCATGAGAATTTAGTTCTTATAAGCCCTTCCTGAAGAAACTATTAGAGGACCAATTACAACCAAGTAAGTAGTAAATAGAAAATATGACATAAGAACTGTTTGGGAGGATGGAGACCATGTAACCATGGGACTAAATTTGCTAGAAGGATTTAACAGATCCCTCTTTGAAGAGAGAGCTAGAGTAGACTGTTGTTGTTGTTAGTCGCCTTCAAATCAGCTACTACTCATGGTGACCCCATGTACAACAGAATGAAACGTTGCCTGGTCATTTGCCACCTCCATGATTCTTGGCATGTTTTAGTTCATCAAATAATATTATATTGTGATCCATAGGGGTTTCAGTGGCTTATTTTTGGATGTAAGTCACCAGGCCTTTCTTCCTCATCTTAGTCTGGAAGTTCTGCTGAAATCTGTCTACCGTGGGCGACTTTGCTTGTATCAGAAATACTAGTAGCATAGATTCCAGCATCGTAGCAACATACAAGCCACCAGAGTATAACAAACTGACAGACCGATGGTGGAGAGTAGACCAGAGTCAGCGGCTATAGTCAGTATTATACTCTTTTTCAGTCGTCGAGTGACATCCTTTCCATGGATGTTCTACCATGTGTATGTGTTCTACTTCCCAAGGAGATGCTAAGTGCCCCTGTCTTTTCAATTTGTCTCATATATTCCCCAAGATTTTTAGCACAGGGGAACATAGCACAAACTCAGCAAATACATGTTTGCTAATTAATGGATCATACTTCCTTGATCACAAAGGGCAGTGAAAAAGTCAGACAAGTCTACATATCCATTTTCACTTCCCCAGACACCCTGCTTCCTCTAGACCCTGGGCCTTTACTCATAATGTCTCCTTTGCCACCATGTCCTTTCTTTGCCTTCATTCAGTAGTTTCTTTACTTCTTTCAAGACTCAACTCAATACTAGTCTTCTCCAGAAAGCCTTTTTCACTGAATTTTTACTATTTTTATACTAGTACAATGTATCTATTCTCCAACCATTTCACTGAATTTTGCTGTTTTCTTGTTTTTAGTTTGGATAATTACTAAATTTTTATGAGAACTGGAGCCATGTCTTTCTGCTTTTATACCCCCCTTTGCACTTTGTTGTAGTAGTTGTTGTTCTTGTTAGATGCCATCGCGTCAGTTCCGATTCATACCGACCCTACGGACAGCAGAACAAAACATTGCCTGGTCCTGCGCCACCCTCACAATCGTTGCTATGTTTGAGTCCATTGTTGGAGCCACTGTGTCAATCCATCTTGCTGAGGGTCTTCCTCTTTTTCAATGATCCTCTGCTTTACCAAGCATCATGTCCTTCTTCAGTGACTGGTACCTCCTGATGACGTGTCCAAAGTGCGTGAGATGAAGTCTCATTGTCCTAGCTTCTAAGGAGCATTCTGGTTGTCCTTCTTCCAAGACAGACTTGTTTGTTCTTCTGTGAGTCCATGGTATATTCAATATTCTTTGCCAACTCCATAATTCAAAGACATCAATTCTTCTTTGGTCTTCCTTGTTCATTGGCCAGCTTTCACATGCATATGAGAAGATCCAAAACACCATGGCTTGGGTCAGGCCCACCTTAGTCCTCAAAGTGACATCTTTGCATTTTAACACTTTAAAGAGGTCTTTTGCAGCAGATTTACCCAATGCAATACATCATTTGATTTCTCGACTGCTGCTTCCATGGGCATTGAAGTAAGATGAAATCCTTGACAACTTCAATATTTTCTCCTTTTATCATGACATACATTCTGTAGAAAAGCAGTGCAGAGTAAACAATGGGGCAGATACACGAAATGAGAATTTTCTTCATGCCTCAGTGCAAGACTCTCTGAGTGCTGATTTGGCTGTTCAGGTCTGTTGCTGAAGTTGCCAGCTAGTTCTCTGTTACTAACTTTCTGTTGCTTTCTTTAAGGTAAATGAATAACTGAAGGGCAAATATTAGATAATGGCATTGGATATTAAACTGTGTATATGTGTGTGTGTTTGGAGCCCTGGTGGTGCAGTGGTTAAAAGCTCAGCTGCTTACCAAAAGGTTGGCAGTTCGAATCCACCAGCTGCTCTGTTTTCTTGCTATTGCCAAATGTTCTCATTCAATGAAAGGTGCCGTATCATCAATGAATGCTAGCAGAGGTGTGAAGATACCAGAATTCTAGTGCAGACTCACCACTAACTAGCTGTGTGCCCTCAGATAAGTCACTTGATCTTTGTTCTACTGTATGTTGGGGCTAGAAAAATTTCTGCCTCACTATAGATGCTTAATAATTGTGTTTTGAATGAGAGAAGAATTAGTCTCCGTTTCCTGCTATGTAACATGAGAGACTTGTGCTAGCATGGTCTCTAAGAACTGTTTCCACCAAAAAAATCTAAAAATGACCTGCTTTCTGCTGGGTGGAAAGTATTTATGCTGTGCATTTCAATTGCAGCAGCTCTGCAGATGCCTGTTGTTTTTATGGGGGACGAGTTTGTCCCCACATGTGCTGTTTATACTTCCATGTAGATTTTAATGTCCATCCTAACTTGCACAACTTTTGAGAACAGCCAGATGAAAAGTGCAGAGGGCACACTGAAGGATTCTTACAGGAAGCTTATAGCCTGTCTCCTTTGGCTAATTTGCAAAAGCATTTTTTGATTTAAAACAAAAGGAGGGAGAATCCCTGGGAGAACACTCACATTCACTAATGTTCCTTCTGGAGTGAGTTATGAGAGGGAGCCCCAGATGGATTATAGATGAAGGTTAAACTTTGAGACACTAATTTATTGGAAAGGTAAAGGTAGTAAAAGAACAAAAAGTGCCCTGAATGCTATGTCCGCGTGTCCTTTTTACCCCATGCTTTCCAGTAATTTAAGGACCTCTAAGAGAAATATGTGCATCTGTAGAAGAAATGTCAACCAGATTTCTAAACAAAACATTTCTCCCTTGGAAATATTTAAAATGATCTTCTAACTGGATACCCCAATTAGACAAAAATGGACCAACTTTAAAGAAGACATTTCATCTTGAAAACCAGCAAACCTAATAGAGCTGATTGAGGATGATGGTATCAAATCATCCAGTGGTATTCTGGAAAGTATTTTTGTGTACAGTGGATCCAGTGATATCATCTTTCATCAATTTGAAGATGCCTATTATTTTCACATTTCTGAAATCATCTTATAATCAATAAAAGCTTACAATTGCTGTGGCCCAGGAGAGTGGTGGGTCCAGGTTGTCATCACATGCATACACTATGATCTGGTTATTATTCCTGGTACCGTGGCCTGCAGTCACAAACTCTCAATATTTTAGTCAATATGCCTCTTAAGGACCTTTTGGGGAAGGAATATGCAACCTGATGCTTTTCTGAAAGACTTCTGTTGGTACCATCTGGTAAGATCAAGAAAGCACCTCATCTAACTTACAGACTAGCAGGCAGTGGCTTACAAGAAAAGTTCTGGATACAATAATAAAACACTCTTTTAAAAAATGTTGCATCACCAACACCTTGAGGATAGAGAGCACAGAGGACAAAGTATGTAAATATTTATATATTTTCTATATATGATTACTTCAATTTTATTTTTTTAAATTTTTCTTCTCAAATCCCGGTAAATAAGTCATGTTTCCATAAAGCTCTCATTCATTGCTATTGTCTGAAAATCTGGTAAAGAGCTTGTGATCAGGTGAACTTTGGAGAGTACACTTTTTGTTTAATCTTTATGGGATTCTTCAAAAATATTTATCTGAAAATTAGGGGTGGTAGACTGAAAGCGTTTGTGGCCTCACTTAATGTTGTCTCTCCTTTGCAATGTGACTTTGCATTATGAGTTTGAATCCATTTCTCTACCCCTTGAATCTGGGCTGGGCTTGTCACCTACTTTGACCAAAGAAATGAGGTGGCAATGAGGATGCTCCACTTCTGAGACTAGTACTTGACAGGGCTTACACACTTCCATCCTCTCTCAAAAAGTTGCCATCAACATGTAGACAAGCTAGGGATAGGTTAATGGAGGATGAGAGACCATGTGGAGAAGAGCCCAGTTGTCCTACCTAGGCCATCAGAGACTACCCTACAGCCAGCCATCTTTCAAGAATGTGATAAAGCCCAGCTTATTTTGGGAGAGCTAGCTTACCTTACGACAGCTAATTGAAGACAAATGAGTGTGCCCAGCCAGGAAGAGACGGATTGCCCCACTGGCCTATAGACTCAAGAAAAAAAAAAAAAAAAATGCTTATTGTTTTAAGCCATTGACATTTGGGTGATTTATTCCACAGCAATAGCTAACTGATACATGAGGGGCAGCATATGCTTCTGACATAAAATCAGGTCAGCCTGAAGTTCACGTCAAGATGTTTTTCTGAACGTGTTTTGAATCTTTAGAATCCCACATATCCATCTATTTTTGCATTTCCCAGGAGCAGAAGCACTGAAATTCTGTATGACAGGCTGCTCTTGAGATATTTTCAACTTAGCTGAAACTAGAATTTGCCAGAAATGTCGTGAGACAGCTTGTTTAAGTGAGATTTCCTGCTCAGTTTCTTTTTTTAAAAGAAAGGAAGGAAAAGAAAAAAAAAAATAATGATTTTTGGATGGAGTTCATCTGAGCTGGACACATTTGGACACATAGCTGAGGGGATCCAATGTGTAAGACATCTTCAAGTTTTTCAGAAACTTTGGCAAAGTCTTCAACCACCAGAGAATTCTAAAGGTCGAATATTCTAAGCGTGATTCTAAATTAATAACGCTGACATCACAAATTGCTCCCACAAATCCATCTCCCACTCTTCATAAATGTTCTGTTTACAGATTGCTCTGTCTACATATGGTTGTCTCTTATTTAAGCTGGATAGGCTATTTCACTATCATGTTTGCTAATTACTAGTAGACTGTCTTCATTTCTTTTCAGGCCTCACACTGAAAGGTGAGTTTTTGCCACCTTACTATTTGGTTAATATTTTGCATTTCAGTTTTCCAATTCAAACGAGAGAACCAGAGAAGGGTATGAATAAAACTTAAGCTATAGGTGCACATTTAGAAAAAAGAAAGAGCAAAGGATGAATATGTATGAAACTTATTTAAAATGCCATATTTATGAGGTGAGGAAAAATATTGGAGCCTCACTTCCCCTTTACATATTTTCAAAACACCACATGGGATTGAGTGAGACCAAGTGAAAAGTATAAAATTTGTTGAGTGTGGCGGGTGTTTTAGTATATTGGTAGAGTGAGAAGTTGGCAATGTGAATCATCTGGGGCTGTGGGTAGGATGACACATAGAGGCCTTGGGAATAGGGAAAGACAAGTGTTCTCTAGTGCATGATTTTCAGTGTGACATTCAGTGTGATGCTTGCCCTTTCTGTGTCAGTTTGTTCCATTCTACAGGCCAAGAGCTTAAAGGCCACAGGCTGCTCCTCGGTGGACTGGGACATGGGCTTGCACTTGCCTCTGCAGCATCTGCATTGCTTCTACTCCTGCTCCACCAGAGAATAGGAGAAACCTCAATGGAGAGTAACAAAAAAGCCCTGTGGTTGGCAGTAGCCAGTGAATGGGAAAAATGTGCCAGAGGAAATATTCAATTCAAGAGATTTAAATTCAGCCCTCTGTGGGCCAGGTCTGTTTGTTTCACCCTCTGGGTGCCACGCCTGTTTTAAACTCTGTGTGGTTGAAACACGAAAGCGAGGAGACAAGGGCCGTACTCCCTGACCAGTGATTCCGCGTCTTGGTTCTTAGTGTCCAAATCCTACAAACTAGTATATGTGCACAGGGGACATGGGCAGGGGAGTTAGGGTTCATGAATAAGGGTGTGCTTAACTAAGGTATGGCAGCTGTTCTTTGGGAGACCAGGCAACAGTAAACATGCCCTACGTTGCTTTTCCCACCTTTGTTGGGTATCTCCCCTTGCATGTTCTGTCACCATTGCTGGCTCAGTATTCCTAAACCCAAATTTATCTCCCTTCCCTCCTATCCCTCAATGGGCTATTTATTCTGAATTCTTGATTTCTACTGAAGATATTGTCATTTTCCAGTCTCTCAGACCTGGAAGCCTAGTTTATTCTTTAATTTCTCTCTTTTCTATCTTCCCTTGACAGTCATAAAGCCCTGCCCAGTCAGCCTTTACAATGCCTTTTGCATCCATGGTTTTATCTCCATGTGCAGATTTCCTCATCTGGATTATCTTAACCAAAAACATAACTAAAGCAAAGTGGAAAATTAAGCTACTTTTTTCAATAACTGAAGGCTTCCATATATTTTTTTATCTATGGCTTTGTCTGATTTATGATTGGTTTGAATTGCATGGTTACCACTTTTCTGCTCTCAATCATTGATCAATCACCAAGCATTTACCAAGACTAGTTTTACATTCAGCAATGGGTTGATATGATAGAAATAGAAGACATAGGCTTTTCTTTTGAGAAATGAATGGATGAAAGAAATCATCAATACATAAAAGAAGTGACTTTAAATAAAATTTACAGTAGCTTAGAATACACAAAAATACATAGAAACTAAATCCATAATGCAGTCCCTCTTTCATCTTTACTTCCACAAACATTAATTAAGTATATACTATGTGCCAGACTATGGAGCCCTGGTAGCACAGTGGTTAAGAGCTCAGTCTGCTAGCCCAAATGTAGGCAGTTTGAATCCACCAGACACTCCTTGGAAACCCTATGGGGCAGTTCTACTCTGACCTATAGGGTCGCTGAGTCAGAATAGACTCAACGACAGTGGGTATGTGCCAGACACTAATCTAGGAGCTGGGGATATGGCATAAATAAGTCAAACAATGTCATTGCCCTTGCTGTGGGACTTCTAATAAAGAGGAGGGAAATAGATTCTCAATAGGTAAACAAATACATAATATTATTTCTGAGAGTGATAAATGCTCTAAGAACAAGATAATACAGGGCAATGTGTCAGAAAGTGCCTGGGGATGAAATTTAGCTAGAAAAGCCATAGAAGACTTCTCTGAGAAAGTAGTATTTGAGTCGAGGCCTGAATGGGGAAAGGAGCCATCTACGTGGAAAGTTGGGGGCTGAGGGACACAGGCTGGGCTTACTCCCAGAACAAAGGCCCAGAGATAAGTGTGAGCTTGATGTGCTTGAGAAATCCTAGAAAAATGAGGCTCTTGAGAATGATGAAAAACAAACTGGGTTGTATTGAATACCGTGGGTTACAGGTTGATTGACAGTAGGGGATTTGGGGCAGGAGTTGTTTGGAAGAAGTTCTTTTAGAAGAAAATTTTATACATGCCTTCTCTAGGACCTTGCCTTGATGAGCAGCCCTTTCTGACCACCCAGTTGCCATTGAGTTGACTGACTCATGGTGACCTCCTATGTGTCAGAGTAGAACTGTGCTCCATTGGGCTTTCAACGGCTGCTTTTTCAGAAGTAGTTCACCAGGTCTTTCTTCCAAGGAGCCTCTGGGTGGACTCAAACTTTTGACCTTTTGGTTAGCAGCTGAGCACATTAACCATTTGCACCACTCAGGGACTCCATTTTTGATCATGTAGATTGTAAAATAACCCCTCCATGAACTTTTCCCTGCCCTCCACTGTACACAATTTTCTGTGGAGTAGCATGTAAACCAGTTGTATAAGCAGGGAAAAGAAAAAGGAATTTACTGGGGAAGGGAAAAGCTAAGTGAATCAACACTTTCCTAACTGGTTTCCAGAAGCATTTGTCTATGCAAGACTGATGTTTGATATTTTGGTTGAGCAAGTTCTTGATTCCAGGTCATCAATTATGATAATAGAACAAATCAAAAAGTTTCCAGCAAATAGAAATTCTGTATTTCCTGGCTCCTACTCAAGTTTGTTGATTAGACTATTTGATAAGACTATGAATTTTATATAGAAAGGCTGAAAAAGCAGTTGCCTGGGTCCTTTGCTTTCTCCAAATCTCAAACATGGTTTGAGGTGCCTTGGGCAATTTGAATCATTCATCCCACCCTTTCCTCTCCCTATAGACAGATGCAGGTGCTCCATGGATAAGATTGTCTTCCCTTTCTTCACAGAAGGAATGGACTGCTGTGTACCAATTGCTGTCAAGTTGATTCCGACTCATAGCGACCCTATAGGACAGTGTAGAACTGCCCCATAAAGTTTCCAAGGAGTGGTTGGTGGATTTGAACTGCCGACGTTTTAGTAAGCAGCTGTAGCTCTTAACCACTTTGCTACCAGGGCTCTGGAATGCCATATACATAACCTAAATCCAAAATGCCTCCTCCATTTATCTTCTAAAATGTTAATCACTAGAACCCTTTTCTTAGAGTTACAAAACATAGATTCCTTCTTAAATAGATCTATGTTCCAAGGAGAAGAGAGAGGGTCCCTGTTGTGCGACTCCCTCCTCTTTCTAAACAGGTTCATATTAACACAGATAGTGAGAGAGTACGAGGTAGCAAACATTACACAAGATGTGGAGCCCAAAGGCCGAAATTCAAGGCCCAGCTCTTTCTGTCACTAGCTATGTGACTTGGTAAATTTCTTAATCTTTGTGAACCAGACTTTCCTCCTCTGCTAAGGCTAAACCTCATCTGAGGTTTAAATGAGCTAAAGTATGTGTCACAGCTTTGCTAATGTTAAAGCACTAGATAAATGTAAGGAGTTATAAATAGATTATTAGAGATTGATTTTTAAGATCAATTTCATCATCACTTTGGAAGTTACTGGAATTTTAAAAGGATTTTATGAGTTGAAAACTAACTCATTTTCTTCCAAATTTGGCCCAATTTTCTCCTAGAAATTCCTGTTCAATATTTATGGCTGACAGCCTGGGAGTGGACAGCCCCGTAAAACCAAATGGGACTAATGAGGTACAGTAGTCCAGTGACAAGGGCCAGAAGG
>NW_004444014.1:10184749-10225394 GCF_000243295.1 Trichechus manatus latirostris | reverse complement strand
AAAAAAAAAAGGTTGAGAAGTTAGAGGGTTGACATGTTGTGGGTTGTTAACCAATGTCATAAAACAATATGTGTACTACTGTTTCATGAGAAACTCTTTGTTCTGTAAGCCTTCACCCGAAGTACAATTAAAAAAAAATATATATTTATGGCTGACACAAGTTCTCATTCCGTGAAATACATCCCAGTTTGAGCTGCCTCTCCTTCCTTTAAGAATGTCATTTCTTTCCCCCTAATTCTAATACCTGTTTGAGGAGCCTTTTTCTTTGAATATAGGAACCCCATCATTTCAACTGCTTTGACAGTAAATTCTTCAGGGATAGAAATCTTGTCTTGAAGTCATCGCTCCAAAAATGCTACAAGTCCTACCCATGCTGTAGAGTCCAAGTCAAGTCCAAGTTCCTTTAGGTAGTCTGATCTGAATATTCCTGACCATACACTTCCATCTTACTTCTCTAAATCTCTCTTGTGTTTTCAATCAGTACCTTTTGCATCATGGCTTTAATTATTTGATGTAACTGTGTTTTATCTTCCAAATAATGATTTCAGATTCTTTAAGATAAAGGCCAAAAATTGGCTTTCTATGCATTCCTTGCAGTGTCTAGCCCAAGGTTTGGGGAAAAAGTGTTCATTTTTCCAGTAAATTATGATGAATGACTTGCATGCATACATGCATGAATGAATGAATATCTTTCTTTGTGACTGCATAGCAACATGGCATTTATAATTTCTCCCTTGGCATTTCAGTTGGCTTAGTGACTTTTTATTGGATAATTGCTGCACAAATGATTTCCCTATCTCTCAACTACCATTTAAAAAGTCAAATTTAGAGAGCAGAATGACTGTTTGCAGTAACATCTTTCCTTTTCTCAAGAAAACTCAGGCTCTTAACTTCTTCCACCTGTGCTTGAGACTTTGCCTTGAGAATCACTAATAAAAATGATTGAAAAGCACCTTGAAAATACAAAGTGCTGTGTAAATGCTAACTGAGGCAATAATAAAACAGTAATAATAACTATTTGGATAAACGTCACTTTTAAGCCCTAGGGAGACATTTCGCAGGGGGAAAGCAGAAAGGGTCCTGTGCTTGTCCCTGGGCCATGCGTCTCTCTAAATCACACTATTCTCCCTCCATTTGGACACCATCATTTGCAATAGTCATGAAATAGTACTGTAATATAAAATTATTGTCATCACCCTTATTGTAGAAAGCAATATGTTGCCAAGTAATCATTTCCTGATAATTGCCAGGGTTACCTCACTCAAGCTGATCATTTAGAAAATAAATGGATTTGGGACGGAGTGTACAAGAACTAAGGAGCCCTGGTGGCACAGTGGTTAAAGCTTTCGTCTGCTAATCGAAAGGTTGGTGGTTCGAACCCACCAGCAGCTCACAGGAGAAAGTTGTAGCAGTCTGCTTCTGTAAGATTTACAGCCTTGGAAACCTCATGGGGGCAGTTATACTCTGTCCTGTAATAGGATCCCTATGAGTCAGAATTAATTCAATGGCAGTGGGTTTGGTTTTTTGGGCTTGACACAAGAACTTCTCAGCTCCTGTTGATCAGAGCTCAACCCCTGGAGTATCTGCAGTATACATTCTAGTCTTGCTCAGCCCTGGGCCAAGTTCTATCAAGAAACTGACTCAGTGTGGACCCAGAAGATTTATTGACAACATGGTGGGTTTTGAGGGAGTTTTTTAGGGGAGTCCCTTTGCCCTGAAACTCTGTGTTGTGAAAGATACCTTCTACATTGCCTGCTAAAATGCCTGACTCAAATTTTTACATATTATCTTTGGGCCAAGGCAATATCTCTAGGAAGAGCTTGGCATGTGTATATAGTTTTCCATGAAGGGCAACATATTAGGTCATAGGAAAGTTGAGCCATTAGTCTATATCACTTTCTCTGATAAGAAAGATGAAAGAAGGGACAGACAGGATGAGACTCAGAACAGGGTTTAGTGGGAGATTAGCACATAGGGCCAGGTAGGCTCGGAGATTTCCATGACCATCTTTGCTGCCATGTGGGATGAGCCTTCTGAGACTAAAAGAAAACAGAGCCAAGAGACAGAAACAAAGATGGGTGGAGACCAGGACAGAGATGGAAGCAACACCATAGACTCTTTCAAGTCTCTACCGAAACATTACCTTCCCCCACCATCCTGTATAAACCAGATACTCTTCTTCCACCTGTGCCAGCTTTACTTTTCTCCATAGCATTTATCACCATCTGTCATGTTATGAAGGAGCTCTAGTGGTGCACGAATTTAGAGATTTGTCTGTTTTTTTCACTGGTATATCACCAGCCCCCAGAACATCTCCTGGCCCAAACTAGGCCCTCAGCCGATATTTGTGGAATAAACCACTGGATTCAGCTGTGACTAGAATGGTTTCCCGCCTTGGATTCCCTAGTCTCTTTTCTACATACACAGGCTCTATTTGAATTTTCAGTCCTCAAAACCAGAGCCCTGACTAATAAAGAACCCTAATTAATAAAAAGCTTGAACCTACACCCACAGTTCACACTGCTGGTACGTGGTTCAGCGAGGGGTGAATCCAGGTCTCACAGACCTGCAGACCATGGCTTTTCTAGATCACAGGATCCCCCATGCATGATCCATTTGCTCCCTGGCACCTCAGGCTGAGGGACTTTGAGAGAGAGTTTTCTCCCAGCAGCTGACACATTGGGCAGCTGTAATGAGAAAAAAGCTCAAAAAGTGGATGTAGGAGCCTGGAAATAACTTTGTACTTGCCAAAGGGTCAGGATGTAATGCTTTCAACTTTAGATTGTCCAGTGATTTCCCTTTGTGCAAAATGGCTTAATTAATTCACTCTTTCACCAGGACCAACTGTCTTTATGGGGACATTTTATGATTTATTCCTATTTCTCCAAGCTTTGAAAACACAAAATAATCTACAAATTCCTTGGGCTGGGCAGTGAAAACTTTATAAAACCTCTCTGGAGGCAGGGAAGGATGCAGGAACAGTCTACCCTTGCTAAGGCTGGGGCTGTGAGGCAATAGATAGATTATTCCATACACATTTGAAATTAAATATACGACTAAGCTAAATTTTAGTTACGGATATTGATTTTATTGACTAAATCCTCCTCCTTACAAACTCCTTGGTTTGTCTAACAGAAATGTTACCATTTGACCAAAGTAAACAGTAATGAGGCCTAGGGGTCCATGCACTGAATGAATAAAGAAGGTTTTTATTGAGAGGGGACTCGTAGAATTAAGACATAAGCACAGTCAGTTTCTTTTTGCATCCCTGGACTTACTCTTTCTCCAGTTCTTCCACTCCCTCAGGCTCTTAGTTCCCCTCTCAGCACCAGCTCCCAGATCCCACATTCATACTAAGCCATAAATGACCCAAATCAGCCAAAACCACAAGCACTTAGAAGGGAGATTTACACTTTGATCATAGATGAGAGCCTCATTTAAGAAAAAAATATCCATTTCAGTGGGGGCACTGGAGGAACAGTGACCAACTGCTGCTTGATTCAAATGATGCACATTAAGCATTTAGGCTTCAAGATGCTTTTAGTGCAACTTGAAGCTGTGGGAGGGCATTGTTAATGTGGGAGCCCTGAGTGGGGCAGGCAATTCCAGTGGGCTGAGGAGACAGGGATCCTTGAGAATAAGGCACTGCATGATGGGATGTCAGATGTACAGGGTGGGAAATCCTGACCTGCCCCATCACTGGAAGAGCCAGTCTCCCCTCCTGACAGAGGCTTCCTGAGGCATGTGGATGACTCAGGACTCAGCTGAATCTCTTGAGTTCATGCTTCCCCATCTCTAGTGACTTTCCTCTTGACCCAACTTAACAGACCTCCCCCAGAACACACCAATGATCATGTTGTCATGTGCCCAGGTGCATATTCTTTGGCCACAGTATCCTCCCCCTTGCAGGTATCCAATGCCTTTCCCCATTGTTCTAGCTGCCTTGATTGGCTCCACCATTCTTTCCTCGTGATGCAGTGGTTAAGAGTTATGACTGCTAACCATAAGGTCGGCAGTTTGAATCCACCAGCTGCTCCTTGGAAACCCTATGGAGCAGTTCTACCCTGTCCTATAGGGCCGCTATGAGTCGGAATTGACTTGACGACAACTGTTTTTTTTTTTTTTTTTAATATACCAGTTGCCATGAAATCGATTCTGACTCATGGGACAGCATGTGAGTCAGAGTAGAACTGTGCTCCATAGGGTTTTCAGTGGCTGATTTTCAGAAGTATATCATCAGGCCTTCCGAGGCAGCTCTGGGTGGACTCAAACCTCCAAACCTCCCAACATATTAACTGTTTGCACTACTCAGGGAATCCTAAACTATAAAACACCTTAAATCTCCACATCTGTCTCCATCAGTCTCTCTAGGTATTTAACTTCTCTAGTCTTCAATGTCTTTATCTGAAAAATGGAAGTACTAATAGGTAGAGCCTACTGTGCAGGATTTTGAGAGAATTAAATGATTTAACACAAGTAAATGAGTTAAGTCTTCCCACAGTGCCTTGGCTCCATTGGGAGTGAATGTTTAACAACCATCAGCTCCTAGTGACTGGGATGATGGTTATGGTAGAGGTAGCACTGTAGGCACAAGAAAAATTCTATCCCTCTCCCCGTCATAAGGAGCCCTGGTGGAGCAAGGGTTAAGCACTTGCTTGGCAGTTTGAACTGACCAAGGGCTTTTGGGGAGAAAGACCTGGTGATCTGCTCTTGCAAAGATTACATCCTAGAAAACCCTATGTTGCAGTTCTACTCTGTCATATGGGGTCCCTATGAGTTGAAATCAACTCAACGGCACCTAATAACAGCAATAACTTCCCATCATAAGCCTTCCTCTTTTTAATCATCATCTTCCATCCAAAGCAAGGAAAAGTTGCCAGGTGGGTCAGAGCCCAGGACGTCCATGGTGTCAGATTTTATTTGTGGGCCAGTTACTGTACCCAGGCTCTGATTTTTTTTTTTTTTTTTTCTGGTATTTAACTTTTTATTCTTGGTCAACTTTTATTCTTGGTCAGGACATTGCCCCTTGGGGAAAGCAAGGCATGGCTCTTCATTTCTCCTTCACCTTCTCCAAGTGAAGCTTGAGTAGATAATACAGGTCAAGTTCTGCTCTGTAAACCTGGCTACTTTGTGTTTCTCTGTCCCACCAAGCATTTCTGAGCTTTCCAGATCTAAGCTTTGGGACTAGAAGTGAAGGTAGGAAAACCCCTTCTAATTTCATGACTAAGCAGCAAACATCCATCTACCTTTTAACAGACAGACTTCCACTGGGGTCTCAGGTGCTTCTCAGTTATTAGAAATACCAGTCGCCATCAAGTCGACTCCAACTCATGGTGACCTCATGTGTGTCAGTGACCTCATGTGTGTCAGAGTAGAACTGTGCTTCATAGTATTTTCAATGGCTGAGTTTTTAAAGTAGATTGTCAGGCCTTTCTTTTGAGGCACCTCCGGATGGATTCAAACTGCCAACCTTCTGGTTAGTTGCCGAGTGTGTTAACCATTTGCAGTACCCTGGGAATCCCAGGTATTAATAAACTGGTAATTTTAGGCATTTTGTGCAATTGTTCCTTGTGTGTCTAGCTCCCCCGACAGCTCAGTTCAGGATTGGACTGATCTAAGGCAGAATTCTGATTGACCATTTTTTTGAGATGTCACCCAAAACTTCATGCTTAACCTCTCACTCTTACCTCCACCATCATCCCCTCTACCATTTCTTTGCCAGCCATACCGTACCTTCCCCTATCAAAGATAATGAGGATCCTTGCTTTGCTTTTGACAGTATAAAGTTAAGTAGAGAAGCTATAATCCAAATGATAAATGATGAGAATACAGGGATTGCAAGGAGAAAACAGAATTAAGAGATAACAGGGGATGGAATGAAGAGGACATGTAGAAGAGATATATGAGAAGATTCTAGGCACCAGGATTGGATGGTGGTTTTATTTGTCAAGCAGGAAATCCAGGAGGTGGTCACATTTTGGAGCCATTTAAGCAAACTAGACATACAATAACTCTGGTCTCTAGATCAAGCTTGGGGCAAAATATTGAAATAAGTGCCTCAGCAATTCCCACAATGCCCCAAGCACCCCATTGCCCCATCTTAACCATGTCAAATGTGTGTATTTTACAACTTGTACATTCCCCTGCAATGCATTAAAATTTCAAATCTTATATATCATTTCTAGTGATGATTGTTACTTTGATAAACCAATGCACATTCTTGTGTTAGTAGTCAATATAGCCAGTATCAGTTTTCCTGTCCTCTCAGTGTTCTAGACGTATAAGTTCAACCAGAAAATTAACTTTTAATGGTTGAATTTTCTAGTCCCTATTAAAGTGATGATGAACCTTCGAATGCCCCTTTCTGAATATGTGCATATGTGTTTCTACGTATATATGTGTGTATATATGCCTATATACACACACATATACATATAATCTTTTTTCTAATACTCACCATTGCACCAGGAAAATGTCAGCTACGTTTTTAAAGTAGGGTAAGTCATGTTGTGTCTTCTCATATGCATCATTGCCTTTGTGCTCACTGAGTTGGGAAGCAAATCTGTTTCTTTCTCTCTCCTTTTTTTTTTTTTGGAAGAGTAGTTCTGAATAATGGTCACATTGATAATTTACTTCTAATTAAGTATTCAGTGTTCTTAACTTTCTTGGCAAATATACTCTGTAGGTAATTTAAATGTATTATGTAATCTGATTAAATTAGTCTGATATATTTATATTTTCTTTTAATTTATTAAGCAACAATTGATTTCTTGGTCAGTCAATATCAGCATTTATTAAGTTGAAGTTATTGTTCATCAGTCAACTACAACCTTCCAAATTAAGGCATTTAAAACATACCAGCTATAGATGTGCCCACACATACATTCTTGAGCTTCATTTTATTAGCTACATGTTGAAGTGGAATGCATGCTTAGCCTCAGGAACCAGAAACATTTATTCCGTATGTTCTCTATACTCATAGATTACCTTACTCAGTATTTAACAATTTCTGCCTGTAAAGAACGTTTCATGGTATGAGCCAAACATACTTTGCTAAATGTGTGTTTTGGAGACCTGTACCTAGTTCAAACATTATGTACTCCCCAAGAGCTGTTAGTTGAAAAATTTGCACAGGATTCTCCAGCCCAAATTACCTTCCCTTTGGCTGATAGTCATATTGTCTCAAATTGTCAGAGATTTATGTATGTGGGGAGCCTCTTAAGGTTATCTTTTAGAAGTTTCCAATTAGTGCTAGAATTCTTTCTACAACATAACACCCACAGATCTGTTTATAAGAAAGTTATTACATGTGTTTGGACTGATTCTATTCCCTATAACTTCTATGCATTGGTGGTGTTTAGATAGACCAGAACTTGCCCGTGTTATCTTCTTTCTGATTATCCTTCAGATATTTAAATGGTTATCTTACTGCCACATAATCTCATCTTTGGAGGGCCAGTTCTTGCAATTTATTTCCCGTGGGTTGTCTTTCGAAAGATGTTTGAGACTCATTGGATCATCTTTCCATGAAATACGTAATGTCACAAAAAATTTAAGAATGGTACTCTGGAGACAGATGCTCTCCTAACTCTGTGTAACTGTAGCATAGAGGGAATGGCAGCAAGAGGCTTGGCAATTTTTTCTAGCCAGGTTATAATAATTCACTAGCCTTCACTGTTCCCATATCTCAATAACAACATGGCTGGGGAAGAGGGGCATTAAAACCATCCAAAATGTGATAGAACATCAATTATGGGGTCTGTGAAACTATGTAGATGATGAAACAAGTCATAGTTTTAATTATTTTTTGACAACAAAATATAAATGTTTCAGCAATACAGAAACCAGAAACAAAGATAGAATATGAGTGTCCTCTTATAAAGGAATTTATAAGTTCTACCTCAAATTATGTGTCTCCAAAAAAATTATTCTGCTTATATTGGTAAGGTTAGGACTTTATACCATGCTATAACATTGTCATGCGATCCACTACTCCATTTTCCTACTACATCACTAACTTGTAAATGTGGTCTATTAGCAACAAAGACAACCATAAAAGCAGTGTGAACAACTCAGGGTAGAAAAAATTCATGTTGGAAACTCATGTCTTACTGATGGTAGATGAGACTAAAAGATGGCAGCATTTCAGCATCATTGCCATCATCACTGGTATCATCACCAGCATCACCACCACCACCATTGCTCTTTCCTAAATTCCCTCTGTCCAACTCTCTTTTGCAATACTCCATACTTGCCTTCTGCTCTAGAGAAATTCTCTACCAATTCCCAATGCTACTAGGTCTTATCCATCTTATTCTTCTGCTAAAATTCTACCTCTTCTTTAACATCCAGTTTAAAATCCATCCCCTTCTGATAGTCTTAACACATAGGGTTCTCTCTTTCCCATGAAATTTGTTTATATCATTGCAATGTCATGCATAATATATTTCCAAGAGTCGATGTTATTTGTGTAAATAACTTATTCCCCTATTGGAGTGTGAGTGCTTCTGTGTCTGAGAACACTGCTGCTGGGCAGGGCAATAGCTTAATAGAAACCTCTTCCATGGGCTGTCCTTGCTTGAATCTAAGTGGGATTCAAAGAGATCTGGGCATGTCCATTCAAGTCTGAGGAATCTCTAAGGAGAGAAATTAACCACAGGATTCAAAGGAGTCAGACACAGAAAGATGAAATATTTGAAAAACACTTAGTGTGTGCATATGTTGATGAGGCAGGCACAGTGGTAGGATGGCAGATATGGAATTGATGCAACGTGGTGTCCTATTCATGCTTAATGATTAGCACACATGCAGAAAGCCAGAGGAACTATGCCAAGGAAGGGGGCTCTATTGGAGGCCAAAGGTCCTACATAAGCAGATGGTGAAAAGAGTTAGTGGAATCTAAGTTACCCATAGACTGGTGAGAAATTTGTGCCTTCAGATTGGTGACACCTATTTAAAACCATTTATTTACATCTATTATGGACTAAAGACTCTACATGCATCTTTTTTTCTGATGTTACAAAAGCGCTCCAAGGTAAAGATTATTATTTCCATTTTACAGACAAACTACCAAGGCTCAGTGAACCTAAGCAATGTGACCAACGTCACACAGCTTATGAGGATGTGTGGTTATGTGTTGGTTCAGAGCTTATGTCTCTTTCCACCCTCACCATTCTGCTACCCTTTGGAACCTTTCAATTAAAGGTTGATGAATGGTTAAAAAAAAAAAAATAAGGATCAAGCTAAGATTTTGGGGTAGGGCACTAACTATGGTTCCTGTGTATCCCTTTAGGATAGGTTCTAACTTTGTGGCAAGGTCCCAGCTTTGTAGCAATAAGGTTCATTTCATTTCAAGGGAATTCGGTTTTATAAAGTCTACAACCCTATCAATGGCATTAGGCAGACTTGATGAAGAAAAACAGCTTTTTAAATACAGATTGGATAGTTTTAGAGGAGAGTAAGATAACTGATATTTATTAACAAGATTAGACCAAGCTCCCTGCTCCCTCCTCTCCTTTTGTGACAGGGAGAGAATTATTCAAGGCCACATGATTCAGGGTGCAACATGGGGACAATATTCTTATTACTCCATATTTAAAAGGAATAATTTCAGGAGATTTAACCTCATGGATTTTCTAATACAATAAAATTAAATAAAAAAATCCTAAATGTAGCTGATATAACCCATTTATGTGCAATTAGCAAATATTAAATAGAAACTTTAATATTAGCATTATTCTTTATGCCCCAGTGAGTAGGATATTATTTAAAATGATATGACAGAAGAGGATATAAATAATTCCTAAGTGTAGATTTAAACTGAAATTTCAGTCAGAGTTTGAAATCACTAAGTATTATCAATTCCCTATTTCCCAGTGTATCATTTATTACCAGCCTGATGATTTTTTTCAAAGAGATTAAATTAGCATTAGGGCAATGATAAACATTATAAATAAATACAAAAATTGCTATTCTGAAAATCCAGTTGAAAAGAAAGTAAATGAATTGGTGTGGTATCAAATTCCATCTTCCCTAGAAGAGCTCAGCACAGTTCTAAGCATAAGTAATCTTCTATAACTTCTTTTGCAATCAAAAATGAAATATATTAAAACCTGAAAGTATAATTTCATTATCTTCTATTCTAAATACGCAAACTAAGATTCAGAAAGAGCTGTGACATGAGAAGAATTCTGATTAGCTTCACACCACTAGTTGGTCAAGGCAAGGGAAAAGCTGGCTCTACTGAAATATCACAGTTGTTTTCTGGGCCTTGAGGGCCTCCTTTGGCTTGTCTGTGGGAGAAGAACTGAAATCGTCAATGGTGAACCCTCTCCTTCCCAGACAACCTTTCTCCCTGGTGTGAATTAACTTTTCAGTGTACAGTTTAGGCTGTAATGAGCTGCTTGTGAAATTGGGCTTTGTCTAGAATAAGTTGTGTCCTGGAGTGGTTTCTGGAGAGCTAAACAGCCAACATGTCTCCACACCCTTTTTCTATTGAAGATATGTTGCAGGGCAGTGACAAGGCGAAGCTCCACTGAGTCATAAGCATTTGTAAAATTGACACTTCTTGTGCTGTGATGGGGCCATGTTGGTTCCATGCCTAGATCTAAGAAAGAGCAACTGACCTGGTATTATTTGAAGGTTGCCCAGAAAAAAAAAAAAAAAACCCAGATCTAGAATACCTATTAATGTGCCACAATGCTTAGAATGTCCACTATTAAAATTTCTCATTTTTTACAGCATTATCCTTTCGTCATGGATTGAATTGGATCCCACCAAAATATGTGTCAACTTGTCTAGGCCATGATTCCCAGTATTGTGTGATGGTCTACCATTTTGTGATCCGATGTGATTATCCTATGTGTTGTAAATCCTAACTGCTATGATGTTAATGAGGCAGGACTCAATCTACAGGATTAGATCGTATCTTGAGTCAATCTCTTTTGAAATATAAAAGAGAGAATAAAGCAGGGAGGAAAGGAACTTAACATTACTACCAAGCAAGAAAAGCCACGAGCAGAGCACATCCTTTGGACCCGGGGTCCTTGTGCTGAGAAACTCTTAGACCAGGGGAAAATTAATGACAAGGACCTTCCCCCAGAGCCGACAGAGAAAGAAAGACTGCCCCTGGAGATGGTGCCCGAACTTGGACTTTTAGCTTCTTAGACTGGGAGAAAATAAATTTATGTTTGTTAAAGCAACCCACTTGTGATATTTCTGTTATAGCAGCACTAGAAATCTAAGACAGAATTTGCTGTTGAGGCCGTGGGGAGCTGCACTAAGAGATACCTAAAATGTGGAGGTGGTTTTAAAACCAAATGGATAGAGGTTGGAAGAGTTTTAAGGTGCCTAATAAAAAAAGCCTAGATTGCCTTGAAGAGACTGTTAGTGGAATTATGGACATCAAAGACAATTCTAGTGAGGACTCGGAAGTGAGGAGAGCTGTAATACTAGAGATGGTGCAGATGACAAGAAGCAGCAGCAGAGAAATGGCAGCAGCAGAACCAGAAGACCAGTGTGAGACAGCACGGGAGCCCACCAGCAGAGCAAGAGAGCTGAGTGCTTTTGTGCAGGAGGCTTCTTGGTGGAGTGGGGTGCTTCTGTTCACTTATTGGTAGAGTAGGCTTGCTGACCCATGGAGTGAGAGAGCTGAGTGCCTTCCAGTCAAGGCTTACTGGCAGAGTGGGGTGCCTCCAGGCACTTATTCATAGAGCCAACATGCTTTGTTAACACTTGCCTGAGCAGGGCAGAGGCCAGGCTGGCCCAAGAGGCCTCAGGGGCCAAGAGGCCTCAGGGGCCAAGAGGCCAAGGAACCAGGAAGCAGAAGCTGAAGAGACAAGGAGCACAGGATGCAGAGCTGCCTTGGTCTCAATGGGTGGGGCCACAGCTTCCTAGGTTTCAAAAAGTCAGATCTTCACCAACTCAGTTTCAGAGTATGGGGCTGCTGTTCACAAGTGCCAGTGGGATGGGGCTGGATCCACTGCTCAAAGCTAAAGGTGTGGGGCTGCCATGCCCAAGGGGCAAAAGAATGAGACCGGCCTGAGTCAAGGGGGTAGGGTCACCACTCAGGTGGACTAGGAGAACGGGGCCTCCCAAATCTGAAGGAGCAGAGTTGCTATCCCAGTGGGCCTAGAAGGCAATGCTGAAGCCCAGGACTGAGGGGTCTCCACCCAGGGTCCAGACAGTGTGGCCAACACCCAGTGTCTGGAGGGCAGGGCCATTGCCTAAATGGTCTTAGAGAACAGAGGAATATTTATAAGCATTGAGAGCTAATTTAATGTGTTCTTCTGACTTGCTTTATGCCTGTTGTCCCTTATTTCCCTCTAATTTCTTCCACCTGTAATGGAAATGTCTACCTTGTGTCTGTTCCACCATAGTACTTTGGAAGCAGATAGCTTGTTTTCTAAATTTCACAGATGAAGAGGAATTTTGCCTCAGAAGACTTGTGGACCTGGAATTGTTTTAAAGCTTTTGGGATGATATGATGGGGTGAAAGTGTTTTACATGTGGCAAGGATGTGAATTTTGGGGGGCCAAAAGGTAGAATGTCATGGATTGAATTGTGTCCCCTAAAAATATGTGCCAACTTGGCTAGGCCATTATTCTCAGTATTGTTTGGTTGTCCACCATTTTGTGATCTGATGTGATTATCCTATGTGTTGTAAATCCTAACCTCTATGATGTTAATGAGGCAGGATTAGAGGCAGTTCTGTTAATGAGGTAGGACTTAATCTACAGGATTAGGTTGTATCTTGAGTCAATCTCTTTTGCCATATGAAAGAGAGAACTGTGCACCATTTGAGCACACTCTTACACTGAGGTCTAGAGGCCTAGGCACATTAGCTAGGTTCTCTTGCAGATGTGAGAGTTGCCTCGATGCCTATCAGAGCCTGACCTGCTGCTTCCAGGACCTGCAGAGCTCTGTGGTTGAAGCTTTCCCTCTGCCTACCTCCTTCCACAGGTGTATGGACTTAATATTTCTACCAGGATGCCCTCTAGTGCTTGTGGGTCAATCTCCACCTTTGTCATTAGAGACATACTTTCACCTTCAGACCATTTGGAAATTGATTGCTTTACAAGCTTGTACAAGTTCTCTTCCCTAATGATAGACCTGGCAGCAAGACTCCTTTTCACTGCCAATCCTTCTACTACATACCAACAGATTCCCCAACCCTACTTCCTAGCCATCACACTATGAATGTACTACTCCACAACCTGGGTCCCCAGGGCTGAGTCTGCCACCTAACTCGTTGTCAAGGCCCCAACCACTGGGCTCCCCACTACTGCATCTTCCTCTGTAATCAGATGAAATTTCTCAGCCCCTACCCAATCCAGTTTTGGATGGCTTCCTCTCTTTAACCTGCTGATTGATGTAGAGGCATCCATAATGCCTCTAAATGAAGCTCAGTTGAGGAATGATAAATACCAGCCCAAAGAGTTATATCATTAGTGTTTCCTTCTTCCTTTAAAATATAAATACTCCTGAGAAGGTAAACGAGCAATCACACATCCTCAGTATGGGATAGTTAATTCCATTATGTATACGCCTGTAAATACTAGGTAACCAGTGGGCACCTGGCCTGAAAAAGATGACAGAAAATTTTTGGCAAATTTTACAGTTTTCACCATGCTGCCCAGTAACTATAAAACTGTATTTCTTTTTCCTTTTTTTTTCAATTTCCTACCAGCACATATGGTGGAATTCTACTATAGGCTCCAGGCTTCCATTTAACCTCAAAAATGAAGAGAAAGCAATTCAGTAGGTGGTTAAGAATATGTCACAGGCACAAACTCAGCTTAAGGCATTATGAATTTTCTGTGGAGAAAATACATTTATTATTATGCTCTAAGATGGCTGAAACCCATTATCTCAAACTTTGGGAAAAAAAATCCCTTTCAGGATGTGAATAGCCTGTGAAATATTTCAGTCAGTAATGAAATTTTTTAGAAGAAGTGAGGGTCCAGTTGAAACTGATGGAATAGAGTTTAGGCTTACAATCATGAAAGCTTTCGCTGAGCCTTCTAGATAGAAAGGGGCATATGGAGTTAATGGGTGATATTATCCTAATTACATTGCATAGCATAAGAGGGCCAATCTATTTCTGTAGAATAATAGAGCTAGGATGAGATTCAACAGCATCTGTCACAATAAATGCAAATATATAAAGAATTGACAAGGAGCCATGATCTCATAAGTGATTCTATTTTCCATCTGAATAATGACAATTCTGTATTTCAAGCTCGCATGACAGATACCTTAGGAAGCTCTCCGGGGTCTGCACTGGAAGCCCTTGCTAAATGCATGGGCAAGGGTGAATATATTCAGATGTGGAGTTTTCTAAGGCTGGTTCTTTAGGTTCCTAGAGAATTTTCTAGAAACTTTTTAGTTTAGTTCTCAAAACATCCGTTTTCACAAGCATTTATTAATTACTTTTCATGTGCTCTCTTCTGTGCTAGCAGATTTACAGAAGTGCAGAAGACATGGTTTCTACCCTAAAGAAGGTTACAGTCTTGTTGGAGGAGACATAGGTAAAGCTGATCAAACAATCCCTGTGTAAGACAGGTGTTAAGTGTTATACTGTACTTTTGACAGAACATGCTCTATAATAAGGTATGGACTGAGGTGGCTCAGCTAGGAATTCATAGAAGAGAGGGGATTTGAACTGTGTCAGGTAAGATGGAAAGTTCTCAGAGACGTAGAGAGAATAGAGCCGTGAGAGACGTGAACGAGCACCCTTGCAGAAGATACAGAGCACTGCAGAGGGAGGGGCATAGGAAGCATACTGAGGGTGACTACTGGGATGGCTGCTGTTGTTGTTAGTTGGTGTCAAATCAACTCCGACTTCTGGTGACCCCATGTACAAAAGAACAAAATGTTTCCTGGTCCTGCATCATCCTCAAGATTGCCAGCATGTTTGATTCCACCATTGCGGCTGTCCTGCCAATCCATCCCACTGAAGGTCTCCCTGTCCTCACTGGCTCTCTACTTCACCAAATATGATGTCCTCCTCCAGTGATAGATCCTTTCTGATGGCAAAGCAAATGAGTCAGACAATGTTCAGTCATGACCCATAAGGTTTTCATTGGCTTATTTTCCGAAGTAGATTACCAGGCCTTTCTTCATAGTCTGTCTTAGTCTAGAAGCTCCACTGAAACCTGTACACCATCAGTGGCCCTGCTGGTATTTGAAATATTGGTGGCATAGCTTCCAGCATCATAGTAACATGCAAGCCATTACAGTATGATAAACCGACAGACAGCTGGGTTGGCCAGCACCCCCAAATCAGCCTATCCTTCATCTCTTATTCAAGACCCTCGCCCTCATTCTCCAGCCTCCTCCATGGCTGCCACTGGAATGTGATCAGGGCCATCCTTATATGCCCAGGGATTAGGCAGCAGCCTACTCATCCCATCACATTGCAGGTGAATAAAGGGGCGAGGCAGGAGACTGGCCAATCATGCCCATTTTGCAGTCCCTCCTTGTATCTCTAGAGGGAAGAGAGCTTCGGGGCAAAGGGGATCTTGGGAGTACTCAATACATTGACATCATGTGTTGGATAATCCAGGGGTTTATATCTTTATCCCAGGATAGTGAAATGTTAATTAAGCCTTTCCCTTCCCTCCCCTCAGGAGGTCACAGCTGTTTGCCCAGTTCACTTCTTTTCTATTATGTACTTTATTCTGTCTCTTCTGCCTGGAAAAATTTTAAGCAGATTTCAACAGCACCTCCCACCCTCTAAAATAACTATTTCTTGCTATCTCTAAATAAACAGGCCCTTTTGTTTGTTTAGTTTTACAGTTATTTATAATAATAACAATAATAAAAATAGCTCTCATTTTGTGGTTCTACCACTTGCTGAGAACTAAGGTAAGCGTATCATATACATTAGCTCATTTAGTCCTGAACTAAACCTATGGGAGGATACTGTTATACCTGTTCATAAAAGGTGAGTGCCTTTCTTAAAGACAAATGGCTAGTAAATGGTAGATTGCAGTCCCATGAACTGCAAAGGGTGCTCTTTCTGCCACGCTTCATATTCATAGAGGAAACAAACAGCAACATTAGGCAAAATGTTCAAGGGACTATCCAAAGTACTCAAGGCAGGTAGCTACTCCTGATAAGAATGGCATACAGTATATTTACTCTTAGTTTTGGTAGGATTTGAAGGCCCACACATGGCCCAGAGAGGGTATTACCTCTGTTTGAAGTTACAGCAAGTATAACACAGTTTACTCCCCAGTCTGATCTCATTCTTTAGTCCCCTATCCCCCATCAATTCAGTTCAAGAAAATTGTACCTAGCTGAACGGATAGGGTGGCCATTTGCTATATGTCTGCAGTGGGGGTGGGATGGATTAACGTTTAAACCAACAATTTCATCCAAAATAAGTTGGGGTTAAAGGAGTTGGAGACGAGGCCCAGCCTGAGGAGGTCACAGAGGCGAGGGGCATTGAGACATGCTCCTGGGTTTGGGGGTACTTCCTGAGGAAGACAACAATAGGACTGAGTCTCTAATGTTACCTACTAGGAACCTAGATCAGACTTTGCAGATTTTATCTGGAGGTAGGCATCAGTCAGGATTGCTGCTAGTTCTAGAAGTCTGTATCCTGCTTATTTTCTCTGAGAACCTGTCTCTGTCTTTCCTCAGTGTGAGCCCTGGAGTGTCCGATGTAGTCCCAGATAAGCCTTCTTGGGTCCTACCCTTGGCTAATCCTCTGGGAAAGGGAGGTACTTTTATACTGGGCTCTCAGAAGTTATCTGCAGAGCTCTGGACTGTCCAGTGGAGCCCTCACATTGCCATTTGTGTTTCTGTATGTGGTATTGTTCATTCTGGCCCCGAATTAATTTCTTTCTTCGCTGACCTATTTCTCTCAGTCTGAAGCAGATTCACCAGCTTGCTTTTTTAAGACATATGGGAATCTTATGTCAGTGTTCCAAAATTATGTACTTACTTCAGATCTTCCATGGTCTGTTAATAGATGTTACATAAGAAGACAGTTCTGTGGGTAAACATGTTTGATTTTAACCAAAGTCAAAACATGGGTAGAGAGGATCAACACTAACTTCAGTGTGGTCCTTACCTCTAAGGAGGGAAGGAGGAAAACGGTTTGAGGACTCAATTGTATCTGGCACATTTTGTCTTTTTCTTAAAAAAGAAAAAAAAATCTTATCCAACAAAGGATAAGGTAAAATGTTAGTTTTATTTAATCTGAGTTGCGGTTATGTGGGGGTTTATTACACATGTTGTTATTAGGTGCCGTCAGGTAGGTTCCAACTCATAGTGACCCTATATACAACAGAACGAAACATTGCCTGGTCCTGTGCCATCCTCACAGTCTTTGCTAAGCATGAGCCCATACTAAAATATATTATATATATATATATATATTACTATGATTGAATATTTCATAGTTAAAAATAGTTAAACTTGTGAATATTTTTCCCTGCAGGACTTTTAATTATGTTGACTTGCATTATTAATCTTCAGGAGGGTGCTATAGCGCCTGGTATTTTCCAATTATTTGATCAAGTCTTTTCAAGAAGGAGTTTCCCTCAGGACTCTTGTTCTCTGGAATATACTTTGGGAAGCATCACTTCAGGAGGCACTGGTCTTCCTCATCTAGTTTTTTAATGCCTGCTCCTAGTGCCATTGTTAGCCCCAGAGGCCCAAAGCTGGGAGCTATCATCTCAGTGGACTCTGAGGTTCCTACAGGCTTAGCATATGATTTTCATCTTTTCCTGCTTCAAAGGGTTTTCTATTTCTCTCTTTCTCTCTATGGAACTCCGACTCGGAACCTAATTACTTTCTGAGCATCCTTAGTTTTGTATTTATTTTCAGAGATGTTATGATGGGCTTGTCCAAAATTCACTGAATAATTTATTCCTCCCCAAATTTTTCCTTCTCTCCAGATAATCTTTGCTCCCACCTCCACTGTCCCTTCCCTCTAGGGAAGATGCTTTATAATCTCAAAATTTTTAAACATATAGAATCTGTGATAAACTCTATCTTCTAAAGTGGAAGTAGAGAATTACATTGTTCTAGAGGAAGTTCCTTTCAGTTAACTTTCTGTATATTGAAATTATATTAATCATTAGCAAGTGAGTTTTATAGACCTACTTTGGCTTCCTCATAAAAAAAAAAATTGTTTTTACTGATTAGTAGGTAAGAGTTCTGACATACAATGTGGGAAGTAAATAACTAAAGTGACTTCCAATGCCATGCAAGGTTACTATAATAGGCCAGTAAGAAGGGAGGTAAATCGTACTGGGAACAACAGGAGTTTACGGAGCAGGGACTCAGAATGTAGAACAGATTCTGTCTCTAACTTGATGTATAATTTTGGATATTCACCATATTTCTTCGGCCTTGAGTTTACCATTAAAGAAGAGTTACAGTAAAATCTACCCTGCCAATTTCATACCGTTGATCAAATGAGAGAAAATTTTAAAAAGACTTTAAGAAGTCTGTCTTAGTTGTCTAGTGCTGCTATAACAGAAATACCACAAGTGGATGGCTTTAACAAAGAGAAATTTATTCTCTCACAGTCTAGGAGGCTAGAAGTCTGAATTCAGGGTGCTAGCTTCAGGGGAAATTTTCCTCTATCCATTGGTTCTGGGGGAAGGTCCTTGTCATCAATCTTCCCCTGGTGGAGGAGCTTCTCTGTGCAGGCACCCTGGGTCCAAAGGATGCGCTATGCTTGGGGTGCTTCTTTCTTGGTTGTATGAAGTCCCCATGTCTCTCTGCTCGCTTCTCTCTTTTATATCTCAACAGAGATTGGCTCGACATAACCGAATCTTGTAGATAGAGTCCTGCCTCATTAACATTACTGCTGCTAATCCCATCTTATCATAGAGATAGGATTTATAAATAGGCAAATCACATCAGATGACAAAAAGGGGGACAATCACATAATACTGGGAATCATGGCCCACGCAAGTTGACAGATATTTTTGTGGGACACAATTCAATCTATACAAGGTCTAAAATGTTAATGATTAAAATGAGACAGATGCGTACTCTTAAAATTTTTTAAGCTATCAAGTTGAATAGCTGCTGACCTAAGTTACTGAACTGGTTATTTCCGTACAGTGTACTGTTTACTAAAGAACTTATTAGGTCAGATCTACAGCCATGCTGTGAAATGTGGATTCTAGGCAAAGATCTCTGTTCAAGTTATTCACCAATTTAATAAAATTCTCTTTTTCTGTATCTGCAAATGCACTTAGGATGGCTGGGCAAAATTAATTCTTGTCACCACCATTGGATGCCTCGGAGATTTGCCTAGTCAGGTATGAATGTAGACAGTTTTTGAATGAAAATTTATGGGAGCATGTTGGGGATGAGATGGAGGGAAATGAGGAATCTGTGTGCCCACACCCTTCCTCTATCCATTGCATCTGATATAACTGATTTGTGAATTGTAGTTGCAATATTAGCAGTAGTCACTGCTGAGACATTTGTTGAACCTCTCCTTAAGGTGGAGAGCAATTAGTACCCAAGTAGATGGGTTCCATCAGCTTGGGCTCTAATAGACCCCAAAGGAGAATAACCACAGGATGTAGACTACTGCCATGGTTTGCATTACGTCCCCCCAAAAATGTGCGTATCAATTTGGCTAGGCCATGATTCCTGGTACTGTGTGATTTTCCTGTATGTTGTAAACCTGCCTCTATGATGTTAATGAGGGAGGATGGGTGGCAGTTGTGTTAGTAAGGCAGGACCTGATCTACTGATCTACAAGACTGGATTGTGTCCTGAGGCAATCTCTTGAGTTATAAAAGACAGAAGTGAGCCGTGAGACGGGGGGACCTCATACCATCAAGAAAGCAGTGCCAGGAGTACCGCTTTGGACTGGGATCCCTGCACGGAGAAGCTGCTAGTCCAGGGGAACACCGAAGAGAGGAAGGCCGACAGAGAGAGAAAGCTTTCCCCTGAGGCTGATGCCCTGAATTTGGACTTTTAGCCTATTTTACTGTAAGGAAATAAACTCCTCTTCATTAAAACCAACCACTTGTGGTATTTCTGTTATGGCAGCACTAGATGACTTAGACAACTACTGTCTCCCTTTGGATCAAAATGCTTCTTGTACTGAACATAGATTATGTGTCCATCCCTAATCTAGGCATTGTCCTTGTTAATTGCTGTTGAGTCAGTTCTGACTCATAGTGATTCCATGTGTTACAAAGTAGAACTGCTCCAAAGTTGTTTTTTTTTTTTCCCTTACTGTAATCTTAAAGGAAGCGGATTTCTGGGACTTTTCTTCTGAGGTACCACTGGGTGGGTTTGAACCGCTAACCTTTAGGTTATCAGTTGATTGCAAACTGTTTGTGCCAACTAGGGTCAGTGGAGGGGAAAAGAAGGAATAGCCTCCATCCTTATCCTCAGCTTACTCTAAGTCAAAATGGAGAGATGCAACTTATGGCAATATTACAATTAAAACATATACATCGATATATAAGCAAAGGCAAGGCAATATTGTTTAGACAAGTGCTTCAGTAGGGCAAGGAATGAGAACTCACCTGTGATATCATGTAATCAGGGGAGGTTTCATAGAAGTGATGTACAGGAAATGACATCTGAAGGAGAGCCTTAGAAGACAAAAGAGGAAAGAGGATAGGCATTCAAGTCTTAATGGAATCATGTAGTTGAACATTTCCCCAATTATGCAGTTGAACATCCCCCTTGGTAATGACAGAACTTGAGTCAATGATGTGTGTGTGTGTGGTGTGTGTCAACTCGATTCCAGAAAAAGTGAGCTGTTCAAATTACCCTACCACTTCAGGGAGGTACACAGATGGTTCTAAAGGAAAGTTGCCCACTTCACAGTCTCAGTTGTCGATGTTAGCTCATGACTGCTTTTCTGTGATCTTCGTGGATATGGAGTAGAAATCAGGAAATATATGACTACCTTGGATTAATCTAAAGTTTGTTCAAAAATTTGGCTTTTAGCAGAAGGTGGCATGTTTAATTTAAACTGCTTCATATCAAGAACTTATATCAAGGAAAGAAAAAGAGATTTTAGAGCATTTTAGTAGGTTAGTCCTCATTCCATTACATCTGGTATGCTTTCCATCTCCACCTCAAGCTTTGAGCCATGGATTTAGAGTAGGAGTTGGCAAGTTATGGCCCACAGGACAAATCTGGCTCTTTAAATTTGTTTTTGTAAATAAAGTTTTATTGGATCACATTTCCACTCATTTGTTTATATACTGTCTATGGCTGTTTTTCTGCTACAACAGCAGAGTTGGGCAGTTGTGACAGAGACTGTGTGGCCCAATCCATGATCTATAGGATGATACTGGAGCTCTGCAAGTTTCTAAGTCAGCAGAGACGTGATAGCTAGCATTCATGAAATACTCTTGTGCCAGGGATAGCTCAGAAATCTACGTGTATGAATTTATTACTCTTTGTTGTTGTTAGTTGCTGTTGAGTTGGCTCTGACTCATGGTGACCTTATGTATAACAGAATGAAATATTGCCTGGTACTGTGCCATTCTCATAATTGTTGGTATGTTTGATTCCATTGTTGCAGCTACTGTGTCAATACATCTCATGAAGGGCTTCCCTTGTTTTCACTGACCTTCTAATTTACCAAACATGATATACTTTTCTACCAATTGTTCTTTCCTGATGATATGTTCAAAGTTAAGCAAGGCAGAGTCTCACCATGCTTGTTTCTAAGGAGCGTTCTGACCTTATTGAGCAGTTGTTATTTCTCCCATTTTATTTATGAGAAGGGAGTACTTGGATAGCACAAATGGTTAAGTGCTAGACTACTAACCAAAAAGTTGGCAGTTCAAACGTAGCTAGAGGCACCTTGGAAGAAAGGCCTGGAAACATGTGTCTTAAAGGTCACAGCCATGAAAACTCTATGGAGGGCCGTTCTACTCTGAAATACATGCGATCATCATTAGTCAGAATTGACTCAATGACAACTGGTTCGTTGATTGGTTATATATGAGAAATTGACTCTGAAATTTTAAGTAACCCATCTATAGTCACATCTTTAGTAGCTGAAGGACTGAAATCCAAGTCTGCCCAACTCCAAAATCTGTTTTATTCACACAGCATATTCCATTGCTTTAGTGAGTAGATTGAACTGTCTGCATAAGGAAGGAAGTCTTGGTAATTTTAGGTATAATTTTAATTTCAGAGTTTTAGTGTTTCTTCTTTACAACCAAGAAATTTTGACAACTTAATACTTATTAAGCAACACTTCTATTATATTGTGATCTTGTTTAACTAGGAAAACAAACAAGACCCTTAGATCTACTTAGAAAAATGTTTTATAAAAGCTTCACTTTTTCTTAGATGTTCCTGACCTTTTCCTGACCTTTCTTATTCTCTTTCTCTTTCAAACGCCCCACAATTAAAACTAATCTGTCCTATGCCTTGTTAAGTAGAATCAAGAATTTTGCTTGTAATTGTGACCAAACCTCTTAAGCCATTGTACATCAGCTCCTTCATTTGTAAAATGATAGAACATGATAGTCATAGTATCTCCTACCTCAACTTTATTATGAAGATTAAGTAAGGACACAAGTAGAAAAATACTTGGAAGTTATTACATATGATACAAATATATGGGTATATTAGTACTCCATTTACAAATATAAAAAGTAAGTGAATTTGTATATCGACAAACATCATGTTAAATAAAATAATAATAAGAAGAAGGATAAAAAGAGAGAAAAAAGTTTAGAAGATTGAGAGGTTATAGGAGAAAGAAAAAAGTGGAACAAATTCTGGAGAGATTTGCACTAAAGGTGAACTTTAGAAGGGATCATGACATAGTGATAGGTCAAGAACGAGGTGATGGACATATACACTGGCATGAGGTCTACATGGACTTGAGTCAGTTCTGGGCTCTCCCATGAGTTTAGAATTCCATTTAGGCAGGTGTGTTACTGTGGGTTTGACATAGCACCAAACCCAATGGGGAGCCCTAGAACAAGGGCCATTGTACACTGTAAAATTTTTCAAATGTGTCAAGACTTAATAAAATGTTTTATATTATTTTGCCTTTTATCAGTCTCCTTTCCCACTCTATGCCCATAACTAACAAGGAACTGCCATTTCGGCCAGTGTTATCTGCCCCAAGATAAGGAATTAGGTGGCCTAAACTGAAACTTATTTCAGATGGAGCTATCTGGCTTATTTATTTAACCCATAGGTCTTCTAGCCTATCATCACATTCAAGTCTTTCTACTCCTGTCCCAATCTCAGCTCAACTTTGCCTTCCATTTCCTTCCCAGGAAGTTTATGCCTTGCCTAGACTGTTGTTCTCAATGTGTCCATTACAGAGCACTAGTTCTTGTTCATTAAACCAAGTTCCTTGAGTATCTCATCAACAATACAGCTTTAACTTTGTTTGAGTTACTGCACGTGCACTTAAAGATAGTAAAAATGTTTGTTCTCAATGATCTTATAATTCAAAAGCTTTTCTATACAGATCGTGTTCCTGCAAATCATTCTGATTCAGTGAGATTACACTATATCACCTTGAGTTTCTGTTCTGCCAGTATACTCACCAATATTTAAATCCCATTTAGGGAAGCAATGCAGAATCTTTTGAGTGTGAGAAGTATAATAAAATTAAATAAATTACATTATTTTCCATAGTTTACCTTATGGCCTATATGTTAACTACCCAAAAATGTCCACATACATATAGAAAAACAAGTACTTACTTAAAATCAAAGCTGCTTGGATTCCAGATGGTACAAAATGTATCTTAATCTATCTTGAGCAAGTCCCCTAATTCTGCAGGAACAAATGGTGGAAAGTTATTAAAATGTTAATTAGTTAAATTTAGTCCCCTAAGTATAAAGAAAACAAAATTGCACCTACATGATTTTATTTTTACTAATGGGGAAAGAAATTCTGATATATAAAGAAATTAGGTTATTTCAGAGAAAGAAGAAAGATATGATGTGAGTTTTAGATTAAAATATCCTGGGGTGTAAAGCAAGTATGATCAAATCTATTGGGGGTATATATCTAACCTATTATATGAAGCTATTTTCAAAATAAGCTATTTTTATCTTTTATCATAAATTATTTTTTTATTCAACTGGAAATTGGAGTGATTGAGATGCCAGTTAGTGCCAGAGCTATTGGATTTGCATAATTTCTTTGATTTTTTTTTTTCCTGTTTTTCTAGCTATTGGTATTTGAAAGCTCTTCAGAAGTCCCTGGAGCCCTCAGATCATTCATGAAATCCTCCCTGTACAAAGAAAACATCTTCTCTGTCTGATGCTCTCCAGAAAAAAGGACAACAATCTTTCTAATTTAAACATCTTGGGTACAAATCTTAAGACTTGATTGTGTAAATTCAGAAAGTTAATAAAAAAGATAAACATCGTGATATAACAAAATTTATTATTTGAGAGCTTTGAGAGTACATCAGCTTGTTAAGAACTCAAGTTTTCTTCTGTCATTGCGAGACTATGGAATACGTTGCTTTTATGTTTGAAATTGGTTTTACTGCTTCATTTTAACTATATGCTTGTACCTGGTTTAGTTAAAAGGAAAGAAATAAATAGTAAAATTAATGTACTGGGTGGAATCATATAGTTTCTTAAACACTTTGGTAATGGGAAGCCAGTGAGGGTTTCTGAGCTAAAGTATGGGTTATTGGATTTAAGAAAGATTAAGATGGGTAATTCACATACTGCATAGGTTACCTGTATTGACTAGCTCATATAGACAGTAGCAGTGGGGCGCTCAGAGCTGCTGCTTCTGATCAGAGAATATCTTCTAGTGCTGCTCAAACTTTCTTATATTACATAGTGCTTACTGTGCTTCCATATAAATTGATTCTCTTTGACCATCCTACTGCCTTTCTGAGCATCCAATACGCAGTCCAACTCATAAGTCAAAATAAGAGAAAAAAAATCATAGGTAGACGCCCCAAGCCAGTGGGCCTTGTTGGGGGAGTCACCTTAGGGTGACCGGTCAGCGATAAACTCAGCTGATTGGGAGGCCAGCAGTTGGTGACACTGAATTTTGGTCCACCCATTAGAGATGGGTCTCAAAGTATAGGCAAGTAAACAAATTTCATTTGCTGTGAGTTTGATGAGCACCAGAATGAATGAATCACATTCAACTCTTTATCTTTAGGTATTAACTGGGGATGATGAATGCAATACAGTATTGTTTTTATCCTTTCCATTATGTTCAAAATTATTAAGCTGCATGTAGGATGAATTAGGAAAAACATTAAGAAAAACCTACAGGGATTTGGTTATCACACAGAAAAAACAACCTCTGTTCTGTAGAGTGTTAGACTTTGGGAAAGAGAGAAGCAGAATAGGGAAGAGGAAAATAATCTTTAAATATTTCTTTTTCTTATCCTATACATCACATGCAAAAAAAGTCCACATAGGGAAGATTGATCAGTTTACTATATGCTGAACAATAGGCTGATTGAATCATATTTACTATTTATTTGGAGAGCCTAAGAGAAAGCTACCCTTCCTGACTAAAAAGGAGACAGGCCTCTGACTCCTGGGAGTGATGGTAGTCAGTCAAACATAGATTTGCAGAACGTGTGCTAACCAAGGAAACAGAGGTATGGCTGGGTTTATCAGACAGACAGTAAATCTTGGAAAGGTGGGTAGAAGAAGCAAATTCTGAGTAGGAATTTAAAGAAGGAGGACAGATTTGTCCCTATTTGTAGACAGAGTAAGTAAAGCAGATGGTTGCTTCTGGAGTGTGAATTTAGGCAGGCCTTACTGCCCCAAAATACCTCTTATTCTGGCCAATAATTTCACTAAAAACTCTTATCACCAGGAACTTCTAAGTTGAAGCACTGGTCACAATCTTTACATGCAAAGAATAACTGGAAAGGGAAGTACCTAAGCCTGTTGTACAGATACTGTTGTTTGCTCACCCATAGGACACTTCCTCCTTTATTGCTAACAATACCCCAGTTTTGTTCAGGTACAGGGTGAATATTATTACATTTTAAGGCAGGTGTGCCCAGCAGCAACATGATGAGTTAGCAGATTATCCAGTAGTGGCCAAAGAGAAGTAAGGAAGATACTGCTGGAGGGCAGTTCTCAGAAAGCTTTTACCTCTCTGACAAGGGAGAGATATGTAAGATGAGAGAGATTCTGCCCAACTTCTGCCTTTGCAGAAGATATGAGAGGAAATGGTGCCTGAAACTGCTGCATCTATCTTGCAACCATGAAAAAAAGATCAAGGGACTGGCAGAGATCCTGACTCAGTGCCTTGATCTCAATATAGCGTCAAGTACTAGGCTTTCTTTTAGGTGAGAAAATAAATCTGCATTTTTTTAAGCCACTGATAATTGGTTATTCTATTAGGCTTCTTAATGGATACTTAATGGATACACCTACTATTAAAACTCACTGCTAACATCCTAATAATTATTACTCTTTGAATCTATCTCCAGCTGAGAGCAGGTGTGAGTCTGTTTGAATGACCTCTCCTTCCTGTGATGTCCCCCCGCATTGTAGTCTCTCTCTGTTGGCATTACTTTTATCATGTCTTGCATTATTAATTATCTTTTCATGTATGTAAAGGTGTGAAGATACAAAGCAGGCACAAGAACGTCCCCAAAGCATAAGTTCTTTGAGGTTAGATAAATATAGTAGATAAGTAGCAATCTATAAATAAGATATTCCCCTTAGAAAATGTTGCACAAAAGAGAATTTTCAGATTTACCCTCAGTTAACTTCAGTTTTACTATCATGAAGGCTTAGAATACAACGCTGCTTTGCAAAGTCATAGTCCTGTAGCCTAAGCAAAACTTGAGACCCCAGTGTTGCTCCCTTCAAAGTCCTCCACATCATCTCTTTCTAATAAAATGCTTCTTACATTTTCAGAAATATGAGAATTATAAGTTAAAAGGGTTAAGAAGGTGCCCCAGTGGCTTACAACCATGTAATTCGCTGCAGCCTTCCTCTGCTAGCCCAGTCCATCACATTGGGATTCTGCTTAGATCCTCTACTCAAAGTCTCACTGTTTGCTCTACCTAGACACCTAGACACTGTATAAGATGGGAATCTAATATTAGGGGATTTGAAAACTAGTCCAGCTATTATCAAACGTCTTGTTGTTTACAGGTAGGTCTTGCATCACTAAAAACTTCTGATGGATGACAGACTGAATCCTTGCACTCAGGACCCACCCACCTGATTCCATCAGCCCAGCCTGAAATTAATATGCGCTTTGAACACTGTGTGTCAATTTGCAGCCCTTGTTGGAGCCAGCATCTACAACCTAGGGGTTTCCCCAGTGCTGTCCCTTTCTCTTCCAGGTTCTGTATTGTTGAGGTCCCCGATGTTCTCTCTTGTGTCCATCTCCATTTTGAGGGACATCACAGACTTCTCAATTAGCACGCACCAGTCAAATCCATGTTCCTAAAGGGAATTTTATTACTTTTTGAAATAAATCAAATAATGTCACTTTACTGGCCAATTCTCTTCAAGGAATTTCTCCTGCCTATAGAATAAAATCTATATGTATTAGCCTGGAATTTGTGTGCCTCCAACAATCTACTTCTATAATAGTTTCTCCCAAAATTTCCGTAAATGTGCCCTGTGTTCAAGCCTCCACGGAATAACTCAATTTTTCCTACATTCAAGGAAAATTTTTTTCCACGTTGTCATCTGCAGATACGGGATAAGTCTCCCACCCAAAACTTGATTTGGATGTGAGACTGATGATTCCACACACACCCTAAAAGGGTATGAAAAGTTTTACTATTAAATATTTAATATTTGGGGAGAGCAGGGCAGTTTCCCAAGCAGGTCTGAAAATAGCTTGAGAGAGCAGGAGAGGGAAGCTAACTTGGGATTTTATTGTGGTTAGTGGGTGGAGCATGGGTGAGGGGCCCCATGCACACAGGAGCCAGGATTTGCATTATTTGAACTTCCTGCTGATGCTGAAGAAGGGCGCACCAAGCTTTCTTATCAGTTTGCCAGTATGTGGGGCAGAAGTGGAGGAGGGAGGTAGTAGAGTTTGAAAACTATCAGTAGTCAAACGTCAAAATGGGGTCATACTTTTTATTATGCCCTGCTTTACCATGTGTTTGTAGGCTCACTTTTCTTAGAAAGATGTTACTCTCTTTGGCTGCATATCCAAGATTTAATCACTTTCAAAGGAAAAAAAATATGTGAGAGTGATGAGGAGGCCCAGAATGTAAGATGTGGGGACCAGCGGTGTCACTTCATCTGTTTCATCTTATTTTCAGGTCTAGATATAGATGTATGCTGAACAATTAATCCGAGAAAGTGGACAATGTGAGGAAGAACAGGGCATCAGGACTAGAGGAAGACTCATTAACAACCTGCGTTATGCAGATGACAAAACCTTACTTGCTGAAAGTGAAGAGGACTTCAAGGAATTATGGATGAAGATAGAAGACCACAGCCTTCAGTATGGATTGTACCTCAACATAAAGAAAACAAAAACCTTCACAACTGGACCAATACACAACATCATGTTAAATGGAGAAAAGATTGAAGTTGTCAAGGATTTCATTTATTGGGATCCACAATCAACACCCATGGAACCAGCAGTCAGGAAATCAAAAGATGCATTGCATTGGGCAAATCTGCTGCAAAAGACCTCTTTAAAGTGTTGAAAGGCAAAGATCTCACCTGAAAGACTAAAGTGCACCTGACCCAAGCCATGAGTTTTCAATCACCTCATATGCATGTGAAAGCTGGACAGTGAATAAAGAAGACCAAAGAATTGATGACTTTGACTTGTAGTGTTGGAGAAGAATACTGAATATACCACGGACTGCCAAAAGAACGAACAAATCTGTCTTGGAAGAAGTACAGCCAGAATGCTCCTTAGAAGCAAGAATGGTGAGACTTCGTCTCACATACTTTGGATATGTTATCAGGAGGGATCAGTTCCTGGAGAAGGACATCATGCTTGGTAAAGTAGAGGGTCAGCAAAAAAGAGGAAGACCCTCAAAGAGATGGATTAACAAAGTGGCTGCAACAATGGGCTTAAGCTTAACAACAATCGTGAGGATGGCACAGGACCAGAGTTTTTTTTGGTTGTACATAGGGTTGTTATGAGTCAGAAATGACTCAACTGCACCTAACAACAACAGATATAGAGGAGGAGAAGAAACTCTTAAATATAACCGAGAAAACATCTGGGAACATTGGTGAACATGGTACCCTCAATGAGGATTAATTTGGCAAATCAAACACTTTGTGCAGTGTGTTTGGCCAAAAATAGATTTACTGTAGAGCTATTGGAGCAGAAGGTTTTCACTTGAATGAAAAGCCCTCTACCTAACTTTTTATTTGGATTTGTGTATTATTTGTATTAACGAGATCCTCCAATTGCATAAGCCTTAGGCTCCACAAAACTTAATTCATCCCTCTGTTTATCATGTTGTTGTTGTTAGTTGTCATTAAGTCAGCTCTTAATAATAAGTCATGGTGACCTGATTACGTATAACAGAATAAAACGTTGCCTTGTTCTGTTCCATCTTCATGATTTCTGGTATATTTGAGTACATTGTTGTGGCTGTTGTATTTGTCACAGCAGGGAGATAAAAATATGCACAAGTCATAAACCCTTCTCTCAAAAAGCTAAAATACTAGTAAATTCACAAGCGTATACTCAAATATACATATGTGAAGGGAATATATTCATTGTTATGGGAAGGTCAAAGTAAGTGGAAGTGAACACAGTAAGGATACTTTCATTTGTGGTGGTACCTTGACTTTCTGGAGGAAATGACTGGGTTTTGAAAAAAATTAAATATCTTGTTATGTAGAGAGTTCAAAATTGGACATTGCAGACAAAGGAAGTAGCAAATAGTGTTCTAGGATCAATGAACAGAAGGAGATTGAGTTGAAAATGTGGATTAGGGCACATTAGTAGGAAGCTTTTTTTTTTTAAACTTTGTACATCATACAAAATTTCAAATATATACAAAAGTAGAAAGAATAGTATCAGGCACCTTCTCAACGGCCTCTCCTCACATCAGCAGACCCTTCTAAGGGAAAAACAGACCAATGTTGGGCAAACCTCTCCCAATATTTGACCTATCATTTCCACTTCATTGTAGCTGTCTGATATATTTAAGCAGAAAATATTTTGTTCAGCTTTTCTAATTGCCCTATAGTATTCGTTGATTTGAATCACCGAAAGGAGAAGTCTTAGAAACGTAATTTTTACATGGAAAAATATCAAACTCCCATTTACACTTTACCTGGGATCATACCTCTGAAAACAATCAAAGGAGATGGGACAGCATGGTGACTGATTTAGTAATTGGAAATGACATGGCTTAATCCCATCACAAATTTTTACTAACTTTGAGTTCTTATGGCAATTATTTTATTTCTCAGAGAATGAAAATATAATGATGAAAGTCTACTTTTGTACGTTATGGTAACCTGCTGATAAGAACTTACATGTATTGAACATGTACTATGGGCCAGGTACCATTAAACACTTTTCATGTATTATCTCACTTAATTTTCACAAACTTTCTAAGTAATACTACTAATGAAACCTTTCAGATGAAGCATCTTACATAGAGATGCTTAGTAATTTACAAGCAAAAATAAGGCCAAAGGTTCAATCCAAGTTCACACTTGGGTTCAGCCAGAACTCTTTTCTACTTTGCTAGACCGCTGTGATGGTTTAGGTTGTGTGTCAGCTTGGCTGGACTATGATTGCCAGTGGTTTGACAGTTATGATGTAGTTTGGTAACTATGTGATGATGTGATTACTCCCATAATGAGACCTGATATAATGTAATCAACTCCACAATGAGATCTGTTATGAGCCACCAATCAGTTGAAAGGGAGTTTCCTTGGGGTGCAGCCTGCATCTAATATAGGTAGGCTTTCTGGTAAAGCTTGCTGGCTTTTGCTCATTCTGGATCCTGCAACTGACAACTGTTCATCTGACCTCCAATTCATGGGACTCTAGCTAACAGCTTAACTGCTGATCTTGGGATTTGTTAGCCTCTGTAGTCTGTGAGCCAGTGGCCTGTTGTTTGACCTGCCAATCTTTGTTTTGCCAGCGCCTTCAGCTACCTGAGTCAGGAGAAACCTCCAGCCTGAGCCATGGACATGGGACTTTCCAGCCTCAACAACTGTGTGACCATTTCCTTGATATAAATCTCTCTCTCTCTCTCTCTCTCTCTCTCTGGTTCAGTGGTTTTGCTTCTATAGACAACCCAGCCTAAGACATTTGGTACCAAGAGTGGTTCAAGAGAAATAAAATTATAAGGATGAGTTTTCTCAATAGATTTTCAACTCTGGTTAGTCGTAAACATGTTGATGACTCTGCTTCCAGTAGTAAAGAGGGCACGGCAATAGAAATATGAAAAATATCACCATGAGGTGGCAATAGAAGTATGCAAAATATCACCATCAATAGATCAGGTATTGTTGAGAGGTGAAGCTTTGGGTGATCACATGTTGATATCTTTCTACAGTTTTGTCGTAATGAGAAGTATAAGGAAGCTGGTTGGTTGGTACTACTTTCACTGGACAAAGTGATGAAAGAAAGAGATGAGCTCAGAGCTTCAGAGTTAAAGCTCAAGAGCCACATAAACTATTCCCAATTTCCACTTATGCCTTGAAAAAAGTCTTATTTCTTGGAGTAATGAAGCTGATATTGCCGAAAACCAAACCTAAAGTCTTATCATAAGAGAGGCTGAATTACATTGTCAAATGAATTTCCAACCTTGAGTGGTGTCTGAAGTTAAAGAGAGGGCATTGATTGGGAAGAAATGGGATCCTGAAACTTGGGATGGGGACGTATTGGCAGATAATCAGGAAACTGGAGACACTGAGCCCCTAAATTCTGTTGAATCACACCCTCCAACAGAACCAGCCCTCTCACTCCCATCTGAAGAGATTACTCCATCTTTGTCTGCTAAGCCACCCTCCTCAGTAAAACCATTACCCCTTCACCACCATCTGATGAGATTAACCCGGCTGTATCTGAAGAACCTTTTTCTGAGTCATTGCCTGGGGCATCGTCTGAGACAGATGACTTACAAGACAATGCTGAATGTTCTCAAAACACATCCCCATCATCCATTTTGGCTTCTAGACCTATAACTAGACTTAAGTTCCAGCGAGCCCCAAAATGTGAAGTACAAAGTGTGACCCAGGAGGAAGTATGCCGCACTACAAAAGCACTGCTTGACTTTTCTAATATGTACAAACAGAAACCTGGGATATACGTGTGGGAATGACTATTAAGGGTGTGGGATAATGGTGCAAGGAACATTGATGGATCACTTTGAGTTTATTGATATGGGCCCACTAAACCCAGATTCTTCATTCAATGTTTCAGCTCCAGAGGTTAGGAATAGTGGCCTACACTAAATCAAGTTGAAGTACCAGATTTGCCTTGATATAGTGTAGGAGAAAGTATCCAAAGGCTTAGGGAAAATGGCATGTTAGAGTGGATTTATCAGGTTAGACCCACAGATCCATGCATAGAGTGCCCAGAGGACACACCTTTTACCACAATGGTGAGGGACAAATTTGTGAAGGAGCATTAGCATCCTTGAAGACTGCTGTAATTGCTATTTTATGTAAGTCAGATTTGACAGTGGGAACTGCTCTAACTGAATTAAAACACCTAACTACAATGAGGCTGATTGGGCTCCGTGGTGGTAGAGGCCAAGTTGTAGCACACAATCAATAAAGACAAGGTGGACATGGGTTCTGTATGGACAGCAGAATCAAAGCAGTAATCAGAATAATCTGACTCATATGGATTTATGGCATTGACTACTTAGTCATGGTGTTCCTAGGAGTAAGATGGATAGGAAAGCTACTAAATATTTACTTGATCTGTACAAGTGAATTAATTCTAGATCAAGAGAACAACAGTCTAACTGGAATCACCAGAATAGAGTCATGGCCCTTCAATCAGTTCCCAGACTTGAGTGAGTTTACAGACCCACAACCCTTTGAATGAAGGGGAGGCTGGGTCCCCTTGAGGAAGGATCCCACTACACTACCAAAAATTTATACTGTTAACCTTTCTCCTAGCCTTCCCCAAAGGAGTCTACAGCCTTTTGTGAGAGTGACTGTTCACTGAAGAAAAGGATATAATCAGACATTTTGGGAATTACTAGATATTGGCTCTGAACTTACACTAATTCCAGGAGACCCAAAATGTCACTGTGGCCCACCAGTCAGAGTGGGGGCATATGAAGGTCAGGATATTAATGTAGTCTTAGCTCATATCCCTCTCACAGTAGGTCCAGTGGGTCCCTGAACCCATCCTGCAATGATTTCCCTAGTTCCAGAATGAATAATTTTAATAGATATACTCAGCAACTGGCAGAACCCCTACATTGACTCCATGACAAGTGGAGTAAGGGTTATCATGGTAGGAAAAGCCAAGTGGAAGACATTAGAACTGCCCCTACCTAGGAAAATAGTAAATCAAAAGCAATACTGCATTCCTGGAGGGATTGCAGAGATTACTGCCACCATCAAGAACTTGAATGCAGGATGGTAATTCCCATCACATCCCTATTCAACTCACTATTTTGGCCTGTGCAAAAAACAGTTGGATCTTGGAGAATGACAGAGGATTATCAAAAACCTAATCAGGTGGTGACTCCAATTGCAGCTGTTGTTCCAGATGTAGTTTCACTGCTTGAGCAAATTAATACTTCTCCTGGTATCTGGTATGCAGCTATTGATCTGGCTAATGCCTTTTTCTCCATACCTGTTTTGAAGGACCACCAGAAGCAGTTTGCCTTCAGCTGGCAAGGCCAGCAATACACCTTCAGTGTCCTATCTTAGGGCTATATCAACTCTCCATGTCATAATTTAGTCCGCAGAGATCTTGATGGCCTTTCCCTTCCACAAGCTGTCACACTGGTCCATTATATCGATGACGTTATACTTATTGGGCATAGTAAGGAAGAAGTGTCAGTGACTCTGGACTTACTGGTAAAACATTTTCATGCTAGAGGGTGAGAAGTTAATCTGACAGAAATTCAGGTGGCTTCCCCTTCAGTGAAACTTCTAGGGTCCAGTGGTGTGGGACATGTCAAGATACTACTCCTAAAGTGAAAGATAAGTTATTGTATCTGGCCCCTCTCACAACTAAAAAGGAGGCACAACACCTGGTGGGCCTCTTTGGATTTTGGAGGCAAAATATCCTATGTTTGGGTGTGCTAGTCTGGCCTAGCTATCAAGTGAATCAAAAAGCTGCTAGTTTTAAGTGGGGTCCAGATCAAAAGAAGGCTCTGCAACAAGTTCAGGCTACTGCGAATGCCTTATCTACTATCATGGTATCTACTCTGCCTCCTGGCCATATGATCTGGCTGATCCAATGGTGCTTAAAGTATTGGTGGCAGATAGAGACACTGTTTGGAGTCTTTGGCAGGCCCCTATTGGTGAATCACAGTGCAGACCCTTAGGATTTTGGAGCAAAGCCCTGCCATCCTCTGCAGATAACTACTCCCCTTTTGAGAAATAGCATTTGGCCCATTACTGGGCCTTATTAGAGACTGAATGCTTAACTATGGGCTACTGCATCACTGTGTGGCCTAAACTGCCCATCATGAACTGGATGTTTTCAGACCCACAGAGTCATCAAGTCAGACATGCACAGCAGCACTCTATCATTAAATGAAAGTGTTATGTACAAGATGAGGCCCAAGAAAGACCTGAAGGCACAAGTAAGTTGCATGAGGAAGTGGCCATAATGCCCATGGTCTCCACTCCTGTCACATTAACTTCCATCTCCTAGCCTGCCCTATGGTCTCATAGGGAGTTTCTTTCATTCTGTTGACTGAAGAAGAAAAAACTTGTATGTGGTTTACAGATGGTTCTGCACAATATGCAGGCACCACTCGAAAGTGGACAGTGGCAACACTGCAGCCCGTTGCTGGGACCTCCCTGAGGGACAGTAGTGAAGGAAAATCCTCCCAATGGGCAGAACTTCAAGCAGTGCACCTGGTTGGTCACTTTGCTCGGGAAGATAAACGGCAAGATGTGCGAGTGTATACTGATTCATAGGCTGTGGTCAATGGTTTGGCAGAATGGTCAGGGACATGGAAGGAACTTGACTGGAAAGTTGGTGACAAGGAGTATGGGGAAGAGGTATGTGGATAGACTTCTCTGAATGGGCTAGAGAAGTGAAGATATTTGCGTCTCATGTGAATGCTCACCAAAGGGCGACCTCAGCAGAGAAGGATTTTAAAAATCAAGTGGATAAGATAATGCATTCTGTGGAAATCAGTCATCTTCTTTCCCCAGCCACTCCCATCATTGCCCAATGGGCTCATGAACAAAGTGGATATGTGTGCAGAGGTGGAGGTTATGCATCGACTTAGCAACATTACTTCAACTCACTAAGGTTGACTTGGCTATGGCCACTGCTGCGTGCCCAGTCTGCCAATAGCAGAGACCAACTCTGAGTCCTCGATATGGCACCATTCCTTGAGGTGATCAGCCAGCAACCTGGTCACAGGTGATTATATTGGACTGCTTCCATCACGGAAAGGGCACTGTTTTGTTGTTACTGGAATAGACACTTACTCTGGATATGGATTTGCCCTCCCTGCATACAATGCTTCTGCTAAAACTACCATTCACGAACTTATAGAATGCCTTATCTATTGTCATGGTATCCCACACAGCGTTACTTTGGATCAAGGGACTCACTTCACAGCAAATGAAGCTTGGCTATGGGTTCATGCTCACGGAATTCACTGGTCTTACCATGTTCCCCATCATCCTGAAGCAGTTGGATTGACAGAACGATGGAATGGCCTTCTAAGGACACAATTATGGTGCTACCTAGGTGGCAATACTTTGAAGGGTTGGGGTATCGCTCTTCAGGAGACTGTATATGCTCTATACCAGAGTCTGATATATGGTGCTGTTTGTCCCATAGCCAGGATTCATGGGTCCAGGAATCAAGTGGTGGAAATGGGATTGACACAACTCACTATTACTCTAGTAACCCACTCGCAAAATTGTTGCTTCTTGTTCCCGTGATCCTATGCTCTGCGGATCTATAGGTCTTAGTTCAAAAGAAGGAATGCTCCCACCAGGAGACACAACACAGATTCCATTGAACTGGAAGTTAAGAATGCCGCCTGGCCACTTTGGGCTCCTCATGCCTCTGGATCAACAGTCAAAGAAGGGAGTTACTGTACTGGATGGTGTGATAGATCCTGATCAACAAGAGGAAATTGGATTGATGTTTCATAATGGAGGTAAAGAAGAGTATGTCTGGAATATAGGAGATCTCTTAGGACATCTCTTAGTACTACCATGTCCTATGGTTAAAGTCAATGGAAAACTATAGCAACCCAATTCTGACATGACTACTAATGACCCAGACCCTTCAGGAATGAAGGTTTGAGTCACCCCACCAGGCAAAGAACCACAACTAGCTGAGGTGCTTGCTGAGGGTAAAGGGAATACAAAATGGATGGTGGAAGAAGGTATGTCTAAATACCAGTTACTACTGCATGAACAGTTGTAGAAATGAGGACTATAATTGTTAACAAATATTTCTTCCTTGTATGTGTGTATCAAATATTTTTGTTTTCTTCTGGCACAGTGGTTAAGAGCTCGGCTGCTAACCAAAAGGTCAGCAGTTCAAATCCACCAGCTGCTCCTTGGAAACCATATAAGGCAGTTCTACTCTGTCCTGTAGGGTTGCTATGAGTCAGAATTGACTTGACGGCAACAGATTTTTTTTTTTTCATAAAATATAAGATGTAAACAGGGCTAGTGCATTTTTTATTGTACCCATGGTAGTTGTATCATGTTAGGTGTAAGTATGACTTTATAGTTGTCTTTATTTAGAGATATGTACAAATGTCAGGTTGACAAGGGGTAGACTGTAATGGTTAAGGTTGTGTGTCAACTTGAGTAGGCCATGATTCTCAGTGGTTTGGCAGTTATGAAGTAGTTTGGAGCTATGTAATGATGTAATTACCTCCATAATGAGATCTGACACAGTGTAATCACCTCCATGATGAGATCTGTTATGAGCTGCCAGTCAGTTGAAAGGGAGTTTCCTTGAGGTTGTGGTCTGCATCCAATATAGATGGACTTTCTGGTAAAGCTTGCTGGCTTTTGCTTGCTCTGGATCCTGCAGCTGGCTCCTGTTCTTCTGATCACTGGTTCTTTGGACTTGAGCTAGCAGCTTACCTGCCCATCTTGGGATTCGTCAGCCTCTACAGTCTGTGAGCCAGTGGTCTGCCAGCTTACTTGCTGACCTTAGGATTTGTCAGCCTCCACAGTCTGTGAGCCAGCAGCTTGTCAGCTTACCTTCTGATCTTGGGATTTGTTGGCCTCTGCAGCCTGTTGTCTGACCCACGGTGTTGGGACTTACCAGCTGCTACAACCACATGAGCCATTTCCTTGATATAAACCTCTTTCTCTCTATGCATATATATATGTATGTGTGTATGTGTATATATATATATACACACCCATTGCTGAAGTGCCAATTCCAGCTCATAGCAACCATATAGGACAGAGTAGAACTGTTCCATAGTGTTTCCAAGGAACAGCTGGTGGATTCAAACTGCTGACCTTTTGGTTAGCAGCAATCTCTTAACCATATGAATATATACATATAGATGCTTCACTAGTTTTGCTTTTCTAGAGAACCCAGAACACATACTCATTTTCTCTTCTTCACTCCAAGTCACACGATTATAGCTAGCTTACTTTACATTCAGTCTCACGTGCTTCACAAAGTTGTGTGCTGTGAGAGAAGTTATGATACTCTTTACTCAACCCTGATGATTAACCTCCTAAACTTACTTTTTGACAATCCTTGTAGAATTGTTAGATGATTTAATCAATCCACCAAGAAAGTTTGAAAAATACAGCAAAGACCAAATATACACTTTAAAAACAACAACAACAAAACTCAAATTGCTAACGGATAGACTCCCAGTGCCTTTTTTGCTGTTTTATCATTTTGAATCCTTTCCCATGCCAGGGCAAATATCCTATAATGAAACTCCGGTCTTACAGGTTTTTCCTACTTTCCTCAACATAAGGTTTTTTTTTTTTTTCTTTTTTCTTTTTAACTTTAAAACTAACATTACCTGGGACTGTCTTGGTTTTGTATCTTTACTGACAAATCTATATTAATAACAACATCAATACTGTATTAAACCTGAACTATGGGAATAATTTGTAATCATGCCAAAATTAATAGCATTGTGTATCACCCAGAGAGCCTCTCAGGGAGGAGAGTGGAATGGTTATTAACTTCGGTTATTATTACAGCATTATGGACATTTAAATAGGCTATAATTCTAGAAATTTAAAGGTCAGTTTGATTTACTCAATTTAGTTTGTCATGTGTTTGGAAAAACTAATTAAAATCACAAACAACAAGGTTATAACATTTTTCATGACAAGTATAATGCCTGCATTTTGAGACTCAGTAGGTAACCATTTCTCTGGGCATGGTGGACTTCCTTTGTGGGTGAAAGGGACAATTTCTTCCATTCTCATGTTTGGGTCTAGGAAGCCACTTTCTGAGAAAACCTCTATTTCTGGATGCATGAGCTACCTCTTCATGGATTTCTTACATCAAAACACAGTTCCCCAAATCTTACTGGGATGATGGAACTGGCGTTATATAGGCTATGGTGCTGCCTTTTTTGAAATGATTTAGGAGTTTAAGATAATCTCTCAGACTAAAAGGCATCCCTATCACTAAGTTTTCATCTTTTTCAGTGCATCATCATTTTTTCTCTTTGGAGATACATTCCTTTTGTCTTAAATAATGTCAATCTAGAGGAGACCAAAATTGCAAATGCTTCTGGAATGGTAATATCTTGAGTTGTCCTTCTGTTATAACAAAGTTCTATAGGAAAAGAAAACTCAACAGGACAAAGAAGCCTGAACATAGAAGGAGTGAAAGATAGATGCAAGAAGTTGAAAGAGAAAAGATGACAAAAATATCATAAAATGGCTCATGCCAGAGTAAATCAGGAAGGAAAAAGTGTGAGATTTTTTTCCCCAACTTGTATTACAATGGACCATTACACGTGCCTCTTCATTTCATGTATTTTCTACCCATAATCTTAAAGAGAAAAATTCAGACATGGCTATCAGAATCAATGTCAAAAAGAAATATGGGAGACGAAATACCAGTATAATTAAAGGGCAATACATTTAAAAAAAACAGTGTGAACCAGATCTTCGGACCATCCTAAAGGATACGACTGCAAGGAGATAAAATAATAGATGTGAGACTAACTTTGAACGTACCCTCAATATTTTGCTGCCTTACATGGCTGTAATTATCAAGCTATATCTTACAACCAAATAAATTCCAAGAAGTCCTTAAATTATTAGATGACAGCTTTATGATCCCCAAAGCAGAAACTTCAGCCATAGGAATATCTTCTTTAGGTTGACTGCCTAGTGATGAGAAGGGACTGATGGAGAGTAGAGAAGATGAAGGAAACGAAGACAGAAAAGGAGACTAACCACTGGGTCAAAGTAATAACTGTGGTAACTGTGGACGTGGCATCTTCAGAATTTTTCCTGGCTGAAACTAAACACATAATTGCTTTCTTGGGACCTATTCTCTCTCTTATTTGGTGTGATTAGAAGCTTATTACGTATTTATGGAAAATGCCTTTTAGTCTACCTATATTTTAAAGCACCTAGTATGTAAGAAGGGACAATGTTGGTTCAGTGGTAGAATTATTGCCTTCCGTGCAGGAGACTGGGGTTCAATTTCTAGCCAATCATCCTCAAGTGTAGCCACCACATGTCATCAGTGGAGACTACGTGTTGCTATGATGCTGAACGGGTTTCAGTGACACTTTCAGACCAAGATGAACTAGAAAGAAAGGCCTGGTGATCTACTTCTGAAAATCAGCCAATTAAAACCCTGTGGATCACAACAGTCCAAGCTGCAATGGATCATGGAGATGGCACAGGATGAGGCAGCATTTCATTCCATTGTGCATGGGGTTGCCCTGTGTCGGAGACTGACATGACAGCATCTAACAACAAAGTATGAGAGTAAAAGAAAAGATAGCATACAAGAAGAAAACATGGTTCTTAAATTAAGAGCTCATAATTTAACAGCAGAGAAAAAAAATCAACTACTTAGAAATCTTAGAAAATAGAAATAGGTATTATTTAATAAAACTTTGGGTTTCATGTATTCAGAAGTGAAAGTATAGAGTAGAAACCATATTGCTGTGGGCAAGAGATGGTGCAATTTATCTGATGTCAACTGAAAAGGGTAAGGTAGGACAGACAGTCACATGAGAGTTTACCTCTTTCCATGTGCTCTTAGATATGAAGTAAAGATCAAGTTCATAGCTGGCAATTATGTGGAAGATGTTAGAAAGGCATAATCCATAAAACATTCTAAAGAAAGATAAAAAGTAAATTTACTATATGAGAATATTTTTGGGGAAACATGATTAACATAATTAATGTCACTGAAGTATGCATGTGAAGATTGTTCAAAAGGCAAATGTCTTGTTAAATATATATTTACCATAATAAAGAAATAGAAAATCCAAAAAATGACGCTCTAGGCAGAAGCACCATGTCGTCCCTCCACAGCAAAGATCCGAAAAACTAAGCCAAACAGAGAATACAACAATCCTGAAACCCTAAAACATCAAATGAAG
>NW_004444014.1:10166272-10176326 GCF_000243295.1 Trichechus manatus latirostris | reverse complement strand
GAACTGTGCATGTAGAAATTTTTGAAATGGTGTATCTTTGGCTATGTGTATTTTCACCAAAAAAAAAAAAGAGGTTGAGAGGTTAGAGGGTTGATATGTTGTGGGGTTGTTAACGAACGTCATAAAATAACATGTGGACCTCTGTTTCATGAGAAACTATTTGTTCTGAAAGCCTTCACCTGAAGTAAAATAAAAAAAAAAAAAATAGAAAATCCAAATCTCAGATGCTATCAACTCAAAATATCAAGGTAGTTATTCATCAGTTTTTTTAATCACGTATTTGTGCACTTGCAATGCACCCGTGATTATATCATGCACTATCTGCCTGCCATTTAGAAGTATATAATAAGAGGCACACTCATGTCAAGTTGTTAAAAGTACAAGAATGGCAGGAAATACACAAGTCTGACATGCCAAATGAGTGAAGCAAGAAGAAAAATTGGGCAACAGTGGAAGAAGGATGAGATTTCTATGAATTATCCTTGTCTGATCTGATAGGTATTCATGACAAAACGTGTTTTGAGTTAGGTCTTGAAAGATAGCTGTGATTTAGGTAACTCAAGATACTGTGCTCATGGAGAAAAGTTCCTTGGAAAGGTATTTTGCATATGCAACTTGTGAGATTCCGTAGCATAGGAATTCAGCTCTGTATTTCTCTTCCAGTAAATATTATTCAGGATCACAGTATGAAGTTATTCTATTGCAATACAGAATTCCTGAAAGCCATCAGAAAATGCAATTCACATTGATGTAATAAATAGTCTTTGATTTACCTTTTTATAAAACATATCTTGAAGGTTCTTTTTCTAAAGTTTTAGTGTAGCTATGTCAAAATTTAGATATGTTAGGACTTGCCTGTTGTCATTGAGTTGATTCTGACTCATAGCGACCCTGTAGGACAGAGCAGAACTGCCCCATAATGTTTCCAAAGAGAAGCTGGTGGATTCAAGCTGCTGACCTTTTGGTTAGCTGTCGAGGTCTTAACCACTGCACCACCAGGGCTCCATGTCAGAACTAGAATTATCAATATGGCAGACACTCTGTTGCCTAAAATTGAATTGAAGGTGTTGTAAATTTGAAGTGGATAAGCATGTTTTCAAGTTGTATTGACACACATGTTAGCTAAATCTGCTGTCCACTGTGTTTGATTTCTTAGGTTACAAGCCATTTTGTCCTTTAAGTGGCTAAGAAAAATAAAGGTTATAACTCCTTCATTCTGGACTTTTTTGGGTAAAGCAATCACTTTCTTCAATCCAGTCAGCACAGGGCCTTACAAAAGCAGTTACTACGCAAGTATCTGTTACATGAATAAATCTCATTTTAAGCCAATGTGTTTCCTCTAAATTGATGCATTCTCTGATAAGCGTGAATAAAATTCATGAGAAAGTAAAGAAAATTGAGAAGTTGAATAGTTTATGAGTTCTCCTTATCAAATAGGTCTTCTTATTTCATAATCAGGGACATTTTATTTAATGGCAAAGTTATTAGGATACAAGTAGCATTGAGGATATCTGTTTCTAGACAAAGATTGAAGATATACTTCAGAATATCAATTAAATATAAACTTCCTAGAAATGATAGAAAAGGTAAGTGGCTGTCTATCCATATAGAAAAACAAGAAGGCAGGACTTTCCATGGAAGAGGAAGTATATGATATCAGTTAAAAAGAGTCATGTGATCACGTTTTGGAGAAAAGCTGAGAGAAAGCCATGCATAGGAAATACTGCTGTAAAAGTTGAGAGCCACAGACAAGATATCATATGCCCAGAGTGGTGACAGCCAGGAACAGAAGGAAAGATAGGTTCCTGACAGGTTGATTAGTTGGAATATCTCAGTGGAGCTTCCTGGGTGGTCAAACTCTGAGCTTTCACTCAACCTGTGTCTAGGAATCAGCATCAGAGATGTCTGTCTCCAGGCAGTATAGGACCTTGGGTAGATGAGAAAGGCAATGTTCTGAATGGCTAGTGATACCTTAGTGGAGTGGAGAGCAACCCATGCTTGGAATACCTACTGGTGAGGAACCCTACCTGTTAGAGTATTTCACTCCAACTTTCATTTAGCAGCCAAGTGTGGTAACAATTTTCACCGCCCAGGGTTAACGCACTTGGTTGCTAAACAAAAGGTTGGAGGTTCGAGTCCACTCAGAGGTGCCTCAGAAGAAGACCTGGTGGTTTGCTTCTGAAAAATCAGCCAGTTTAACTCGTGGGATTGCCACGAGTCAAGTCAATGGCAACTGGTTTGGTTTCCTAACTTAAAAAAAAAAAAAAACCAAACCCATTGCTGTCAAGTCAGTTCTGACCCTTAGCAACCCTACAGGGCAGAGTAGAGCTGCCACACAGGGTTTTCAAGGAGCAGCTGGTAAATTCAACCTGCCAACTTTTTGGTTAGCAGCCTGAGCTCTTAACCACTGTGCCACCAGGGCTCCTTCCCAACTAAAGGCCTGTGCAAATAATGAGAAAATCTCTAAGATGGTTGAAGGAAATTCCTTCTCCTTTTAGCTACAGAGGGAGTATAGATAAAGATCAGATTTAAGGCCTGACTGCACACATTTTAGAGTTGTAATAGACACCACACCAAGCTCTTATGCTAAGTAAGGGTTTTGATTGGGAAGTAGTATGACTTGGTGTCATGGATTGAATTATGTCCCCCCAAAAATGTGTGTATCAATTTGGCTGGACCATGATTCTGTGTATTATGTGATTTTCCTATATGTTGTAAATCCTGCCTTTATGATGTTGATGAGGGAGGGTGGGCAGCAGTTGTGTTAGTGAGACAGTACTCAATCTACAAGATTGGATTGTATTTTGAGGCAATCTCCTGAGGTATAAAAGAGAGCAGTGAGCAGAGAGACAGGGGGACCTCACACCACCAAGAAAGCAGTGTCGGGTGCAGAGTGTGTCCTTTGGACCTGGGGTCCCTGTGTGGAGAAGCTCCTAGTCTGGGGGAAGCTTGATGAGAAGGCTGACAGAGAGAGAAAGGCTTCCCCTGGAGCTGACACCCTGAATTTGGACTTTTAGCCTACTTTACTGTGAAGAAATAAATTTCTCTTTGTTAAAGCCATTCACTTGCAGTACTTCTGTTATAGAAGCACTAGATGACTAAGACACCTGGAATCTTAGATGGAGACATTTGGGTGAAGATGAAGCTAAGAACTTTGAATCTCCATATCCCTCTGAAACTTCCTTGCCTCTGGAAGAAATTCTTCCTATAATCTGAGGGATCCTGCCTTCCTTTGGAGAAAAAAGAAAAAAAGGAGAAATCACTTAGTTTACTTACTAGTAGGTGCCTTTTCTTCTCACAGCCCTCCTGCATCTCCTTCCATTGCTTCTAGCAATGTAAGAAGATAAACTCCAAACCCAGAGGTAAAGGATGCTCTGGCAAAAGGTAATATATATTCCTAAAGTGTTGCAGGCTCTTGTCACTTTGGATTCCAAAGGCATGGATTGGGCAAAATATATATAGATAGGGGGCATACTTTTGGGTTTTCATATTTACTATATTAGCTAAAGCACCTGGAGTTAACTGCTACTGAGTTAATTAATTAAAGCCTGGATTCAAACATTGTTCATACTCCTTAAGGATGAGATGTCTGAGCCTCCCTGCCATAGTATCAAGAAGAGGCTGAAGCCTTAGGGAGAAACGCCGTTGGAATGAAATTTGTCGTCTCTCCTTTGTGGTGTCGTTTTTAATCAAGTATTTTATAATTTTTTATTGTTCTATCATGTTTTTGCTTTCTTTATGTTGAGGTTTGATCCATATTGAAGGCTGTAGTCTTTGATCTTCATCAGTAAGTGCTTCAAGTCCTCTTCACTTTCAGCAAGCAATTTTGTGTCGTCTGCATATCACAGATTGTTAACGTGTCTTCCTCCCATCCTGATGCCGTGTTTTTCTTCATATAGGCCAGCTTCTGACTATTTGTTCAGAATACAAGTTTAATAAGTATGGTGAAAGGATACAGCCCTGACACACACCTTTTCTGATTTTAAACCACTCAGTATCCCTTTGTTCTGTTTGAATGACTGCTTCTTGGTCTACGTACATGTTCCGTATGAACACAATTAAGTATTCAGGAATTCCCATTCTTTGCAATGTTATCCATAATTTGTTATGTTCCGTATAGTCAAATGCCTTTGTGTAGTCAATAAAACACAGGTAAACATCTTTCTGGTATTCTCTGCTTTCAGCCAAGATCCATCTGACATCAACAATGATAACCCTTGTTCCATGTCCTCTTCTGAAGGTAGCTTGAATTTCTGGCAGTTTCCTGCCAATGTACTGCAGCAAATATTTTTGAATGATTGTCATTAAAATTTTACTTCTGTTTAACATTAATGATATTGTTTGATAATTTCTGCATTCTGTTGGATCACCTCTCTTTGGAATGGGCACAAATATGGAGCTCTTCTAGTTAGTTGGCCTCGTAGCTGTCTTTTAAATTTTTTGACATTGACGACTGGACCAATAAGCAACATCTTCATAAACAGAGAAAATAATGAAGTTATCAAGGATATCATTTTACTTGGATCCACAATCCACACTCATGAAGCAGCAGTCAAGAAATCTAACGATGTATTCTATTGGGCGAATCTGTTACAAAAGACCTCTTCAAAGTGTTACAAAGCAAAGATGTCACTGTGAGGACTACGGTGAGCCTGACCCAAGTCATGGTATTCTCAATCGCCACATACGCATGCAAAAGCTGGACAATGAATAAGGAAGACCAAAGAAGAATTGATGAATTATGGTGTTGGTGAAGAATACTGAATATACCATGACTGTCAGAAGAATGAACACATGTGTCTTAGAAGAACTACAGCCAGAATGTTCCTTAGAAGCAAGGATGGCAAGACTTGATCTCAGGTACTTTGGAAATGTTATGCTTGGTAAAGAGTGAGTGAAAAAGTGGAATACCCTCAGTATTGGATTGACACAGTGGCTGCAACAGTGGACTCAAACATAGCAATGATTGTAAGGATGACGCGGGAATGGGCAGTGTTTTGATCTGTTGTGCACAGGGTTGCTATGAGTTGGAGCCAACTCAATAGCACTTAACAACAACAACAACAACATGTTTTTAATTGACATTTCCTGCTGGACTATGGATCAGTAAGGGTCTTGGGAGGAAACAAAGGGCACACTCAAAAAAGCTTTAACTAAAAAAAAAAAAAAAAAGTTTAACAAAGAGACATTTTACAGGCATGTGGGCAGAGTTAGAGAAACTAACAAAGGATAGTGAAAACCTCAGCAACAGCAGGAAACAATGACTCTCCTAAACCTGAAAAATCCAAGCGAGGAAATGGTGTGCCTCGTGTCTGGTGACGGGTGAGGTCAATAGGACACCACTCAGAAGCTGTGCCCATAAAGGAATGCAGACATGGCAGAACTGTAGCACTTCAGGGAAGGAGCAGGGGAATAAATACCCCAACCTCTTTTTCTCCTCCTACACTATAATCTTTTGCCAGTATCTTCCACTGGCCAAACCTAAGTAGAAGCTGAAGGGGCAGGGACTTAGTGACTTGGGCCATAGAGGTCGTCTTTTCACGGCACACAGCAGCAGAAAGAACAGTAAAGACTGGATTGGGGGAGACAAATGGAGAATAACCAGAGTAACCCACCCCTTTCCTGTTCTTATCTCAAGAAATTTTTAGAAGTTAATGTCATTCAGGCCATGTTTTCTGAAGACAGCAAAAACATTATCCACATATATTTTAGTCCAATAAAGATCTATATATCTGAAAATTAAAACACCTGAACACCTATACACACGTGCATACACACACAAACACACAAACATCCTTTAAATAGCACCGAATATGGAGCAAGGAGTCCCTGGTGGCACAGTTAAGTGTTCAGCTACTAACTGCATAATGATGTGATTCCTACATATTAAAATATGCAGGGCACAGGTAAAGGGACATCTGAGGAAAACCTAAAGACTTGTATGAATTTATTGGATGAAATCAGGGAACAATAAAAGTGTCATTGTTCTCAAACAAAATGCATATCATCCTGAAAAATGAATAAAACTAATACATAAAACTATTGTTATTTTAAGACAGTTCAGCAGTGTTTCCATAGATAAGATAAATTTTAAATAGTAGCAAAAAATTAACATCACCAGCAATCATAAACTAGAAATCATAAAGAAAGTAAAATACAATTTACAATAGCGACAAAAGCTATAAGTCGGCATCAGCTTGATGCCAATCAATTTTATCAAAAAAACTGACAGCCAAAAATAGTAAGATTTCTTGTAAGAAAAATTTAAAATGTGAATAAAGTAGACACAAGATAATTTGAATAAAAGAAAAGTCTATGTCCTTGGACAGGATGATTAAATATTATATACATGTAAATTATCTCCCCAATTAGTCTGTAATTTCTATGCAATTCTACTAAAATATCCAGGTAGATTTATTGTGTAACTCAGTAAACTTAAAATAAAATTTACATGGAAGAATAAAGGTCCAGGAAGAGCTAAGAAAATTTATAAAAGAAAACTAAAGTGTATTCATTGAGGGGTGGATAACCACATAAAGAGTTAAAATGTAATACAAAGCTATAATAAAATAATGAAACAAAACAGCATGGTTTTCTAACAAGGACTAAAAAATAATCAATGAAACATCATAAAGAACTCAGGCACCAGCTCATATATTTGGGAACGTCAGGTGGCACCACAAATCAATGGGTGGAAAACACAGAATCTTAAGTAGATCGTTTTGGAAAACTGGTTTATTTTATGGAAAACAACAAAACTGGATCACTACCTAGTACTGCATACAAAGATGGCTTCCAGATTAAAACTCTCTATATAAAAGCATTCAAGTATTGAACTGTCTAGGAGTACAATATATCTGTGATATATGGTTGATTAAAAAACCCATTGCCGTGGAGTCGACTCCAACTCGCAGCAACCTTATAGGACTGAGTAGAACTGCCCCACAGAGTTTCCAAGGAGCAGCTGGTGGATTCGAACTGTTGACCTTTTGGTTAGCAGTCGAGCTCTTAACCACTGTGCCACCAGGGCTCCACATAGCAATATTGTTGTTGCTGTTGTTGTTAGATGCCATCGAGTCAGTTCCGATTCATAGTGACACTGCGTACAACGAAAGGAAACATTGCCAGATCCTTCGCCATCCTCACAATTGTTGCTATGTTTGAGCCCATTAATGCAACCACTGTGTTAATCCATCTCGTTGAGGGTCTTCCTCTTTTTCACTGACCCTCTACTTTACCAAGCATAATGCCCTTCTCCAGGAACTGGTCCCTGCTGATAACATGTCTGAAGTACATGAGGTAAGTCTTGCCATCCTTGATTCTGTTATATTTTTTCCAAGACAGATTTGTTTTTGTTCTTCTGGCAGTCCATGGTATATTCAATATTCTTTGCCAACACCATAATTCAAAGGCATCAATTCTTCTTCGGTTGTCTTTATTTATTGCCCAGCTTTTGCAATATAGACATGGGATAATACATTATGACAAAGTGAAGTCAATCCTAGGAATATAATGTTGGTTTAATATTTAAATATCAAAGAGTGTAATTCAACATTAACAGAACAAAAAGGAAAACCATATGATCTTCTTAATAGATGCAACCTTTTTTCAACAAAATTCAACACACATTCATGTTAAAGACTCATTAAATCAGGATTAAAAGAGAGCTTCAAAATCTGATGAAATATACAGGTACTGTTGTATTTCATGGTGAAAGACTGAATGCTTCCCTCCCTAAGACTGGGAACCAGGCAAAATTATCTACTCTCACTATTTGAATTTTACATTGTACAGAAGGTCCAAATCAGTTCAATAAGGCATGACAAAGACTTAAATTTCCACAAACCACTCTCTAAGGATCTCCAGACATTCACTCTATTTCCACTGAGATAAATGTTCTATTGTGGCAGAGGATAAATGTTGGTTGCCTTTTCTCTAACTCAAGGAAAGAGAGCGGGTAGGTATAGATGGGAACAGGAATGAGAGTATCACCAGGATTAGTTGCTCTGTTCACAGAGCTTTAATCATTCTCTTTGTAGTCAGCCCATTCTTACATCTACTCTATGGCATCCACTGAGCTCAAAACCCCTCCATCCAGGATTTTGAAAGGCAGACCACATCCCATGTGGTCCACAGGCTTCCCTTGGTTCTACTGAGTAATGCAGTTTTCACTCCTCCGATTTAATCTGCTAGCTCATTTCCATGCACTTTCATCTTACCCAAATCTCTTGAGCTCTCTCATCTTAGGTGCTGCCCTTTGTCGTGGCTATTATTGGTTTATTCTTTGTCATATCTTGATGCTTTCGTTTCATTGTTTCAGTGGAGATTTTAGAGAAATGCGTAGGTAGAACCTGTTGGGTATGCAATCTTGCACTGGATATCTATAATGTTTTATTATATGGTGAGGCAAGTCTCCCCAAAACACTGTTCTTTTTTCTAATTTGTCTTGGCTATTATTTTCTATTATTCATCCACTCGGAGTTTAGAATCATTTTGTCAAGTTCAAAGAAAAAAAAAGTCAGTTGGAATTTTAATTGGAAATGCATTAAATTGATTAACTTGGGAGAGATTGCTTTTTATTTTTAATTAAATTTCCGAGCGTTTGTTTTTTTAGCTTTGTTAATTATAAATTTCTAAACTTATTGCATTTCATCAGAACATGGTCTCTGTAATTTCTCCTTTTCCAAAACTGTATAGTAGTTAAGGATATTGTCCTTGGCATCACCTGGCCCAATACTTCTCAACATGCAAAACTGGACCACCACCAGCAGCAGCATCACCTGGGAACTTACTAGAAATGAAATCATCAGACCCTAACAAATCAGAAACTCTCAGTGTGGGCCTCAGTAACCTGTGTTTTAACAAACCCACCAGGGGACTCTGATGCACACTAACGTTTGGGTAGCTCTGGGCTTAACATCAAGCCTTGGGTAAAATATTTAAGCTAAGCCTAAATGTCCTTATATGTGATTGAAGGCATAGTTGTTCTACATTTATCTGTATTTGTTTTATGTACCTGGTTTTATTTATAAATGTATGTGTACTCATACATGTTGTTAGCTTCCGTTGAGTTGATTCTGACTCTTGGCAACCTCGTGTGTAAGGAGTAGAATTGCTCCATATGGTTTTCCAGGCTGTGACCTTTGGGGAGCAGATCAGTAGGCCTGTCTTCTGAGGCACCTCTGGGTGGGTTTGAACTGCCACCTTTTTGGCTAGGAGTCCAACACTAAACGTTTGCACCACCCAGGGACTCCTATATACATATATAATCAAAAGCAAACCCGCTGTCATCAAGTCAGTTCCAACTCATAGTGACCACATAGGGCAGAGCAGAACTGCCCCATAGACTTTCCAAAGCTGTATGTTTTTACAGAAGCAGATTGCCACATCTTTCTCCCACGGAGTGGCTGCTGGGTTCAAACGCTGACCTTTCAGTTAGCAGCTGAGCGCTTAAGAACTGCACCACCAGAGCTCCTTCTATATGTATACATGTATGTATATATAAATATTTCTGTATGTGTGTGTATCTGTATTTATTTGTTTTTTAACTTGTGATATATGCACCATGTTTTCTTTATTTATTCTCACACATTTGGAATATTTGTATCCTGTTTTGTTTATAACTCATGGTTACTTAAAATTTTGTAAAATTATTGTTCAATCTCTAATTGTCAACCTTAAAAAATAACAGCTATACCTCTGTGACAAGCTTCTTTAGAGGTTGTGAAATAAGCTTTCAGGTTCTTATACAGTCATATTTAAGATATGATTTTTATAACAATCATTAATACTAAATTATGTTTTTGATACTGTACGTCTTATTTATAGAGTAGTTATTGATTTATAACTGTTTTTAACAGTCCTTGAACTTAATTTCATTTAAATGGCTTCACCATTACTTACTCCCCTCCCCTTTTAAAAATTTTTTGTTTAGGTTGGGTTATGTCTCATAATCATCTTTTTTACCCCCAAGAAGGGTGCATGCATATCTCAAAAGGCCTTCAAAAATGAAAGACAAGTTGGTCAGGTATTAAATTCTTTTTTTTTTTTTTTT
>NW_004444014.1:10145554-10166172 GCF_000243295.1 Trichechus manatus latirostris | reverse complement strand
TTGGTTTTGCATAGATGCCCTTTATTATGTTGAGAAAGGTATTAAATTCTTGGTTCTCAATATTTTCTCCTCAAATATTGTTGCACATTTGTATTTTATTTAATTTGTTTTCCCAGCTGTTTACTTTGCAAATATGAGTTTAAGTGGCAACATGATATTTCTACCATTGAACATTGCCTGCTTAATTTTTCAGTTTGATTTTTTTTCTTAGTTTTATAATTACAGTGAAAATTGCCAGGGTAGATATAAATATCATTCTCTTCTTTATTGAGACCTGTGGGCCTTTCAACTTGTATATAGCTATTTAGAGCTAAAGAAAGACTTATCTTCTAGTATACCTGTAATATTTTCCTCTGTTCTCATTGTTCTTTTCTTCTTAAGAAACTTTTTATCTGTACATTTCTTATCAATTCTGCATTCTCTATATGAGTTATGATCAATTTCAGGATGTAGATCTTTGCTCTCTGTGATAGTTTCTCAAATTTGTCCTTCACATCGATTATTGAAGCTTCTGTCCTTTAAATCATTTTTTCTCTTTACATACTCCAATCTGCTTTTTAATTTTATTTCCTTGCACACATTATCAATTTTAATTTCCTTTTATTCTATAGAATTAGCATCTTTGACTGGTAGGTTTCTCCTCATGGACCTCTGCTCTTTTTTGAAAAGGCCATGCATTCTTATATCCTATCTCTTCATACTATAGGAGATAATGTTTAAAGTTTGTCATCTGCATCCAGATCTCTTTTTATATTTTTTCCATTTGTTCATCTTTGAGTAGGTGGGATCTAGCCTTGAATTTTAGAACTAGCTATAAATACACATTGTTTCAAGTTTCTCTTGGCTTATTCTGCACTGTCCAACCCCAATTTCTTCTATCAGGCATGCATTTACTGAAGATATATCTGTTAGAGATGTTTTTCCCCCCTCAGAGGAAATTTTACCAATTGTATTATTTTTTTTTTTTTTTGTACCTTAGATGAAGGTTTACAGAGCAAACTAGCTTCTCATTAAACAATTAGTACACGTCCTGTTTTGTGACATTGATTGCCAACCTCACAACATGTCAACGCTCTCCCCTTCTGGACCTTAGGTTCCCCATTACCAGCTTTCCTGTCCCCTTTTGCCTTCTCATTCTTGCTCTTGGGCTGGTGTGCCCATTTAGTCTCATTTTGTTTTATGGGTCTGTCTAATCTTTGGCTGAAGAGTGAACCTCAGGAGTGACTTCATTACTGAGCTATAAGGGTGTCCAGGGGCCATACTCTCGGGGTTTCTCCAGTCTCTGTCAGACCAGTAAGTCTGGTCTTTTATTTTGAGTTAGAATTTTGTTCTACATTTTTTTCCAGCTCTGTCCAGGACCCTCTATTGTGATCCCTATCAGAGCAGTCGGTGGTGGTAGCTGGGCACCATCTAGTTGTGTTGGACTCAGTTTGGTGGAGGCTGTGGTAGTTGTGGTCAATTAGTCCTTTGGACTAATCTTTCCCTTGTGTATTTGGTTTTCTTCATTCTCCCTTGCTCCAGATGGGGTGAGACCAGTGGAGTATCTTAGATGGCTGCTCACAAGCTTTTCAGACCCCAGACGCTACTCATCAAAATAGGATGTAGAACATTTTCTTTATAAGCTACGTTATGCCAGTTGAGCTTCTAGTAGAGAATTTGAATTCTCTCCTACCCACGTTGGTTCAGTGATATTCCAGATTGAAAGACTGATAGAAAAATGGAATTGCCAATGTACCCATTAATCAAGGTTCTTCTGACATTTCCCTCGAGTACTGTGCCACACACACAATCTTCTACTTGTGGGGAGTCCTATTCTCCATGTTAAAATGAGCACACATAAATGCTCAACTGTGTTCTAAAAGCTTCTGATACCAAATGAAAATAAAAATTGAGGAGAGGAAGAACAGTGTCCTGAGTACCTCAAAAACCAATACATGTGCAAAATAGCAGCAATTACCCAGTACTCTCACTTTTCATCCGAGTCTTGGCCTCATAGAGGGTAAAGTACAAGGTGACTTCTTGTCTTAATACAGGTGATTTTTCTTTCATAATTCGAAGCTTGCCATGTCCTGAGGTGAAGTCTGGTCAAAGTTTCCCCTGATGCCGAAATGTTAAAACAGGAAAGTGGGGTACAGAGAGGCTAATGAACTCTCTCAAGGTCACACAACTAACAGTGGACATGAGGATTAACATCCAGGTCTCTAGACTCAGTACACTCTTCCCTAACAGAACATTAAGCTAGCTTTCCAAAGAAAAGTTTGTTTGTTGATAAACCTAAGTAAAACCTGATGATCTGACAATTCTGAAGCTAATTCAGAAGAGAATTGCCTTCATAAGAAACAATATCTAACAGTTCCATCCTGAATCTTATATATAAAATAGTGGCATGATTCAGCTAATGCTTACCCACATGTCACTTATCTACTACAACTTCACTGCGATGCATTTTTACCTCCTCGTAATGTCTTCCTTAATTGCATTAACTCATGAAATTTTGTCCTTTTCTGAACTCCTTTGATGCATATTTTTTCCACTCTTCTCTCTGGCCCTTCGTCATCCTTCACTGCATACTATGGGCCCTTTCTTGGGTCTTGGGTCTCCAGATGACACCCAAGATTCTTGTCAGAAGCTATGCTCTATTCAATTGTTCTCCTACGCCATCTAGCATAAAAATAAGCCCACAGGAAGCATTTACACTGTAGCTTAGTCTAGGATACAATGCTAAAATAGCATCTTCCCTTGGAGACTACTTACAATATAATTAAAATTTAATTATCAGATAGTATCTGCATTTCTCTTAACTTGGCTCAAAATAGCTTTCATTTACCTTTTTTTGTTTCTTGCCTTACTTAGGCAATTTTTCATGGGTATTGTCATGGATTGAATTATGTCCCCCCAAAAATGTGTGTATCCATTTGGCTGAGCCAGTATTGTGTGGTTGTCCTCCATTTTGTGATTGTAATTTTATGTTAAAGAAGATTAGGGTGAGATTGTATAACACCCTTACTAAGGACACATCCCCGATCCAATGTAAAGGGACTTTCCCTGGGGTGGGGCCTGCACTACTTTTTATCTTACAAGAGATAAAAGGATACAGTTAAAAAAAAGAGAGAGAGAGAGATAAAAGGAAACAGAAGCAAGCAGAGAGTTGGGGACCTCATACCACCAAGAAAGCAGCGCCTGGGGCAGAGAGTGTCCTTTAGACCTGAGGTTTCTGAGCTCAGATGCTCCCAGATCAAAGGAAGATTGATGACAAAGACCTTCCTCCAGAGCCAACAGAGAGAGAAAGAGTTCCCCTGGAGATGACACCCTGAATTTGAACTTGTAGCCTACTAGACTGTGAGAGAATAAATTTCTCTTTGTTAAAGCCATCCACGTGTGGTATTTCTGTTATAGCAGCACAAGATGACTAAGACAGGTATTAAGATTTCTTCTTCAGCAAACATTTCATGAGGGCTTCCTATGTGCTGGGCACTGTGCCATGCCATTGAGAAACGTAGGTGAATAACATACCATCTCTGTCCCAGAAGTTCACAGTCTGATGAGCAGAACAGACATATATGTAAACAATCTCAGTACAATTTGGCAAACGTTCCAATAAAGTCATGCACTGGAGGAAGAGCAGAAAAAAGATCAACCAATTTACCTTGGGGGAGTGTTATGATCTCTAACTCATTCTTTTCAGAGTAAAATCCAGCAAGAAAGCCAAATCCCAAAGTACCAATAAAACCTTAGGTCTCTGGGGGAAACTTGAATGTATTGAACAAACCTCACCTAATCCTGCTGGTGGTGCTATTTTGGAATTGAAGGGCACTGGGACCTCAAGAGACCACTGGCAGACCATGACCAATAGCATAAGAAGTAAATGGACATTTTACAATGATGAAAAAATAAATTCCTTTCCTGTGTCCTTCTAAATTTACTTTGACTAGATATTGAACAGGCACTTCATGGATTCAATACATCACAATATATTAAGTGCTGCTCAGCTTCTGCCACTCCTGCTGCCCTGCTGCGGACCGTCTCTTTCTGTTTGCATCTTGCCCGTCCTCTGTGCATATAAACTAAGTGTCTCTATTTCTGCTAGCAGAGTGTACCATGCCACACAACCGAGATTTCAAGAACAAATATCAACAGTGGCTAAGCCAAACATACCTTGTCAAGAGAGTGCCACTGCAGTGTAAAGATTGATTTGTCGAGAGAGGTCTCCCATATAAGTAGATGTGAAGGCAAGGACTGAGGTTAACAAATTTCCACTGTGGGAGTTTATTTATAACAAAATAACAAAAGGACAGTTCTGTCTCTGCCAATTACTTCACATCCCCTCCTGCGTCCATCGCCATAGCAGCTTTATTCATCACCAGGAGCTAACCTTCTCAGTGCAAATCCAGGTAGAGCTTGTGGACAAAGAGCTTACCCTCAGGATTTATGCTCTCATTTAGGTTAGAGTTGTTTCATGGCAGTCAGTACTATTTGGGGGTGTTCTCTGCACCCATCTCAGTATTTAGATGTAAAGAAGGAACAAAAGGGAAAAGGAGGGCATGGCCTTTATGTGGGAGTCACTTGCAGAGACCGGACCTGCAGACATAACACAGAAGGAAGTATATTTTAAAACATTATGAAATAAGTCAGTCACAAAGAACAAATATTGTATTATTCCACTTATAAGAAATATCTAGAATAGGCAAGTGTAAAGGGACCTAAGTTTATTAGTGATCAGTAGGAGTGGGTAGGAGGGACAGGAGAAGTGGACTCATTGCTTAGGGGACACTGAGCTTCCGTTGAGGGTGATGGGAAAATTTTGGAAATGGATAATCGTGATGGTTACACAACATGATGAACACAATTAATGTCACTGAATTGTACACGTGAAGAATATTGGAATGGCATATGTTTTGTTACATATATAATTAGTTGCATAAATTTCAAATCCTGAGTGCTATAGGTCAGAGAAGGGACTGGAGCAGTTAGGCATGGTGCAGTGGAAGAGATATGATTGAGTTGATGTTTGAGGAAGGGGTAGGTTGGGAGCCAGACTGTGCTTGGTTACATGGTTACATGTGGATGATAACACATGTCACCTTCCCCAATCTCAGTAGACTGACACAATCAGAGCCAGAGCAGCTAGATGGTTGCAGGAAGAGACTAGGCAGACATGGAGATGATTTGATTTAGTTACCAAGTCACTTCAATAAATATTTAGTGTGTCTTGAGCTAGGGATTCAATATGTAAAACATCCAGTTTCTACCAAAAGAAGCTGACATCTCAGTGGGAAATACAGATTCCAACAAGTGCTCAGTCAACTACAAGAAAATATAAGAACTATTGGACTATCACGGGAGCACAGAGGAGGGACATCTAGCCTGGCCTTGGTTATAATGTAAGGTTTTCTATAGGAGTTTATATCTGAGCTGAGAGGATGTGGGGAGTAGGAGGAAGGGATACACTTCCTCAAAAACCTCTGGCTTCCAGAGGCTAAAGAGCCCCAAATTCAGCAATTAAACATGCTTTCTGTAACAGACTATTCTTGACAAGTGCTTCTTCTACAACTACTCTCCCCAATATGGCAGCAGGTCATGACCAAGGTCCGGGTCAGTCAAATTGCAAACAGTAATTGGCCCGTTCTATTTCAGAGCAGGACTTCAGTGTATACCTCTCTAAGACTTCAAGTTCTCAGGGAGAAAATCTGCCGTGAATTCACAGTTAATTAACTCTGAATATCAAAATCAGTGTTTGGATAGCACTGTGGGCTAGACACTTTTACACCATTCTGGTGGGGAAGTGGTGGCAGGCTTCTAACCCTGGGAAGAAAAGACTGGCCCCTAACCTTGGCCCCCACTGATGCTCCTCCTGCCCTCAAAGGCTGACCTTAATTACAGCCAGTTATCTCTCAAGAATGTGTCCTTGGACACAAAGGGAATGAGACGGATGTGTACGCAGCATCTATTTCCCAGAAATGGTGTTTAGATTGTACGGTGGAAGAGACCAAGCTAAGCTATAAATTTTGCAGAATTTCCCTGCTGGCAGTGAATCCAGGCATGCCCCATACCCCTTGTCACACCTAGCCCAAAGTTTTCACAACCTGGAAGGTGCCATATTTGCCTTTTTAAATTCTGCTTTCTCCTAAGAACCAACTGATGGCCCTCATCTTCAAACCCAAGCCAAGGCCTCCTCCAGCTTTGCTCTGAGTGATTGCATCTGCCCCCTCAAGGCAGGGTTTCTCCCTAAGCACTCAAAACTCCAGTTCCATCAACACTTTGCCCATCTGGACTCTCATGTTGGCCTCAGGACCAGCAATGCCATCCTACAACCCTTCCTTAGTAGCTGATGATATCTTGTATTTGGAATGGCCACCATTAATGACTTGGAAAGGTGAAGAGCTAATTAGTGAAACAGCAGGGTTTAAAGAGTATTTTCTTAAGGTTTTCAGTAGTGACTAGCACCCAAAGGGTTTAAACCACACGGTGGATGAGAGAGGGCTCATGATGGAGCCAAGAATGGATGTATGGAAAGCATTCAAATGAAACCAAGCCCAGAGCATCAGAAAGGAGGTTGATAGTTAATAAAAAGAAAAACAAACAAGCCAAACCCCCCCAAAACAGAAATGTGTATATTATACATGTATATGTTATAAGTTATATATTAAACTCTACAAGTCTTCATTGTGAAAGTGTCTGTTATCGATAAATTGCATTTTCCAAAAATGTATTAAAATAAATACATGTTACCAGAATTTTTCAGTTTAATGGTTTTGATGATTATGTTGCTAAAATATGTTGTGTATTTCTCCAATTTCTTAGAGTATACTAAATATTTTCAAAACAAGTATTATGTTCTACTTCATAGGATTTTCCATTTACTTCTAGAATTAATGACTCAGTTTTTGTTATGTGTCTTTGAGTCAGTTCCAACTTACAGTGACCCTATATATAACAGAATGAAACACTGCCTGGTCCTGTACCACCCTCACAATCATTGCCATGATTGAGCCCGTTGTTGCAGCCACTGTAATAATCCATTTCCCTGAGGGTCTTCTTCTTTTTTTGCTGACCCTCTACTTTACCAAGCATGATGTCCTTCTCCAGGAACTGGTCCCCCTGATAACATGTCCAAAGTACATGAGATAAAGTCTTGCCATCCTTGATTCTAAGAAGCATTCTGGCTATATTTCTTCCAAGACAGATTTGTTTTGTTCTTCTGGCAGTCCATGGTATATTCAATATTCTTTGCCAGCACCATAATTCAGAGGTGTCAATTCTTCTTCTGTCTTCCTTATTCATTGTCAAAGTTCGCACGAATACAAGGCGATTGAAAATATCATGGTTTGGGTCAGGCTCACCTTAGTCCTCAAAGTGACATATTTGCTTTTTAATACTTTAAAGAGGTCTTTTGCACCAGATTTGCCCAACGTGATATGTCCTTTGATTTCTTTACTGCTGCTTCCATGAATGTTGATTGTGAATCCAAGTAAAATGCAATCCTTGACAACTTCAAAATTTTCTCCATTTATCATGATGTTGCTTATTGGTTCAGTTGTGAGGGAATTTTGTTTTCTTTATGTTGAGGTGTAATCCATACTGAAGGCTGTAGTCTTGGATCTTCATCAGTAAGTGCTTCAAGTCCTTTTCACTTTCAGCAAGCAAGATTGTGTCATCTGCATATCACAGGATGTTAGTGAACTTTTCTTCAATCCTGATGCTGTGTTCATCTTCATATAGTCCATCTTCTCAGGTTATTTGCTCGGTATACAGATTGAATAAGTATGATGAAACGATGCAACTCTGACACACACCTTTCCTACTTTAAATCCCACAATATCACTTGTTCTGTCTGAATGACTGCCTCTTGGTCTACGTACAGGTTCCACATGAACACAATGAAGTGTTATGGAATTCCTATTCTTTGCAATGTTATCCATAATTTCTTATGATCCACATAGTCGGATGCCTTTACATAGTCAGTAAAACACAGGTAAACATCTTTCTGTTATTCTCTGCTTTCAGTCACGATCCATCTGACATCAACAATGATATCCTTCGTTCCATGTCCTCTTCTGAATCTGGCTTGAATTTCTGGCAGTTACCTGTCGACATGCTGCTGCAATTGCTTTTGAATGATCTTCAGCAAGAATTTACTTGCATGTGATATTAATGATATTGACCAATAATTTCCACATTCTGTTGGATCATCTTTATTTGGAATGGGCACAAATATGGATCTCTTCCAGCTGAATGGCCAAACTGCTGTTCTCCAAATTTCTTGGCATAGACGAGTGAGTATCTCTAGCCCTGCATCCGTTTGTTGAAATGTCTCAATTGGTATTCCGTCAATTCCTGGAGGCTTGTTTTTTGCCAATGCCTTCAGTGCAACTTGGACTTCTTCCTTCAGTACCATTGGTTCTTGGTCATATGCTACCTCCTGAAATGGTTGAAAGTTGACCAGTTCTTTTTAGTACGGTGACTCTGTGTATTCCTTCCGTCTTCTTTTGATGCTTTCTGTGTTGTTTTAATATTTTCTCCATAGAATACTTCAATATTGCAAATCAAGGCTGGAATTTTTGCTTCAATTCTTTCTGCTTGAGAAAATGTTGAGCGTGTTCTCCCCTTTTAGTTTTCTAACTCAAAGTCTTTACACATTTCATTATAATAATTTACTTTGTCTTCTTGAGCCACTCTTTGAAATCTTCTGTTCAGCTCTTTTTCGTCATCATTTCTTCCTTTAGCTTTAGCTACTCTACATGCAAAAGCAAGTTTCAGAGTCTCTTATGACACCCATTTTGGCCTTTTCTTTCTTCCCTATCTTTTTAATGACCTCTTGTTCTCTTCATGTATGATGTCCTTGATGGCATTCCACAACTCACCTGGTTTTTGGTCATTAGTGTTCAATGCATCAAATCTATTCCTGAAATGGTCTCTAAATTCAGGTGGGATATACTCAAGGTAGTATTTTGGCTCTCGTGGACTTGATCTAATTTTCTTTAGCTTCAGTTTGAACTTGCATATGACCCTAGAGCTATGCTTTCTTGAGTTTTTGTGAAATGTTCTAAACTTTTTGGTCTCTTTTGTTATTCCGAGGCTATTGGCAGTAACTTCTGTCTTGAGTATGATTTCATTGAGATAACTGCTTCTCATTTCAATCTGCTGATTTTAATCTGCTTTAGGTTTAAAGAGTGCAATGCTACCCTTGGTAAAATTAGTCATAAAGTGTCAGTGGTCATGGTAGATCATGCCTAGCAACCAAGTGCTCAGATTCGATACATGATGTCAGCGAATGTTATACAATCCAATGAGCTGCCTTTGCATTTAATCCCAGATTTTTGTTTGCTTTTTCTCTTTTTTCTTTTTTAAGTTGTGTTCTTAAAGTTCTGGGTTGTTTTCAGATTGACATCAGAACAACGTGTTGTTATTATTTTCAGATTTTATAACATGAAGATTACCTACAAGAATTACAAAATTAAGAAGTCTAAAGCCCGATAGGACCTCATAATGAGTCATCCATCCTCTTTGAGTTCAATGATCCCAGATTATAAGATAAAAGTCAACAACCTGCTCCAATGGTTTAGTGACAGGGTTGTGTAGAATGTATCAGAGAGTAGAGTTTTAAGTTTCTTGACTTTTTCATTTTTCATTCTGAGGCTTGTAAACTGGTGAATAAGTTTAGCTTGACAATGGAGCCATTTGGACTGTGTTCATATTTTCTAAGGCCCTGGAAATGATTGTTCAAACAGTAACAGTGCCAAACAGAGAAGTCTATCTAAATCTGTAGTTGATTATACAGGTATTAGACTAATCTTCTTTGGAGGATATCTAGAGCTAGTTTGATCTCAACCAGCAGGTACAGAGGCATTACATTTCCCATGAATGAATTCTTGGAGCAGAGCGGACTTTCAGACTTAGGGTTGTCAATACACAATAAGATCTTGGTCCACAGGAAGTGTTCAGCTGTGAGTTAGTGCTGATCCTGTCAATATCCTACTCAGTCCTTGGCCATAGCCATGATGTTCTAGAAGTCATCCCAACTTCCCAAAGAGAAAGGGTAGAAGGAGAGAGAAGAGGCAATGGATTTTTCTTTTTTTAGTATTTTATTGTGTTTTAGGTGAGTTTACACAGCAAATTAGATTCCCATTCAACAATTCATACACAAATTGTTCCATGACGTTGATTACAATCCCTGTAATATGTTAACACTCTCACAGTTTCCACCCTGCCTGCCCCGTTTCCATCCACCCAGTTTCCCTGCCCCTCCTTGCCTTCTTATCTTTGCTTTTGGGTAAATGTTGACCATTTGGTCTCATATAGTTGATTGTTTAAAGGAGCACATTCCTCACGGGTGTTATTGTTTGTCTTATAGGCCAGTCTATTATTTGGCTGAAAGGTGACCTCCAGGACTGGTTTCAGTTCCAGGATAAAAGGATATCATAGGGAGATAGTCCCAGGGGTTCCTTGAGTCTCTATCAGTCCAGTAAGTCTGGTCTTTTTTATGAATTTGAGTTTTGTTCTACAGTTTTCCCCCATTCTAACCAGGACTTTCTATTGTGTCCCTGGTCAGAACAGTCAGTAGTGGTAGCTTGGCACTATCTAGTTCTCCTGGTCTCAGGCTAGAAGAGGCTGTTGTTGGCTTGGGCCGTTAGTTCTGTGGACTAATTTCCTCCTTCAGTCTTTGGTTTTCTTCACTCTCCTTTGCTCCAGATGAGAAGTGACCAATAGTTGTATCTTAGATGGCCACTTGTAAGCTTTTAAGACCCCAGACACTACTCACCAAAATAGGGTGCAGAACATTATCTTCATGAACTAAGTTATGCCAATTAACCTAGTTGTCCCACAAGACTATGGTCCTGAGCCTTCAAACCCAATAAATCAATCCTAGGAGATGTCTGGATATATCAAGAAAGTATCCATAACTGTGCCCCCATGTGCTTTATTGTATATATGAATATATATACTGCACCTACAAACATGTATATATATACATATGTCCACAAATATACCTATATATGCACATGCATGCATCCCCATGCCTTCCCACACCCATATAGAATACATGTCTATGTAACATATTTTTTGCTTGCTATTACTGTTGTTGCAAAATTGTATATGTTATAGCATTTACTGGAATTGTCCTTTATTTTGCATACCTCTTAGTGTCTTCATTTACCTTGGTCAAGTTGTGCTAACTTCCCCTGTATTCTGTACTACATTTCCCATCACCAGAATTAACACATGTCTACTATATAGTAAGTGATTCCCTCTCCCTCTCCCTCCCATTCCTGGCAACCATCAATGAAGTTGCTTTCTGTGTGTATATCTATTTTTGACTTTTTATAAAAGTGGTATCGTGCAATATTTGTCCTTTTGTGTTTGACTTATTTCACTCGGCATACTGTCCTCCAGATTCATCCATGTTATAAAACGATGTTTTGTGGACTCATCATTATTCTTTATCATTGCATAGTATTCCATTGTATGTATGTACCACAATTTTGTTTAACCATTCATCTGTTGATGGCCATTTAGGTTGTTTCTATCTTTTTGCTATTGTGAATAATGCTGCGAGGAACATGAGTGTGCATATGTCTATTCCCGCCACTGCTCTTATAGCTCTAGGATATATACTTAGGAGTGGGATTACTGGATCATAAGTATTTCTATTTCTAGCTTTTTGAGGAAATACCACACCATTTTCTATAGTGGTTATACCATTTTACAATCCCACCAGCAGTGCATAAGAGTTCCAATCTCCCCACAACCTTGCCAGCATTCATTGTTTTCTGTTTTCTGTGTGTGTGTGTTTTCTTTTTTTTTTTTTTTTGATCAGTGACATTTTTGCAGGGATGAGATGGCATCTCATTGTAGTTTTGTTTTGCATCTCTCTAACGGCTAATGATTGCAAGCATCTCTTCATACGTTTGTTAGCTGCCTGAACGTCCTCTTAGGTGAAGTGTCTGTTCATGTCCTTGGCCCATTTTTTGATTGAATTGTTTATCTTTTTGTTATTGAGTATTGAAGCTTTCTATATATTTTAGAGATTAGACTCTTGTCAGATACGTCATTACCAAAATTTTTTTTCCCAGTCTGTAGGTTTTATTTTTCCTCTTTTGGTAAAGTCTGTTGATGAGTATAAGTATTTAATTTTTAGGAGGTCCTAACTATCTAGTTTATTTTCTGTTGTTGGCAATGAATTTTTGATATTTGGAACCACATTCTCTTTTGCTAGTATCGTATTGAACTAAGATCTCTTCCCTCCTTAAACACAGAATACTGCCAAGTGCTGAGAATACAACTCTGGAGAAGACATGCGTCATCCTGCCTTCATAAGGATCACAATTGAGCTCACTTCCTTTTCATTCTTCCATTGCGATCTGCCCTCAGCCTAGGGGCACCTTACAGAGAGATTTTCATACAGTATTTGACAATAGCAAGAAAAGGGAAAAGTAAGTAGGCCAATGTCAGTGAATTTGAAGCCTTTCTATGAATCACCTGCATTTACTGAGAAGCCCCTCTGTGTATGGAGGAATAAGAGGAGCAGAGGAATTCATATTCTTTCCCCTAGATTGTTCCAAATCTCACCAGGGAGAGAAGATTCTTCTACATGAAAACCAAAACAAAAGCACAATTTCCATGTGGCCTTATTACCTGGTTGATGTAGGCCCTGATACTTTGCTTTTTATTATTCCTTTATACATTCATTCATGCAATCACTCAGCATGAGCTGGGAACCCATTGCAGTTAAGGTATTTATATAAGCCAAATATTTTCAATGATAAGAACCAAGGCAAGGACAGCAGTGAGGAAGCCAAACAGACTCCATAAACCTCTTCCAGACATTTCAAAATAAATTGCTTGACCTGTGTTGCTTGTCCTGTGAGGCCCTCACTTCCAATAGGCCAATTTCTTTGTTTGGGTTTTGGTTTGTGTTAGCAATTTTTCTTACCCTCTCCTGTGCCACACACCACCACCTCCTCCTCACCTCCCCAAACAAAACACATACAGAATCTCTCAAATATATCCACCACAAAACAAAATTGGGGTAAACCCTGATCTTATCCCTGGGCCTGGTAGTCATTACTGGCTCCTGAGCGACCAGTGGAAACCTGTATTTCCATCCTAGGCATCTCTTGTTATTGAAAATAGTTCTAGGAATGCTTAAGAGGGAGGTAGCAATGTTTAAGTGTGTGTGTGTGCATGCGCACATATGTTTCTTTCTTAGCTTGTTATTTTTTACAATCAAAATAAAATGAAGTCTGAGGAAAGCATATACTAAATTTTTTGAAAACTATCACCCTAATACATCCTAATCTTTCAATTCTAATTGGACACGGAGAAGCCAACAATCAAGCATTATTTCTTACTTCTAATTGGCTGTAAACTAGTAAGTATGTACTTTTATTAAACTTCACCCATCCAGAGTACCTGCCTTCACAGCATCACAAATTCAGCTCATTATAGCAGCCCACCTGAAGCGTCCCCTCCCCCATCCATAACTGAAAGGCCAATTACACTCATGCATTTGCTGTGCAATTTTGCTTTCAGCTCCAAAAACTGCAACTCTGAGAAGATAATGCAAACTCTTGGCTATTATTTTTTATCTTAGTGGAGGTCCTACTCTAAGTCATGTTTCCCATGTAGGTGTCCTCAGTCTGCTCCTCTAGTGAATTCTATTCTGTTTATCTGGATCTGTTAACTCACATTCTCTTCTATTACTGGAATTTCTATTGCCTACCTCTCTTTGGAGTCACTGGGTGGCACAAATGGTTAAGCACTGGACTATTAACCAAAAGATTGGCTGTTTGAACCCACCCACAGGAACCACAGAAGAAAGGCCTAGCAACATGCTTCTGAAGGTCACAACAATGAAAAACCTATGGAGTGAAGTTCTACGCTGAAACACATGGGGTCTTCATGAGTCAGGATCTACTTGACGGCAACTGGTTTACTTTGGTTCTCTCTCTCTACAGGGTCACTATGAGTCAGAATCGGCTCAACTGCAATGGGTTTGGTTTTTTGGTTTTCTCTCTTCGGCTAGTAGATTCTGGCACAGCCCCACCTCATTGTTGCCTTTTAATTTAAACACTACTTTTCTTTTAATTAAGCCTATTGTATGAAGTAGAATATTGGGATGGAGTGGAGACACAGTTTTATATTGAAATGTGAAATGACTAGTGGTCAACTTAAGAGTTCTCTGTGCCGTCTTTGAAATCTTTTCCCCAATGACACTATTCAAAGTTCACCCTTTTGATGAATTTTTGCTGAGTGCTAGGCATAAGGATCTCTGAAGGCAGGATCTGTTTACATCTTTTCCTGCCCCCCGTGCCTAATTAATTAGATTTCCTTAGGCATAGTAGGTCCTTAACAGATGTGCACTCAGTGAATGGATTCCAGCTTTCTCCTATCATTTCTTCTCTTGCTGTCCTAAGGTGGGATGTTGCAGGAGACCACCACAACCTGCTGAATGTATGAATCATGTGTAACTACCAGTTGCTGTTGAGTCACTATAGAGTTTCCAATGCATGATTTTTTGAAAGTAGATTGCCAGGTCTTTCTTTTGAGGCACTTCTGGATGGACTAGAATGTCCAACCTTTAAGTTAGAGGCAAGCAGGTTAACTGTTTTTGCCACCCAGGGACTCCAAGTTATGCTTGAGTGCCACTTATTTCTCAGATGAAAATCACATACTCTGATTGAGAGGCACAGAAGCTCTTTCCTTATTATTAATGGTGTTGCAGAATGTGCCTTGTGAATCAAGAGAGAATGGAATCTTGTCACATTACTCTAAACTTTCAGTTAGCCAGAACCCAATGAGCCAGAATCCTTAATTAGAATTTGTTCACTTCCCATTTAAGAAGAAAGGAAATTGGTTCACTTTGGGGAGTTAGTAAGATAAGAAGTAATGGAATTAATCACAATCAAATTGGTAGGCTATTGGTAGGGGACAGTTAAAGATCAACTCCGTCTCCCCCATGATATACACCCAGGTTCCACCCGGACTGTGTCTGGGACCTGCCTCTCTCCTCGGTTGGGTAGCAGCGCAGTGGCCTCTCCTCTGCTTTCTTCTCCTAATTGGAGGTCCTCCTCCCTGGGTAGGGAAAAGCCCACCTTCCTAAGCCTCCGCATTTGTAGCTGATGGTAAATGAGGGCCACATAGCCCTGTGGGTTCAGCTGACACCAATTAATGGTTATACAATGCCCTATTTGAGTCCTCAAACCTGAGCCATTTCTTTCAACACAGTTTACCAGAAATCTGTTTATTAATCACTGTTTCCAAATGATTAATAAAGATGATATTTTTAGTCTTGTTTTAGCTAATGTTTCTTGCGTCTACTCTCTCCATAGATTACAATTTGGGGAGAGTAGGGTGGTTTAATTGTCACCTTTAATCAATAACCCTCAGATACAATCAAATCTAAATTAACCATTATCTCACTTTACTTTTTCTGTACTAGACTTCTAAGGAGGAAGGAATTTACCTGAGAAAAACTAAACATAATATTTTTAAAGGGAAAAAAAATCAAAATTAGTCCACATTTATTCTAATTTCTAATCTCAGAGCACTGAGAGTGAGGAGTAGGAGTTTGGGTGGTTGGATGGGAAAAGGGAAGGTGTAAATTTTTTCTCTCTTTTTAAATAGTTTTTAATATATATTTTTATTGTACTGTAGATGAAGGTTTATAGAACAAATAGTTCCTCGTTAAACAGCCAGTACACGTACTGTTTTATGACATTGGTTAACAACCCCATGACATGTCAACACTCTCCCTTCTTGAAATTGGAGGACCTTTTTTTTTTTTTTGGTGAAAATATACATAGTCAAAGTTACACCATTTCAAAAGTTTCTACATGTACAATTCAAATTCAGTGACATTGATTATATTCTTCTAGTTGTGCTGCTTTTCTCATTATCCTTTTCCAAAGTAGTATTTAAAAAAAAATTTTTTTAATTGTACTTTAGGTGAAGGTTTACAGAATAGTTTCTCATTAAACAGTCAGTACACATATTGTTTTATGACATTGGTTAACAACCCCATGACATGTCAACACTCGCCCTTCTCGACCTTGGAGGACCTTTTTTTTTTCTTTTTTTTTGGTGAAAATACACATAGCCAAAGATACATCATTTCAGAAATTTCTACATATACAATTTAGTGACATCGATTGCATTCTTCCAGTTGTACTGCTATTCTCACTATCCTTTTCCAAATTATTCCATAACCATTATCTTCAACTCACTGGTCCCTAGGAGTCCCATCAAAATTTTGAGTTGCTGTTGTCAATTTGATCTCACATAGATAATTCTTTTTTTTTTTTTTTGTACCTTAGATGAAGGTTTACAGAACAAATAGTTTCTCATTAAACAGTTAGTACACATATTGCCCTATGACAATGGTTAACAACCCCACAACATGTCAACACTGTCCATTCTCAACCTTGGGTTCCCTATCACCGGCTTTCCTGTCCCCTCCTGCTTACTAGTCCTTGTCCCTATGAGGCTGTCCAATTCCCAGCTGAATGGTAAACTTCTGGAGTGACTTCACTATTGAGCTGAAAGGGTGTCTGGGGGCCATATTCTCTGGGTTTCTCCAGTCTGTCAAGCCAGTAAATCTGGTCCCTTTTTTGTGTGTTAGAATTTTGTTCTACATCCTTCTCCAGTTCTGTCCAGAACCCTCTGTTGTGATCCCAGACAGAGCAGTCAGTGGTGGTAGCCGGGCACCATCTAGCTGTGCTGGACTCAGTCTGGTGGAGGCCTTAGCAGCTGTGGTTCATTAGTCCTTGGACTAATCTATTCCTTGTATCCTGTTCTGTTCATTCTCGCTTGCTCCTGAAGTGGTGAGACCACTGGAGTATCTTAGATGGCTGCTCACAGGCTTTTAAGACCCTGGACGCTACTCACCAAGGTAGAATGTAGAACATTGTCTTTGTAAACTGTGTTATGTCAACTGAGCTACATGTTCCTCGAGACCACGGTCCCCACAGCCCTCCGCCCAGCAATTCAGTCCCTCAGGGAGTTTGGATGTGTCTATGGGTCTTGCATGACCTTTCCTTGTACAAGTTGTGTTGGCTTCCCCAGTATTGTGTACTATCTTATCTTTCACTAAAGTTACCACTTATCTATTTTCTATTTAGTATTTCCCCACACCCCTCCCATCCCTCTTAACCAACAAAGATTATTACTTTTTGTGTGTAAAGTTTTTCATGAGTTTCTACAATAGAAGTCTCATACTGATACTTTATGTTTTTCCTCTTTATTTTGATGAGTAGGTTTGTTAAGTTTCTTTGTGGTTACAGAGAAATTTACCCTTATCTTTCAAAGTTTGAAGCAGTCTATTATTACTTCGTATCACCTTGCCTTCCTCTCCATTAGAAGGTTCTATACCTACACCATTTATTCCCTCTTTTACTGTTCTGATGTTGTTGTCATTTACAGATTAACTGCTCTGATTCCCTGTTGTATTTCTTTTGGTTTTGGATAGTCCTCGAGAGTTCATTTCCTAGATTGGTATCTGGCTGGTATGATCCTGCGTCCTAGATTCAGCCCATGAGCTGATGTTGTTTGTTCTCAGATGGAAGGACTCTCTTTAATAATTCTTGTAAGTTTGTTTTGGTTTTTACATAGTCTCTTCATTTCTGTTTATCTGAAAATGTCCTAATTTCACCATCATATTTGAATGAGAGTTTTGCAGGATATATTACTCTTGGCTAGCAATTTTTTTCTTTCAAAGTTTTATAGATGTCATCCCATTGCCTTCTTGCCTGCGTGGTTTCTGCTGAATAATCTGAGCTTAGTCTTATTGATTCTCCTCCGTATGTGATTTTTGTTTTTCTAGAGCTGCTCTCCGGATTCTTTGCCTTTGGTTTTGGCAAGTGTGATTATGATATGCCTTGGCGATTTTCTTTTGGGGTCTATCCTATATGGGGTTTGTTGAGCTTCTTGGATGGCCAGCTTTTCACCTTTCATGATATTGGGAAGTTTTCTGTCAGCAGTTCTTCAATGATCCTCTCTGTGTTTTAAGTTTTCTCCCCCTGTTCTGGAGTTCTGATCACTCACAGATTTTTGCTTTTGATTGTATTCCAAATAATTCTCAGGGTCTCTTCATTTTTCTTCGTTCTTTTTTCTGATTTTTCCTCAGAGTTGTATCCCGTGTTTGTCTTCAATTTCACTGATCCTGTCTTCCACTGTTTCAAACCTATTCCTCAGCCCTTCTATGACACTGTCCATTTCCGAAATCTTGTTTATCTTTTGGATTTCTAATTATTGTTTTTGTATGATTTCTATTTGTGACTTTATTTTGACATTTTGTTCCTGCATTATTTTCCTGAATTCTTCCATTTTTTTGTCTGTATTTTTCCATAAATTTGTCTGCCTTTTCCATGAATTTGTCTATTTTTTCCTCATTTTTGTCTGCTTTTTGCTCATCTCTTGAATAGCAATGAATATTAGAGATTTGAATTCCCTATCAGGTAGTTCTAGTGCCTTTTCTTCTACTGGAAAGTCATCTGGTGTTTTATTTGGGATGCCTACTTGAACCATCCTGTCCTGTTTTTGTAAATGTTTTAATATTGTCTACTGTCTTCGGGACATTCAGTAGTTATTTTTCTCGCTTATTGATTGTAGATTTGTTTGTTTCATCCTGCTTTTTTGTTTTATTTGGTTATGTCTGAGCAGGTGGGCTGTGTGTTCTTTGTTGTTTGCTCATCTGTGGGCATGAAACTTTTTGCCTCCTTCTCCAATTGGCAGGGCGAGTTGCTCAGATATGGTACAGCAGGGCAGGTCTAGCTGAAGAGGAGTTGCTGGGATGGGTTGTTTCTGGCACTTACTACAGCCACCAGAGTGGGCCAGTAATCAGTGGAGGGCAGCTTCCGGTAGGCTGTGCCTGGGCTTCTTGGTGATGTGACGTTCAGTGCACAGTGCAGATAGGCAGGATGGAGGTGGGAGACTGTGATGTGTGGAGCTAAGATGGGTATGGGAGAGAAGAGAGTGGAACAGGAGCCAAAAATATATAAACAAATAAAAAAGATTGCTAGGGGAGCTTGCCTCTGGAGTGGAGAGATGAGAGACTATGAAGTGGACAAAAACAAGAAGGAGAAGAAGAAAAAAAGAAAAGGAAAGAAAAAAATGAATAAATAGAAATTGGAAAGGAAAAAGAAAACAAAGCTCCCAGGGATCCCACTGGAGTGGCTGCCAGGTCTGGGAAAGTTTCTCCCAGGCTTTGAAGTACAGCCTGGCTAGAAGGGGTAGAGGTGTCACTCAGCAAGAGGTATTCACAGGACAGGAAGCGAAGGAAAGTATAGAGAGATGAGAAACTGAGTATGGAGAAAGACAAAAAGAGAAAAAGAGGGAAAAGAAAACAAAACCAATAAAAAAAAGAACAGGGAATCCTCCCCCAAAAAAATAAACAGAAAAAGAGAAAAAAAAAAAAAACAAGAAAAAAGAAATGCTCTCAGGGATCTCTCTGCACGTATGCGCATACTGAGGGGGTAGGTCCCAAGCAGCGCAGTACTGCCCGGCTAGAACAGGCTCCCAATTGGAAAAAGAAAAAGAAAACAAACAATTCAAAACAAACAGACCAAAAAAAAAAACCCCGGTATCAGGCCAGTGTGGCAGCACAGGCCAGGAAGCAGTCTCACATTCGAGCAGCTTTTCACAGCCTTTCAGGAAGAAGCAAAGATGGCACATGGAGCCAGGTATTTGACAGAAAGGAGAGGAAGGTGGTGAGAGGTAAGGAAGAAATCTAAAGAAATGGAAAAAAGCAACACCAGCAGCCAAGAAACGGTACTTAGGGAGTCAGCCAGTGCGGGCAGGTGGAATCCAAGTGACACTGGGGTGAAGCCGGTGCATCCTGGCCAACAGACTGGCTGCAGGAAGCAGAGGAAGCCTAGTGGGGGTGAATAAGGGCAGGGGGTGAGAAAGCATATATTTCTGGTTACTGGTTGTTCTGTCTCCTGCTAGAAGCTCCATGAAGCTGTCTTCTTGTACTCCCTGTTTGCTTGGACTCTGGAGTCCAAGATGGCAGGTCCATGCTGTGTTAGCTGTAGGGGACCTCTGCATGTATCTCTCCTCACTCTCTGTTCTCTGTCAGTTTCTGATTCGATTTGGTGCTTGGCTGAGTTGTTTATCTTTTCATTTGATGCTTAGGGTTTCAGGATTGCCGCTTTCTCTGCTTGGCTTAGTTTTTTGGATCTTTGCTATGGAGGGACAGTGTGTTGCTTCTGCCTATAGCGCCATGTTGCCCGGAAGTCCCTGGAATCCAATTGATTTTTGTATGTTTATCTTGTATCCCGCTACACTGCTGAATCTTTCTATTGGTTCTAGTAGTTTTCTCGTGGAGTCTTTAGGGTTTTCTATGTATGGTATTATATCGTCCACAAACAGGGACAGTTTAACTTCTTCATTACCAACTTGGATGCCCTTTATTTCTTTTTCTTGCCTTATTGCTCTAGCTAGAACTTCCAGCACAATATTAAATGGGAGTGGAGATAAAGGGCATCCTGTCTTGTTCCTGTTCTTATGGGGAATGTTTTCAGCCTCTCTCCATTAAGAATGTTGTTGGCTGTTGGTTTTGCATAGATGCCCTTTATTATGTTGAGAAATTTCCCTTCTATACCTCTTTTATTGGGAGTTTTTAT
>NW_004444014.1:10090907-10145024 GCF_000243295.1 Trichechus manatus latirostris | reverse complement strand
TGGGTAGGTAGTGTGTTTCTAGAAATTTATCCATTTCCTCTAGGTTTTCAAATTTGGTGGAGTATAGTTTTTCATAATACTCTGTTATAATCCTTTTGATTTCAGTTGGGTCTGTTGTAATGTCCCCCATTTCATATTTGGGTTATTTGCATCCTCTCCCGTTTATCTTTTGTCAGTCTAGCCAGCGGTTTGTCTATTTTGTTGATCCTTTCAAAGAACCAACTTTTGGTTTATTTGATTCTTTCTATTGTTTTTCTGTTCTCTATTTCATTTATTTCTCCTCTGATGTTTATTATTTCCTTTCTTCTAGTGGCTGTGGGCTTTTTTGCTATTCTCTTTCTATTTGTTCAAGTTCTGTAGTGAAAGTTTTGATATCGTCCCTTTCTTCTTTTTGATGTGTTCATCTATAGCTATAAATTGTCCCTGAGGACTGCCTTTGCTGTGTCCCAAAGGTTTTGTTATGCCATGTTTTCATTCTCGTTTGATTCTAGGAATTTTTTTATTCCATCTCTGATTTCTTCTATTACCCAGTGACGTGTAAGCAGGGTGTTATTCAGTTTCCATGTACTTGATTTTTTTTTTCTTAGTCTTCCTGTTGTTAGTTTCTACCTTTATGGCATTGTGGTCAGAGAAGATACTTTGTATTATCTCAGCATTTTGGATCTTGTTGAGGATTGCTCTGTGGCCTAAGATCTGATCTATTCTAGAAAACGTTCCATGAGCAGTGGAAAAGAATGCGTACTTTGTAGCTATTGGGTGTAGTGTTCTATATATGTCTATGAGATCAAGTTGGCTGACTGTGCCCCTTAGGTCTTCTGTATCTTTGTTGAGATTCTTTCTAGATGTTCTGTCCTTTACCAAGAGTGGTGTATTGAAGTCTCCTACTATTATTGTGGAACTGCCAATTTCTCTTTTCGGTGCTGTTAGAGTTTATTTTACGTATTTTGGAGCCCTGTCATTGGATGCATAGATGTTTATTATGGTTATGTCTTCATGATGGATTGTCCTCTTAATCATTATATAGTGTCCTTCTTTGTCTTTTATGGTGGATTTTGTTTTAAAGCCTATTTTATCTAAGATTAGTATTGCCACTCCCGCAATTTTTTGGTTGTTTGCTTGATATATTTTTTTCTATCCTTTGATTTTTAATAAAATTTACATCTTTGTTTCTAAGGTGTGTCTCTTGTAGACAGCATATGGATGGATCCTGTTTTTTTATCCATTCTGTCATTCTCCATTGCTTATGGGTGCATTTAGGCCATTTACATTCAGTGTAATTATTGATAGGTGTGAGTTTATTGCTATCATTTTGTAGTGATTTTCTTTCTTTTTTTTTTTTTTGTGGTGCTGACATTTTCTTTGTTCCTCTTACTCTCCTGTGCTGAGTTCCTTTTGTTTGTGGATTTTTTTTTCATTTATTTTGTTTTTGTAGGTTTTGTTTTTACTGAGACTTTATGTTTTTCTTCTTTATTTTGATGAATATGTTTGTTAACTTTCTTTGTGGTTATGTTGAAATTTACCCTAATCTTCCTAGGTTTTAACTAGTCTGTTATTACTTGGTATCACCTTGCCTTCCTCTCCATTAGAAGGTTCTATACCTACATCATTTATTCCCTCTTTTATTGTTCTGATGTTGTTGTCATTTACAGATTGGTTCCCTGTTGTAATTCTTTTGGTTTTGGGTAGTCCTTAAAAGTACATTTTCTAGGTTGGTATCTGGCTAGTACAATCCTGTGGCCGATTTTCAGCCTGTGGTCTGATGTTCTTTGTTCTCAGACTGAAGGTCTTACTTTAATAAGTTTTGCAAGTTTGGTTTGGTTTTTACATAATCCCTTAATTTCTGTTTATCTGGAAATGACCTAATTTCACCGTCATATTTGAACGAGAGTTTTGCAGGGTATATTATTCTTGACTGGAAATTTTTTTCTTTCAAGGTTTTATATGTCATCCCATTACCTTCTTGCCTGCATGGTTTCTGCTGAATAATCTGAGCTTAGTCTTATTGTTTCTCTTCTGTATTTGACTTTTTGTTTTTCACGAGGTGCTCTCAGGATTCTTTGTTTGTCTTTGGTTTTAGTGAGTTTGATTATGATATGCCTTGGTGATTTTCTTTTGGGGTCTATCCTATACGGGGTTCGCTGTGCTTCTTGGATGGCCAGCTTTTCGTCTTTCATGACATTGGGAAGTTTTCTGTCAGCAGTTCTTCAATGATCCTCTCTGTGTTTTCTGTTTTCTCCCCCTGTTCTGGAACTCCGATCACTTGCAGATTTTTGCTTTTGATTGTATCCCACATAATTCTCAGGGTTTCTTCATTTTTCTTCATTCTTTTTTCTGATATTTTCTCAGAGTTGTATCCAGTGTTTGTCTTCAATTTTGCTGATCCTATGTTCTATCGTTTCAAACCTGCTCCTCAGCCCTTCTATGACACTGTCCATTTCTGAAATCTTGTTGTTTATTTTTTTGATTTCTAATTGTTGTTTTTGTATGATTTCTAGTTGTGAATTTATTTTAGCATTTAGTTCTTGTATTATTTTCTTGAATTCTTCCGTTTTTTGTCTGTATTTTCCATGAATTTTTCTGTCGTTTCCATGAATTTGTCTATTGTTTCCTCATTTTTGTCTGCTTTTTGCTTCAACTCTTGTATAATACTGAATATAAGAGATTTGAATTCCCTATCAGGTAGTTCTAGTGCCTTTTCTTCTCCTGGAAAGTCATCTGGTGTTTTGTTTTGGATGCCTACTGGAACCATCCTGTCCTGTTTTTGTATATGTTTTGCTATTATCTGCTTTCTTTGGGGCATTCAGTAGTTATTTTCCTTGATTATTGATTGTAGATTTTTTTCATTTAGTTCTGCTTTTTTGTTTTATGTGGTTATGTCTGAGCAGATGGGCTGTGCATTCTTTGTTGTTTGTTCATCTGTGGGCACAATACTTTTCACCTCCTTCTCCAATGGGCAGGGTCAGTCACTCAGGTATGGTACAGCAGGGCAGGTCCAGTTGAAGGGAAGTTTCTACGATGGGTTGTTTGTGGCACATACTGGGGCAGACAGTACAGACAGGGAATCAGCGAAGACCAGATTCCAGTAGGCTGTGCCTGTGCTGCTTGGGAGTATGATGTTCAGTGCACAGTGCAGGTGGGCAGGAAGGAGGTGGTTGATTGTGAAATGTGGAGCTAAGATGGGTATGGGAATGATGAGAGAGAGGAAAAAGGAACAGGAGCCAAAAACATACACACAAACAAGAAAGAATGCTAAGGTAGCTTGGTATTGGAGTGGAGAGATGAGAGACTGAGAAATGGGGAAAAACAAAAATAAAAAAGAAAGAAAAATGGTAAAAGAAAAAAATGAATAAATCAAGCAACTAGAAATGTAGAAAGACTAAAAGGGAATAAGAAAGAGAAGAAGACAAAACAAAGAAAGAAAAAAAAACCAAAAACCAAAACCAAAACAAAACCAAAAAAGAAAGAAATGTCCCAGGGATGTCCCTATGCTTCTGCACAGAGTAAGGGAGTAGTTTCCAAGCCACAAGGAACTGCCTGGCTAGAAGGGGCTCCCAAGCCAAGAAAAGAAAAAGAAAACAAACAAAAGAACAAATCAGAGCAAACAACAAACAAACAAAAAGTCCGGGGGTCCAACCAGTGTGGCAGTACAGGCCGGGAAGCGGTTTTACAGTCAAGCGGTGTTTCACAGCCTTTCAGGAAGAAGCAAAGATGGCACATGGAGCCAGGTATTTGAGAGAAAGGAGGGGGAGGTGGTGAGAGGTAAGAAAGAAATCTAAATAAGTGGAAAAAAGCAACACCAGCAGCCAACAAATGGCACTCAGGGAGCTGGCCAGTGCAGTCGGTTGGAATCCAAGCGACACTGGGGTGAAGCCAGTGCTTCCTGGACAAGAGACTGTGGCTGCAGGAAGCAGGGGAGGCCGAGTGAGGGTAAAGAAGGGTGGGGGGTGGGAAAGCATATATCTCTGGTTACTGGTTGTTCTGTCTCCTGCTGCAAGCTCTGTAAAGCTGCTTTCTTGTACCCCCTGTGTACTGATCTCCGATAGGAGTCCGGGATGGTGAATCTGTGCTGTTGTAGCTAATAGGGGACCTCTGCATGTATTTCTCCTCTGCTCTCTTGTCTCGGTCAGTTTCTTATTCCATTCGGTGCTTGGCTGAGTTCTTTACCTCTTCATTTGATGCTTAGTGTTTCAGGATTGATGTGTAACTCTGTTTGACTTAGTTTTTTGGATCTCTGCTGCAGCGGGACAGTGTGTTTCTGACTATAGTGCCATGTGCCTGGAAGTCAGGAAGGTATAAATTTTGCAATCACCTTCTAAAGTGGAAGAATGAATTGACCTGGCTACTGTAATAGGATCTGCAGATAGTGGTGACGGACCACCTGAACTGTGTGGCCATATATTTAATATGAAACCAGTCAAGGAGTTAATATGAATTTTACCAGTACTTACATGACTCTTTCCTCCTTCCTCTTCCCCTTTCTAGAAGATATAATGACTATTTTAAATTCTGTCTCTATCCTCACTTGTGTTCGTGCTGTGTTATATAGTTATATGCATATTGTACCACATACAGATGAGCCCTAAACTGAATATTGCTTAGTTTGGCTGGCTTTGAGCTTTAAAACATATTGAATGTGTTCTTCTGTGACTTAATTTTGTTCAATATTATATTTATTAGCTACATCCATATTGTTGCTTAGATATGCAATTCATTTATTGCCACCAGCTGTATAGATTTTCATTGTTGTTGCTATTAAAAAAATGTTGTATGTCCATTCTCATGCATATTTCCTGGTATATGTGATCCATTTCTTTGAGTTACTTACCTAAGAATGGAACTGCTGGGTCATAGGGTAGACACAAGGTTAAAAGACAATGCCAAGCTGTTTCCCAGGTTGGTGGTAGAAACTCACACTCTCTCTGGCAGTGATGTTTTAGAACAATTTTTGTTGCTTAGATACAGGCACCAAATAGGCAGGAGGGTAGATTTAACCAGATTGAGATTTTCCCAATAATATGATAGAAGGGGCAAGAAAAGATTTTTATCAAAGGAGTGATTATAATGAAGCTCTGTGGAAATTAAACTGGGGAGGGTAGAAAGTAAGGACCTGAGTAAATGATGGGCAGGAAAGAAATGGCAAGAAATCTACGTGTTAGAGGTCCGTTCATGTGCACTGCAGGGTTCCTGGGTGGTGCAAACTGTGCTCAACTACTAACCAAACGTTAATGGTTTTAATCCACTCAGTGACACTGCAGAAGAAAGGCCTGGTGATTTACTTCTGTAAGATTACAGCCATTGAAATCCCTATGGAGGACAGTTCTATTCTGAAACACATGGGGTTGCCATGAGTCAGAATCAACTTGATGGCGGAGGTTTTGGTTTGTTCTGTCAGGTGCACCACAGAGAGGGAGGCAGGCACCCTAGAAAACAAGCCAAGTGGAAATTCTAAAAGGGAAGCTTTAGACTTCAGACAAACAGCAAACACAGCATACCAATAGACCTGGGAGGAAAAAGCTAAAATGTCTGGAATCTATCCAGATGCAAGTTTTTATTCGTCAGTGAGAAACTGCCCTGAGAAAAACACACACACACACACAAAAACAGTGAAATCTAATGAGTTAACCTTTTGCATCCAGCACATTTGAATGGCTGATCGGAGTGAGAGGATGTCACTGTGCATCTAAACACATTACAAATATCACTTGAACTGTGTATATGTAACAAGCATAACCATCAGCAGGACCTCAAAAGAAACACAACAACATCAACAAAAAGCAAAGGCCAGAGTGTTTAAGTAGCTTCAGGAATGCCACTCAGCTCACAGGTTGAAGAATCGAATGCAAAACGAGATCCATTAACTCTAAGACCAAGGTCCTGTAAGATTCTGTGTCTGGAGTAGTGATCTTTAACCATTGTTTTGCATCGACTTCTTGGGGGATTCAAAGGAAATTATAGTCTCTTTCCTGAGAACAAGCATGCTGTTGTTGGTGGTGGTGCCGTGGAGTCAGTTCCGACTCATAGCAACCCTATATACAACAGAATGAATCACTTCCTGGTCCTGCACCATCCTCACAACTGTTGCTGTATTTGAGCCCATTGTTGCAACCCCCATCTCCTTGAGGGTCTTCCTCTTTTTCACTGAAGGTCTACTTTACCAAACTTGAGGTCCTTCTCCAAGGACTCACCCCTCCTGATAACATGTCCAAAGTGAGTGAGACGAAGTCTCGCCATCCCCACTTCTAAGGTGCATTTTAGATGTCCTTAAACACTGCAATTTGCATACCATTTATGGAAACTGTAGATACTCCCTGATCCCAGGAGAGAAACACTACAGAGGGAGCTGTGCAGGTTGTGCCCTGAAGGGAGGGGTCTAGGCTGGGGACAAGGGGCAGACAGAAGTCCTGTTGGCCCTTCATTTGCTAAGCTGGTGAGTAACTGCATTCAAAGACAAAGAAAGAGGTAACTTTTCCTAATTCATCTGTCCAAAAAGGCATTTTTTTTTGTAATTCTCAAAAAGATGTTCTAGAGACAAGCCCAGGGTAGCCCTAGCTTCATATCCCTTGTTATGGATGGCTTAGAGGTTGATTTAATCATTTGAAATCATAGCTTATTTTTAATCCCAATAGGTTTTCATCAGAGATGAAGTATATACCAGCCCTCATGTCAGCTATATTGTCATGCATTTATTTTGTACCATGTCTGTGTTTTAAAGTTCTGGAGGACATGGATCACAACCTGCCCATTGTATCTTCCCCTGCATACAGCACTGTCTGTCTGTGGTAAGATGCTCAAATAATATTTGATGATTGATTGGTAGATCAGTTAAATCCAAAAGCAGCTTTTAAAATAACTTATTGTTTAACAAAGCCTAGGAATATCAAGGAGTCCCTGGATGATACAACTGGTTAATGCATTTGGCTGCTAACCAAAAGATTGGAAGTTCTAGTCTGCACAGAAATGCCTCAGAAGAAAGGCCAGGTGATCTACTTTTGAAAGATCATCCATTGAAAACCCTATAGGGAATGGTTCTACTCTGACACTCATGGGGTCACTATGAGTCAGAATCAACTCAACAGAGACTGGTTTTAGATGTATCATTGCTTTGTTTTTTTATTTTAGCTTTTCTTTTGAAGCAGAGACAGACATAGCCTTAGACTGAAGAATGAATTGCACCCAACTTTAACGTTGCCTCAGTAAGGTTCCCTCTGCCAGAAAACAGTGACTTGGAAACTAGAGAGGGTGGCAACCAGCCAGTGGGACGGATGAGATCATGCCTTTGAAGAGAACCAGAAAGAGTTTCTTCAGTTTCCTCCAGAAACCAAATTGCTCTCTAAAAGAGGAGCTTTCCTGAGATTGAGAGTGATGGAAACAGGATCGGAGATACTCAGGGAGATAAATGAGTGGGAGAGATTTATTGATGAAGCATGTGTAAAACTAAATGTGGAAGTTAAAACAGCAGAAAATGAGGTCCAGGAGAGGAAATTGAGGGAAGAGGCAGCATGTGTCAGGGGAAGAGGAGCATGTGGGGAACATAAAGTGGAGATGGCAGAGCTGTAGTAAGAGTCACTGCATGAAAGGTGACTTAGAGCTGGAACCACGTGGCAAAACAGCTCCATTGGGCATTGGGGGCACAGTCCTGGGTCCAGACAACAGGAGTGGGCTGAGGATCTCTGAAATCATCTCTGGGGAAATATAAACCTCTGCCAAGCAGAATTTCTTAATAATGTAGGTGCCCATTGAATATCCAAATGCATGCAAAGCTACAGAATGGTCTGTTTGCAGGTCATGTGGAAGGGGGTTTCCGGGTCCAGAATTAACTATAAGGCTTACCACATGCTGCTTCTCAGAAACTTGAAGCAAATCTTAGATTATAACAGCAATGTGAGAGGGAAAGTAATTATAACAGAATACATTGTGTTCATATTTCCTTTTTTTAAAAAATTACTTATTTTGTTATTGTTGTTCTTGAGAATATACACAGCAAAACATACATCAACCTTTTATACATGTACAATTCAGTGACATTGATTACATTCTTCAAATTGTGCAACCATTCTCACCCTCCTTTTCTGAGTTGTTGCTCCCCCATTAATATAAACTTACTCCCCCCTAAGTTTCCTATCTAATCTTTCAAGTTGCTTTTGTTAATTTGATCCCATACAGGTAGTTCTTAAAAGAGCATAATGCTCAAGGTAGACATTTTTTTACTAGTTAGTTTAACTATTGTTTGGTTTTAAGAAGACTTCAGGGAATGTTTTTGGTTTAAGGTTTAAACATTATCTCAGGGAAATAGTTTCAGGGGATCATCCAGTCTCCATGGCTCCACAAAATTTGGATTCCATGAGAATTTGAAATTCTGTTCTGTGTTTTACCCCTTTTGATCATATATCATTTTATACTTTAGTTTTCATTTATAATATGTTTGGATCTTCCTTCTCAGTGGAACTGATGCCTAGTGAGAGAGGAGAGGCATGGTGTGCAGGAGTATAGGGCAATGTGGACCAAACTCTGGGTCAGATGGGTGCATGGTCCACTCCACTGTCAACTGCAGGGGTTTCGTTTCAATTACCTACTGATGTGTAACAAATCACTTCAAACATCATGGCCTGAATAAACAATATGGGATCAATCATGTGATTGTAGTCTGGTGGCAACTACAACAGTGGGAAGGTCCAAGAAGACTTCACTCACATTCCTGGGGCCTTGCCACTGGGCTTTTATTTCCATGGGTTTCTTGTCAGTCAGTGATCCAGCCTCAGCCTCCTTACACAGTGGCAGCAGCATTACAAGAGTGCAGAAGTGGAAGCTGCAACTTCTTATACTCCAGTCTCCAGAACCCACATAATCTCAACTCCACACCATTCCACTGGGCAAAGTAAGTCCCAAGGCCAGTCCAGATTCAAGAGTAGATAAAAGGAATCCACCTCTTCATGGGAAGAGTTGTAAAATACTATGTCCATAATTTCCAATGTACTACAATTGTCGCCTAAACTCTGTTGTTTCCTGTTTATGAATTTTTAAAATGTCAGTATTGAACTTGATGACGTCTAACGTCTTTTTCAGGGAGCCATATTGGTGCAATGGTTAAGAGCTCAGCTGCTAACTGAAAGGTCAGCGGTTCAAACCCATCAGTGGCTCCATGAGGGAAAAGACCTGGTAATCTGCTCCCATAAAGATTACAGCCTAAGAAACCCTATGGGACAGTTCAGCTCTGTTACATGAGGTCGCTATGAGTTTTTTGGAATACACTCGATGGCACACAACAACATCTTTTCCATTTTCAGAGTTAAAATATTTGTTTTTAAGTGTGTTTAATTCTCTACTGACTTCTGAGATAATAGTGACTGGGAGCCAGGAACTCACTCAGAACCACACAATAGATGAGTGGCCCACTCAGGACAAGGTTACAACTTACCTGTGTACTGAGACTCTTACCCTGCTACTGATTTGGGCCTGGTTATTTTTCTTTCATGCAAATCTTAGTTTTCAGCAACATATTCTAACCTCACTGTTTCTATTTACTAATCTCACAGTCCTGAGCTATCAAACACAAATATCTTTTAATCAAACCCTTTGGATCTATTCAGGGACACATTAGCCAATAAGCAAGTTACGCATAGGTTTACCTGTGTTTACTTACTAATCTGTAGTGCACAATTTCACATGGGCTTCACCACAAACCCATTGTTGTTGAGTTGATTCCAACTCACAGCAACCTATAAGACAGAGTAGAACTGCCCCATAGGGTTTCCAAGGAATGACTGGTAGATTCAAACTGCAGACTTTTTGATTAGAAGCCAAGCTCTTAACCACAGATTAATAAGTAAACAGAATTAAGCTCATGCATACCTTGCTTACTGTAAGCCAATTCATATCTTGCTTATTGGTTTATCCTCCCCTGGATCTATTAATGTTTGTGTTTCCTGTTAGTTTCATTCCATACCAAATACAGTAAGTCCCTGGGTTATTAATGTCCAATGTAAGGTAAATCTGCCCTGACTTTGAATTGATTGAACCAACTCATTGCTGTTGAGTCGATTCTGACTCATAGTGACCCTATAGGACAGAGTAGAACTGCCCCATAGGGTTTCCAAGGAGCAGCTGGCCAATTAGAACTGCCAACCTTTTGGTTAGTAGCCAAGCTCTTAACCACTGTGTCATCAGGGTTCCGCCCCTACTCACAACAAATTCGTCATCACAATCACCTTCACTTGTTGCATTGAAAAGGCTTCAAGCCTTTTCTTGCACTAAAATAAGGCTAAATAAGAACTCACCTACAAATTTGACTTAAAGACATGCTTAGGAATGGATCTCATTCTTTACCCGAGGACTGCTTGTAAAAGAGACTGTTGAAGGGTAAGACCCAGACTTCAGTGTTATCAGCCAGGCCCATAGCTGACTCAGATTTCCATCAGTGTTTGAGAACTATGGTAATAATGTTTATGAGCTCAGTCTTAGTGAGAATTGACCATAGAAAAGTGATCTGTCTACTTGAAGGTTCAGGTTTCTCATCGAGAAAATCACAATAACAATACCTTCTTAGTGTTGTTGTGACATGGATGTGAACAAATGCTTGAAAAATATAAGGAGCCTCAATAAATGAGACATGCTATTGCTACTATTGGTGATGCAAGGGTCAAATGCTTGGCTGCAAACCAAAATGTTGGCTGTTCAAACTCACCCAGCAACTTCACAGGAGAAAACACCTGGCAATCTTCTTCCATAAAGATTATGGCCTAGAAAACCCTATGGCTCAATTCTAATCTGTCACATTGAGTCCCTATGAGTCAAAAATCAACTCAATGGCATGTAACAACAACAAAAACATTTTTACTATTATTATTCTTTCTATTATTATTAACATTATGACTGTTAGAACAAAATATGAGCTACACGAGAGCAGGAATTTGTCTCTGTTTGGTTTACAACTGTATTTAGAATAATACCTGGCATATACTAGGTTTTTAATAGTTACTTGTTGAGTACATGGTTCACTGGATAAATTACTTTAAAAAGCATGTGGCATTGCCTGGCATTCAGTGTCTAATATATGTTAGTTTTTTTTAATTAAAGATACTGTCCTTAGTGTCTGTCTGACAAATATCCCCTTTATTCAACTTTTACATATGTCGTTTTGTATGGCTATTATGCATTATATTTGTTTTATTATACATTTACTTAACCCAGTAGAACTTACTGTGCTGCTCACGTGTAGAGTGCAAACCATGCATGATCTCTGCCCTCAGGGATAGTAAACCTTACAGAAGCAACAATAAATGTGCACATGGAAAGATAAGAAGTGTTTGTTGTTGATGTTGTCGTATGCCCTCAAGTGGATTCCAACTCATAGCAACCCTATGAGACTGAGTAGAACTGCCCTCTAGGGTTTCTAAGGCAGAATGCCAGGTCTTTACTCCTGCAGAGCCACTGGTGGGTTCAAACCACTAACCTTTTGGTTAGCAGCCCAGAGCTTAACCGTTTGCTCCCTGCTAAATAACCAATTCCGATTGAGAATTCTACATATGATCTAACTAGCAGTACAGTTTTGAATGATGGCAAAGGTTTTACAGAAGAAGTGGAGCCTGCCATGGGCCTGGAGTGATGCAGATGAGAATGTGGGGAAAGACAGGAAAAGCATGAGTGAAGGTTTTGCTGTGGGAATGAACATGGACTTTTGTGGGAAAGTGAGGGAGTCCATATGAAACAGAGACAATGGTTAGGCAAAAGTAGGAGGCAAGGTTTTCAAAAAAGACAGCGCTCTGCTTGTGGAGCTTAGATGCCAGGCTGAGGCAGTAGGAATTCCTAAGATGTTTTAGGAAGTGAGGGTCATTACGAAAAGTGATGTTTGTTTTTGCAAGACCAATTCAAGTGGGTTCCCTGAGGGCAGAAATCAGGCTGACTCTACTGGCAACACATTCCTAATTTCTCTGAATAAACAAGTGTAGGCTTGAGGAAGTGATATGGGGACGAGGCCCTAAATAGGTACCTCTTCCCTCAGCCCTCTCCATACACATACGCAGATCACAATTACAGCTTTGCTAAAGTTTCCTTTCTGCCATGAAAACGTCCCTGTTCTTAAACCCCACTCTGATTTGCTTCTTGTTCCAGTTCATAAGCAAAGTTGCAGTTATAGAACTAGGTGGCTTAGCTAGGTATGAAATACTATGAAATTTTTAGTAATTAATGATTATTATGTTAGCTATGAAATATTAATGACATTGGAAAGAGCAAGATAATAGCATCATTACATCTTTATAATAGTGTGAGGGGACATGAAAAAAAAATAGCCATAATGATAACTTCTGTAATAGGGAGATAGAAGGCATTTCTGATAATAGATCAACGAGGAAAAAAATCTGGAAAGTGTCTGAGAAGACATATGAACGTGGAAAGTTGTTAGAGTTTTGGCAGGTAGAAGGAAAACAGAAGATCATCCTAGAGATAATGCCACTGAAAAACCACATCCTTTGAGAATATCAGTGCTGGTCACCAAACTGCTGTCTGGACCAAAGGGGCATGTGATGGGGTGTCAGGGTTGCCTTCTTGATTGGGGGGTGGTGTGTGTCAATCAGCAATGCAATCAACAGCCCTTCAATATATCCATATACAGCTCCACCCCAAGGGATTGTATTGTGTTTAACACCCTAATTGTAAAAACATACAAACAAGTAAACAGAAAACAGAACACTTAAGAATAATCCTATTAAAAATACACAAAACACACATGACACACATTATACTTCTTTACTAAAAGACTGTTTTAAAATTCAAATAAATAACCATTTTGTGTTCCTGTAAAGAGAAGATACAACATAGCACAAACATCCATTTTTCTGAATTAATTTATCAATTTGGTTCTCCCAAACAGAAAAAAAAAAAATTGCATTTCTATTGAATCTTACAAATAAATTCTTAAGTATATATGGTAGAGAAAGTGTGTAAGTATATCTAATACATTTTTGCAAAAGTATAACATGAGGCATAAACTACCTTACCAGACATCAACACCTACTAAAAACCAAAAAAAAAAAAAAAAAAAAAATCCAAACTCACTGCCGCTGAGTCAATTCTGACTCACAGTGACACTACAGGACAGAGTAGAACTGTCCCACAGGGTTTCCAAGACTACAGATCTTTATGGAAGCAGACTGCCATTTCTTTCTTCCATGGAGCTGCTGGTGGGTTGGAACTGCCAACCTCTGGTTAACAGTCAAGCAATTTAACCACTGCACTACCAGAACTCCTATCAACACATACTACACAGCTATAATAATTAAAGCGATTGATACTGATTTGAGATAGATGAAGAAAAAGTAAAAGAAATTTTTCCATGTGACTGTGAAAATATGTCTAGTGATAACTGGCATTTCAAATCAACATAGAAATAATAAGAATTTTGGGGGGATATTTGGATCTTCATTTGGAAAAATTAAAGCTAGTCTCATGCGTTACATCGTTTATGCATGACTTATAGATAATAAGCCAAAATGTGAGAAATAGTTCTAAGCGTAATTACAAGAATGTTTATAATATTTTTAATTATCTGATGGGAATTTTTTTTAAAATAACATTGAAAAGGAGTAGGTGAACTTAAGTGAGATACAAACCCAGGTGTAAAAACAATACAGAAGAATTTTGATGCCTCAAAACAACCCTTAGAGGAAAGACATCATTAAGAAAATTAAAAGGCAAATGAGGAATTAAAAAAAATTGTCATTTGTATAGAAATAAATAATCAAAACATACAAAGAAAATAAAAAAATCTAAATTAAAAAAGAGCATAATTTACATGGCAAATTCACAGAGAAGAAATGCAAATGAAAAATAAGTACATATAATGCTTCTTTTTATTTTTAATACAAAAATGAAATTAAAAGATGTTTTAACCATTGGATAGATAATACCTTAAAGCATAATAATAATCCAGTGGCTGAGAATTTGAGGAAATAAACATTCATTTTTCTATTGATGGCAGTGGAAAATGATAAAATAATTTTATAAATTACTTTTTAAAATTAATTTGTCACCAGGTGGAAACCCCAGGTTCTTTTTCAGCATGACTCATGTTGGCCAATAAACGAGAGACTGAGGTGGAAGAACAAGAAGGCACCTTTATTTAGTTGTACAAGGAAATGGAGTCAGTCGGTGCTTACTGCTGCCAAGAATGCTCTCCAAGGGCAGGTAGGCAGGTTACTTTTAAAGGGGTTTAGAGGTAGGGAGTTCATACAAGTTACATTAGCAACATTCTTAATCATACTACACAGGCACAATGGGGTTTGCATATAACAGCCAAGCAAAAGGAAGATTCAAAAGCAAAGTTGAAAGTGGAGCGAAGCCCAGCAAAGGAAATGATTTTGCAAAACAACACTGTAGGGGAGAAAGGAAGGTAAAGAATACAGCACTGCAGGTATTCTGTCTCAAACTCAGTAAAATTGACTTTTTTTTTGGTGTGCCATTCTATGAATTTTAACACGCACATAGATTTGTTCCTTTCTATGGCTGAATAGTAATCCAATATATGGACATAGAGATTGTTTAGCTGTTCACTCATTGAAGGGCATCTCAAGAGATATCCCTCCTTTGATTACTGATATTGATAATTTGTGTCTTTTTTTTATTTCTTGCTAGAGGCTCATCGATGTAATTGATCACTTCAAAGACTCACCTTTTGGTTTCATTGATTGTTTTGTATTTATTTTCCATATCAATTTTTTTAGCTCTAATTTTTTTCATTTCTTTCCTTCTGTTTATTTTGGGTTTATTTTACTTTTCTTTGTATAGTTTCTTTAGGTTGAGCCTTACACTGTTGATTTGAGGCATTTCTTATTTCCTAATACAAACATTTGATTCCATCAATTTCCCTGTATGTCCACTTCAGCTGTATCACACTAATTTTGATATGTTGTATTTTCATTTTTGTTCAGTTCAGAATATTTTCTAATTTACTGTAAGACTTCCTCTTTGATCTATAGAACTTTCGGAAATATGTTGTTTAATTTTAAATATTTTACTCATTGTTTGTTTTCTTCTTTTTCAGGTTTTTATATAGTTGGGATGCAACTCCTTTGGCAGATAGGTGTATTTCAAATATATTCTCTGAAGGTATAGCTTGCTTTTTCAGTTTTTTAGAAGTATTTTATAAATTTTTTTTTAATTTTGATAAATTTCATCTTAGCAATGTCTTTCTTTTATGATTTGTGATTTTATCTCCTGTCTAATTAATTCCTGCATACCCCAGTGTCACAAATATTTTCTCCTAAGTTTGAGGTAAGAGTCACGATTATTTATTTATTTATTTTCAATTTTGTCCAGTTGTTTCAACAAAGGGTCTTTTTTCTAAAGAAATCTATTCTTTCTTACGCTGAATTACCTTGGCATTTTTGTAGATCCGTTGTCCATGTATATATTCTTCTATCTCTGAATTTTCTATCTTGTTCCTTAATCTTTATATCTATTTTTATTTCAAAAGCACACTGTCTTGATTACTCTTTTATGCTAAGTCTGGTAGAGTAAGTATAAGTCCTCCAGCATTTTTCTTTTTCCTTTCCATTCTTTATGCTGTTTATTCCCTTTTCTTGCCTTATTGATAGTACCTCCAGTTCAATGTTGAACAGGAGCGAGGAAAGGGGATATAACGTTGCCTTTTTCAGATATTAAGGGAAAGCATTCAGTTTTTCATCACTGATTTATTGTCTGCTATGGATGTTCCATTGATGTATCTTTATTTGTTTGAGAAAATCACCTTCTATTCATTATTTGCTAAGATATTTTATTACAGATTAATGTTGAATTTTATCAAAAGATTTTCAGGATCTATTGGGATAATCAAAAGTTATTCTATTATGATGAACTATTTTGATTAATTTTTGGTGTTTACCTAACCTCATATACCTGTAATAAAGCTAATTTTCTCAAAATGCATTACCTTTTTTTATACGATTTTGGATTGGATTTGCTAATATTTTGTCAATTATTTTTGTTTGTCCATTCTTCCTTTCTTCCTTCCTTCCTTTTTATCTCTTTGCTTGTTTTTTTCTCTGTATCAGAATAATTCTGATCTTATAAAATGTGTTGAGAAGAATTCCCTTAATCTCTATTCTCTGAAAGAGTTGGCTATGGTTGGTATTGTTTTATCCTTAAATGTGTAATAGAATTTACCAGTGAAGTCATCGGAGCCTAGCTATATCTAGCTTTATTTTATTCTCAGCATGATTTGAATGTTTAACAAATATAGTGTTTCATTTATTATTTGTAAACTTACTTGTACACACACACACACACACACACACGTAATAAATCTCCTACCCAGATGGAACTTTTCAGGAACTGTCTATTGAATCTGTAACTGAAACTGTTTCTTTTTTCCCTTCAGTACAGACACATTTAGTAAACTCAGCAATCCAAGCTAAAGTGAATTGTTAGCATACATACCTCTGTGTGTGTGTGTGTGTGTGTGTGTGCGCGTGTGTGTGAGAGAGAGAGAGAGAGTGAGAGAGAGGGACTCTTTGAATGTGTTAGAGAGGATCCATATAGGAGTATAAATAGGCCTTTGTGACTATTTTCCCAAACTTTATTAATTGAAATACTGCATGGTAGAAAAAGAGTTAAATTTGATGCAGATCTCTCCCAGAATCATATTAAATGAAAATGAGTATGTGAAGCACCCAATCCTTGACTATAATAGCCACACAATAATGTTATGTTTCTACTTCTCCCACCCTCTCAGTTTCTCAGAAATTATGCATATTAATGGAACTTGCCCGGAATAATTTCTCAACCTTTGTTTTCTAGCCTGTTAAAGAGGGTATGTGATGACAAGGAAAATAAAAGATAAATTACTTGGTAGCAGACGAGACTTCTTAAATAATGTTACGTGGGTGTGAACCTTCTCTCCTTCTCCTCTGAATGAGTGTTATTCAGAAGGATAAAACTAAAAAGCAAAACAAAACAAAAACAAAAAACAAACCTATTACCTCTGAGTCATGGTGACCCTGTGTGTTACAGAGCAGAACTGTGCTCCACAGGGTTTTTTTTGGCCGTAATCTTGATGGAGGCAGATCGCCAGGCTGTTCTTCTGTGGTGTTGCTGGGTGGGTTCAACCTACCAAACTTTAGGTTAGAAGCTAAGAGAAAACCGTTTGCGCCACCCAAGGGGTAAGTGGTGTGAAAATCAGATCATTAAATTCAGAGAACATGGCCTTTGTAAGGAGAACGCAAAAGGTAAAACCATGGCTAAGGATAGCTTCTCATTAAAGATAGCTAAATTCCAATGATTTAGCTTCCTCCTGAGATCTACAGAAATAGGAATTTTGTGAGAATAGACAGATTTGATGTTGTTTCAGAAACCCTATTCCCCCCTCCCACCCTCCTTATATTTCAACACACCCTAGGTCTCAAGTCAACTTCCAGGAGAGTATCTAGGGTGGCAACAAGCCAAGGGTGCACATCTTTTGGAAAACTCCCTGCAGATATGCTTCTTTCTAGGCTAGATAGAATATGAGCCTTTTCCAAGACACAGGAAGAGCAACTTTGTTTTTTGCAGTTCTTGGCTTGATGACTCTCAATCTCTGACCCTCCACCCTCTCCGTGCTGATCAATGTCCATGCTCCTTGAAGGTCAGGGCTTCTGCAGATTGCCTGGATTAAGATCCTGATGTCAGAGCCTGTTATCTGCTGCAGAGCACCTAATGCCATTAGCAAGAAAATGAAAGAAGCTTCCAAACAACCTTCAGATCGATGCTAACGTTATAACTTCCAACAGCTGCTGCTCAGCTTCTTTATTTGTTAAGACCTCCTCCTGTGTAGAACTTTCTTGACTCAAGTTTAATTCTGTCAATTCGACAAAGATGTTTTGAGCAGCTGTTCTGTATCAAGAGCTGGGCAAAGCCTCAGAAAATTAAAATACATTAGTTGGGATGGGTCCTCTCACTCAACGGGATAAACATTCTACTGGAAAAAGAGATCACAAAGCATTTGAAAGGTTATACATGACTAAGATGATTTCAATAGTAAAATGAAAATGTGGAAGGTGGTCAGAGGAGGGATACTCATGTTGAATACTGTTGGAATAAATGATTTAGATAAGTGGGGAGCAGAGGAATTGTCTTCTGTATAAAAGAAATAGCCCATGGAAAACAGGATTGTTAGTTCTTGGGTGCATAGAATTTCCAGCTCCACCCCATCAAGGCTCAGCACAGGAACACCAGGAACTCCCATAGAGCAACTCTACCTTACACCTGTCTTAGTCATCTAGTGTTGCTACAACAGAAATACCACAAGTGGATGGCTTTAACAAAGAGAAATTTATTTCTTCACAGTAAAGTAGTCTAAAAGTCCAAATTCAGGGTGTCAGCTCCAGGGAAGGCTTTCTCTATCGGCCTTCTCATCAATGTTCCCCTGGACTAGGAGCTTCTCCACGCAGGGACACTCTGCTTCTGGCACTGCTTTCTTGGTAGTATGAGGTCCCCATCTCTCTGCTTTCTTCCTTTCCTTTTATCTCTTGAGAGATAAAAGGTGGTGCGGGCCACACCCCAGGAAAACTCCTTTTACATTGGATCAGGGATGTGACCTGGGTAAGGATGGTGTTACAATCCCACCCTAATCCTCTTTAATGTAAAATTACAATCACAGAATAGAGGACAACCACACAACGCTGGGAATCATGGCCTAGCCAAATTGATAACACATTTTTGGGGGGACACAGTTCAACCCATGACAACACACTACTGAGGGTTCTCCAATTTCTGGCAGTGAAGGGAGGAGGGCATAAGTAGTAAAAATCTCTAAAAGCTGTTTTCTTTAAGAAAAACAGGGTAATGAAAATGTGGCCCTCTTTCACTTGGCTCATGAAGTTCTGTAATGGAATCTCTCCTGCCTTGATGTAAAAATCAATAGGCAGGGATTTTAGCAGTCCAGTAGACCTCCCTCACAATGTCAGGGCTGACAGTTCTAGAATTGTGTCTGTATGACCTCCTCTTGGAACAACAGGAGGGTCAGCTATGACAGATGCCTTCAAGGTCTAGGGACTCTGAGAACACTTCCTGGAAGAAATTAAAAAAAGAAAAAAACACACTTAGCTGGTCATTCAAAATTCAACAATCTCGGCCATACCCAATCTCATCTCTTCCTATTCTATTTACATCTTTGATAACTGGCATACTCCTCTCCAAAATATCCTTTACACACATCATGGGCTTTTTTGTTCACCATTTCCCTACCTTGAAGATTCCTTATTAATGCTTTCTCCTCTTTACACCTATCCTTCTCTTCGAAGAGAAGTTCAATCTAGTCTTGTTCCACCAAGTCTCTGCTGGTAACCCCCATGCACTGTGAACTCTATTTTCTCTGAAATTTTGCAGCCTTGATTGTAGTGGTTAAGTGCTATGGTTGCTAACCAAAAGGTTAGCTGTTCAAATCCACCAGGCGCTCCTTGGAAACTCTATGGGACAGTTCTACTTTGTCCTATAGGGTCACTATGAGCTGGCATTGACTCAACAGCAATGGGTTTGGTTTGGTTGTTTGGTTATTTGGGACTTATCTAGCACCTTCTGGCATCTCTTCTATTGTGACTTATGTTGTTGTTGTTAGGTGTGATTGAGTCAGTTCCAACTCATAGTGATCCTATGTACCACAAAAATGAAACACTGCCCAATCCTGCACCATCCTCATAATCGTTGCTATGCTTTAACTCATTGTGGCAGCCACTGTGTCAATCCATCTCGTTGAGGGTCTTCCTCTTTTTCACTGACCCTCTACTTTACCAAGCATGATGTCCTTCTCCAGGGACAAGTGGTGGATTGTGGCTTGTACCCATATTAAATTGTCTGTACATGTATGTCCTTCCATGTATGTTAGTCTAGTTTCTCATGAGAACATAAATTCTTAGGTTGTGAAGCATATATTTTTATTCTATGTAAACATATATTACAGTGCTCCGTCAGCATTTGAATTGAAGATAGCCTAAGAAATTCACAATTAGAGAGGCAAATCTCTTGCTAAAGTAAAAGATTTCCCTACTAAACAGAAATGAAGTTTAGATTTGATGCCTCTTTTAGATAACCCAGACTACTATGGATGTGCTTTCCTGGAATCAATGCAATTTTTTTTTTTTTAAATGTCTTGCAGAACTCCATACTCACCTGATTTGCTTCCCACTCTTTGGCTACTGCATTTTAAACTTCTATTTTTTTTTTTATCTCCTGAGAAATAAGTTTTGGAATTCTGGTCTTGAACCTCTACTAGTCTCTGCCTATACTCATTCCCACATATTTTCACCCAGCCTTATGTCTTTAAATACTACCAATACACTATTGACTTTCAGCTGTATGCTTCAAATACAGACCTTGCCTATGAATTCTATAAATTATGTATCTGCAAATGGACATGAGGTTACAAAACTGAGTGAGGAGACTTCTGATTGGTAGGAGATTACATATGTTTCTAATTATTTTTTAAGTTACAAAGTAATCGTTAAATTGGGTACATCTGGCCTCAAAATAATCATAAGTCCCTCCTTGCATGACTGCAGGGAGTACATGCATAATTCTAAGGTTTATCTTGAGTAAGCATCTGTTCTGAGAATTGTTTCAGACTCAGTTTCCTGAACAGGGTGTAAGCAAGCAAAAACCATTAAACAGACAAAATCACATCGTTCTCTAAAATTGTTTACCAAGTAATTTTCTCAGGGTACTGTGGAGAGTTACAGGACTGATAGGCTCTATTCTCAATATAGAAGTTACTTTTGATTCAAAATGGAGTTTTAGCCTCAGACCTTAGCATAGACCCCAACTTATGTTGGGAGCTCTAAGTTAATTTGGGGTGCTCTTACTCAATTCACCTTTTGATCATGAATCTAATCACATCTTAAGTCTTCTGTTTTATAGGGCTAGGAGTCTTATCTTCAAGGTGAGTTGGTTTTCAGATTTTTCTGATTACCCACAAAGGAGTAACTCATCTTTGGAATTTCTTTTCTTGTTGGATGGCACTCTGTCTCCACAGACATTTAAGACCCAAGACACTGCAGTTAGACAACTGGGCACCACTGGATGTAAAATAGTGGGTTGGGTGAGTAATGAGCTGGACTGAAATAAGAAACCTTACCTGACATGATAAGGACACTGAGCCTATGGTGAGAGGCCAAGGTCATGTGAGTACTTGGTTTTTCCTAAGTACTTTACTTTTTTTCCCATAGGAATGGAGTTAGTAGCTTGTTCAAACATATTAGACATACAGCTTATGCAGAATTTGATGATACAAATGATTATAACAACAACAATGAATATAATTAAACCAGTTCATGAAATAGAATGAAGCCTAGATTCTTTGCCTTTGGATAACCGACAGATGTCTAAAAAGGGAGAATTAGGACAAAATTATGCCATGTAGCTTTCTGACAGTTTGTTTAATATCTTGTTCTACTTCCCCTGAAGAATTTATCCAAGTACAACAGGAAGTGTTGGGAATGTCACAGACTCCTCCCTGTTGAACTAGAAGGAAATCAAGAACCATTATGTTATCTATCACAACTTTGATGAGGGAGTCTGAAGATTTTTGTTGGGCTGCCCTTCCATCAGCAATGTCATTGGCTATTTGTTACATAGTGGTAGATAAATTACAAATAGATTTATCAAGTTCTGAATGCCATAAAATGATAAAAGAGCTCAGAGGAATACTCATTTGTCCAAGTCTTTCTGATAAAGGGTTTTCATTAAATTCTATAAGTTTACTTTCATATTCAGAAAGGATCTTTAAGTCACTAGTCCAATGTATGCTTTCATTATAGGAATGTATATCCACAGGAACTTCTAAGAGGCCTAAGGTGTGTTGGTCTCTCATTGTCCAACCATCCAAACAGGGTTATGAATGCCCAAGTAATTTTATTGTCAGTGGGACTGAGTTTGTGAATCTAAAACCAATCAGATCCTGTACATAGGAATACAAATCCATGAGGTGCACAAATCATATGTTTCCCAGTGCCTTTGGTTGGAAAAGGGATTGACTGGTTAACTTTTAGAAGCCAAATTTCAGTGAAAGGGTTGTTTCAGATGGACAAATATTTGAACCTAGTGGTATTATACAGGGCAGCTAAAAGAGAAAATACTTTATATGGATATGCATTGGTTGGTTTTCTTCTCAGTCAGGTTGATGACATGTTGAATCCTCTAATCAAGATGTTATAAAATCTAGGAGTGGAGATGTAACTCAAGGAATTTGATCATAAATGATTTCTTGGGCCTTGATAAAAAGGAGCTGTAATTTTCTGAAAGAGAACGTTTGTATAGAGCAGAACAATCAATTAGTTGTTCAATGATTAGGGTTACATTGAAAAAAGGAACTTGAGGTTATAATGCTAACTCAGGAGGATGCCACAGCCTAACACATATGGCATGTTTGAAGGTAAGAATGAAGTTAATTGTGGCCTTTGGCACTAGGCTATAACTGAAGACTGGAATGACTAATAGTTCTGAGTTTGGATGCCTGGACCTGGGGTGACGGTGACAAATCCAACATTCGGTTATATTACTGGTACTAGCTCTTGACTGAGCTAACCTGACAAATGCATTTTCATTCCAGGCTCTAGTGGGAATTATTGAAAATAGAAAGAGAAAAGTTAGGGAGAGCTTCATAATGAAAGAAGAAAAACAATAAAGCAAAGGCCATAAAAATGACTACAATCACAAAAGAGACTCCTTCAGTTATTTGCATAAAAATTTTACCAGGTTATAAGTCTTACCTGTAAAACAAGGCTACTTCAAAAGTAATAAGTATTAGACAAAGGGCAATAATTTCAATTTGCATTAACAAATTCACCAAACAATAAGACCTACTTTATGTAATAAGACAAATATTATAAGAAATTCAGTAAGGAGAAAACAAAGTCCAAGGATTTCAGCAGGCTAGACTGGCATGAAGTCTTGTTCCATGTTCTTGGGTTAGCTGTTTATTTCTGCAGTCATCTTCTTCTGGTCACCTGGGCTTTGAAACTTCAGTTTTAGTCTTTCTGTAGGCTGGCAAATGCAAAAAGATTTGTTCTTTTTTAATCAAGACAAGTGAACCCAAGGCTTCAGTTTGGTGGAGCAAAAGTTAGTGAGGAGTGCCAAATGAGGTAATTTTCAGTGAGACTCTAATAATTTTTTGGTTAATGCCTCTTCTAATATACATAATTCTCCACAACAATACTGGGGGAATTCTGAAGTGTTAAATCTTGGTTGTTAAAAGCCTCTTTAACCTGGGCTGGTATTTCTGGTAATATTCAATCAATGTCTGGCAATATTTTAGTGAATCAGCTTGAACTACGTTAGAATTGCTATAACCAATGTGAGCAAAAAGCATAGGCCTTCCAGTAACAATTTCGTACGGAGTAAGGCTATGGGAACCAAATGGAGTAGATCTTAAGTTTAAAAGGACCAAAGGAGTAACCTTAGTCCAAGGCAAATTTAAAGTTTCACATAACTTGGATAACTGAATTTTTATACTTCCATTGGTTCTTTCCACTAATCCAGAAGATTGAGGATAATAGGGACTGTATAGCCACTGATATATAGGAACTATACAGCAGAATTCTTTAACAATCTGGCCAGTAAAATGAGTCCCTCCATCACTACGAAGGGTGTTAGGGCCACCGCAAGCTGGTATAATATTTTCAAGTAATTTCTTTGCAACAAAAGCAGCAGTGGCTTGGCAACAAGGGAAAGCTTCTCCCAATATGAAAAGCGACAAATCATAACAATAAATATTAATAGTCATTTGAAGGTGGTAGTTGTATAAAATCTATTTGCCACTCTAGCATAGGACCAAGAGGTAATGGATATTTTTCCAGTGAGGTTTTAAAAGGCTTCCCTGAGTTATGGCCTGAACAGATGGAGCAAAGAAAAGTTACGTGTTCTCCTGCTTCAAAGAAATTTCCCCTCTAATATTTCTTTAAAATTTCAATCACTTATCTCATCCAAGGTGGGAGACTTCATGTAAAGCTCGTGTCATAGGAACATGCCAATTTTGGGCAAAACTAGTTTTCCATCGGCCCAGACCATAATCCAGTATCAGGGTCTTGATAGTATCCTTCTTGCTTACATTTTTCTCTTTCCTTGGTGTCATGGTTTGAATTCTGTCCCCCCAGAAATTGTGTGTATCAATTTGGCTAGGCCATGATTCCTGGTACTGTGTGATTTTCCTGTATATTGTAAACCTGCCTCTATGATGTTAATGAGGGAGGATGGGTGGCAGTTGTGTGAGTAAGGCAGGACCTGATCTACAAGACTGGATTGTGTCCTGAGGCAATCTCTTAAGATATAAAAGACAGAAGTGAGCAGTGACACAGGAGGACCTCATACCATCAAGAAAGCAGTGCCCAGAGCAGAGCGAGTCCTTTGGACAGGGGTCCCTGCACCGAGAAGCTCCTACTCTGGGGGAACACTGATGAGAAGGCTGACTGAGAGAGAAAGACTTCCCCTGGAGCTGACACCCTGAATTTGGACTTTTAGCCTATTCGACTGTGAGGAAATAAACTTCTCTTCGTGAAAACCATCCGCTTGTGGTATTTCTGTTATAGCAGCACTAGATGACGAAGGCACTTGGGTAAAACCATTTGTTAGTGCTTTTCAGGATGTTCTTGGATTAGATTAGAAAGGTTTTAATTGTTTATAAAGAAATCAGGGTAGACTCCATCATCAGTCCTCATAAGAGCAGAGACAAGTGGAGAGGCTATCTGCCGAGGAGTTTAATTATACAGTTTAGTACACTATTCCCTCAATTCTTTAGTTCTCATTTATTGGTCATGATTACATTGGGTACATTGGGAAAGTACTTGTTGCATGGATTCAAAGAAGTGCTCATTCCACTGATGTTTCTCTAGGTGTTCATTATTTCCATTTCTCTGTTAAATAAAGATTTTGAGTGTAAGGACTCATAATTTTTGGATTACGGGAAAGTGCAAAGATTTAGGTAAGACATCTTTTCCATTTGATCTGGCCTATAACATATTAGTTGGATGTTGATAACATCCTATCCTTTTACAACCTATTAATTATGTTCTGGGGACTGTTCCTAAAGACTTTTGAGAATTAATTCAACAATTGGTTTTTCTATTAAGTTTCTTTTGTGAGAATTTTAATATGGCCCATTTCTTTTACAAAAGTTTATTTAGTATTCTACAGTACTGAGGGAAATTCCTTGCCAATATCTTTGTAGGATTTTAAATAGTCTTTTTGCTTTTAAAGAGAACTTTTTATAATAATTCTCAATTAAAGGAAAATATAAATATTTGGATATGACAATTTTATTTTTTGGTCCAATCCATAATTTTGTGACTCAATCTTTACGGTATCCAACCTTTTTCCATTATATATTTTCATCTTGTGAGGACATTTGTTGGTGTAAGAAAGCAACTCCAAGGACTCGTAAAATTTAGGGTCATCTGTGAAAAGGTTAAAGGTGTATGGTTTTAATAAGGCAAGATTTGGCAAAGCTTGGGAGGCAGCCTGCTTGGTCACTGCATTAGCAAGATTGTTACCTCAGGCTTCTTCAGTCTGAAGGGGTTTTTTTAGTTGATGGGCTTGGACTTTAACAACTGCAGTTTCAGAAGGGAGCAATAAAACATCTAAAAGGCCACTAAAGTTCCATTCTTAATAGTGGTCCCAACCCCATCCCCCCCCCAAAAAAACCTGTTGCCATAGAGTCAATTCTGACTCATAGCAACCTTATAGGACAGAGTGGAACTGCCCCATAGGGTTTCCAAGGAGCGGCTGGTGGATTCGAACTGCTTTTTGGTTGGCAGCCGAGCTCTTAACCACTGCGCCACCACGGCTCCAATAGTAGTCCCAGAGAGGTCAAAAACCCTCCCTGTCTCCATAGTATACCAAACTTATGGACCACTCCAAAACATATATAGAATCTGTGTAAATAGTCACATATTTTCCTGAAGCAAGATGGCAGGCTCTAATGAAGGCTATTAATTCAGCTTGGTGGGCTGAGGTAACTTTAGGAAGTGGCATACCTTCAAGTACTTCAGTAGAGGTGGTAACTGCATACCCTACTTGGTATTGACCATCAGGATGAGATATCAAATAGAATCCATCTACAAATAGAACTAAATTAGGATTGTTGAGGGGAATTTTTTTTAAGTCCTTGCTGGGTACCATTAACTGTTCCATCAGGTTCAAATATCATGAGCAGGATATTCATCATCTTATTGATAGGAAGGAATGTAGCTGGGTTTAAATGAGTCACACTACAAAATCTTACACTGGCAGCTGCCAAAAGAATAATCTCATATGAAATAAGTCTACTAGTAGATAAGTGCTACATAAAGTTACAGTTAAGTAAAGTGGACACAGAATGTGGTATATAAACGTCTAAAAAATGTCCAAGTACTATATCAGCAGTGGATTTTACAAATTTTGTGGTGGCGGCTATGCCTCGAAGGCAAGGAGGATAATCTCTGGCCACTGGGTCAACAGCAGGCTATCATACCCAACTGGCGAGTTTTGTCCACCATGTTTTTGAGCAAGTAACCCTAATGCATTTCCATGAGTTCATGGACAAATAAAGAAAAATCTAATTGGTAATTTGGAAATCCTAAAGCTGATGTTAAAGCTTCTTTTAAATTTTCTACAGCTTGGCAGTCTTCAGGGGTAAGTTAAGAAGAGTCTGGTTCTGCGGACTTTAAATACTTGTATAATGGTTGGGCTAACAAAAAGAAATTTTGGTTCTAATTTTGGCAATAGCTACATAACCCCCAAATCCTTGAGTTGTTTATTTGTTTTTGTAAGTGGATAAGCTAGAATAGCATCATTTCTCTTATGGTCAATTGAAATTTCCTGGGCTGTTATTAAAAGACCTAAATATTCAACCATAGGCTGGGCCAATTGTAATTTATCTTTGGATACTTTATGACCTCCAGAGTCCAAATGTTTAAGTAAAAGGAGGATATCTTTTAAGCAAGCCTCCTGGGAGGAGAAACATACTAAAAAGTCACCCATGTATTGCAATAACATAGAATTATTTTTAAATTGTAAAAATTGCAAATCAGCATGAAATCCAAAAATCTCATTGCCGTTGAGTCAATTCAGACTCATAGCGACCCTATAGGACAGAGTGGAACTGCCCAATACAGTTTCCAAGGAGTGCCTGGTGAGTTTGAACTGCCAATCTTTTGGTTAGCAGCTGTAGTTCTTAACCACTACTGCACCAGTGTTTCCTCCGCATGAAAAACCTGAGAAAAATAAAGCCCTGAGGCATCCCAGTCCAAATAAACTGTTGATTTTCCCATGTGAAAACAAACAAACGTTGACTGTCAGAGTGCACAGGGATGCTAAAGCTTCACTGCAAAGATCTATAACTATAAGTAAGTAGCTTCTGGTGGAACATTAGAAAGTAATAAATGAGGATTAAGAACCACCAGGAATCTGGGAATAACTATTTGATTAATTGTCCATAAATTTTGTACAATCTCCAGCCTCTGTTGTTTGGCTTCCTAACTGGGAGGACATTTATGTTGCAAGGTCTAGTGCAAGGGATAATAAGGCCTTTGGAAAGAAAGTCTTGAATTAATTGGTGCTAATTCTTCCTTAGCTTCTTGTTTCAAAGGGTGTTGGGGAATCCTTGGCAATTGTTTAGATAAATCAACTTGAATTTTAAGAGGCTCAGCAGATAGAACTCATCAAACATCAGTAGATGTGGTAGCTCATAAAGTTTTGGGGGCTGAGAAAGAATTTCCACAGGAGGCAGATCAACTTCAGTCTAAGTTTGAAGTGACAGAGTGACAGCTTGCATGTAAAAAGCAGCATCCTCTTTTTCTATTTCTGTTCCTAATTGCATAGATGATTTTCGCAAATCTAATATAATTTCTCCCTTTTCATTAAATCTAATCTGACATTTCCATTTAGATTAAAAAAAAAAAAAACTCTCCTCAACAAATTTATAGTGGTCTCTGGGCTAATGAGAAAAGGGTACAGATCTACAATAAACCCGAGAGAAATAGGTCCTGGCTAAGAGTGATACAAAGTCTGTATTTGGTTAGTAAGCCCAACTACTTTAAAGGTTTCCATACTCCGGGGCAGAGACTTTTGTAAACAAGTGGGGTTAATAGCAGATATAGTGTTTCCTGTGTCAATTAGAAATTTTCAAAGTTCTCCATTAACAATCATAATAGTTATTCCTCGAGGATTTAAAGCCACCACAGGGAAAGTCTCTGTTCCCTGGATCCCCTTCATTCAAGTTTAGATTGAGGCTTCCCGTATGGGGAAGTCTCTCTCTTTTTTTTTTTTTTTAGTTTGAAGTAGTCCCTTTTCCAATGGCTGGGCTTTTTGTGATAGTTGCAGATTTTGGGGTGTGTGAGTCATGACCTTAGTCCCTGGCTTAAAAGCCTTTCTCTGATTAGTGTTTTGCAGCTGTTGCAGTTGCAACATCATTAATTTGTTCTGTTTGGCCAGTTTCTTTTGCTCCTGAATTTGGACTAGTTTATGGGCTACGTCTGTCAGTTAGGGAAGGGGTACAGTTTCCAAATACCATCTTTGGCTTTTAACGTGTTCAGATAATCCTAGGTGTAAACCATTTAAAAATACAGAATTGAAAGCTAACCCAGACCCTTCTTCCATGGGGTTTAATCCTGAATGCTCAGCAAAAATGCTAGCTAAATGATCTCCGTAATTTCATACAGATTCATCTTTTTCTTGTTTGCAACTTTGTACTTTTGCACAATCTATAAGCAATCTATAATCAATTGACATAAATCTGTCAATCCAGGCTTGTAAGTCTTGATTAATATGCCAAATTCCCTAGTGAACTTTTGTCGGTCTTCAGGAGGATTAGTAAATTATTCTACAATTGTGCAGTGCTCTGCTTTAGAATATTGAGAAAAGTTCACTAATGGTGGTTCATTGGGTTCCTCTGGATGTCTTACTCTAAGAGATAACTCACATGAAGGTTTTTCTGTTTCCTTCTTGTTTTCAGGATAGAAGGGGAGTTCAGATAATGTGTTAGTAGAGGAGTAAGAAAGGAGCGAGGGATAGAGATTGGAGCCTTTGGTGGAGCAGATGGAACAGTAGATGGTGCCAAAGTATTAGAGGTTGCTCTGGAACTTTGACATAATAATTCTTTATTTTGTTTAGTTAAAAACTTTAGAGATCATATCTTAGAGAGGCAATCTTGCTCTCTTGAATTCTTTTGTTAGCTTCAAAATATCAATTAGAATATGCATCCCATTGAGTTTGTTTAACTCGAACACCCTTCTGTTCTAATTTGCTGTGCAAAAAGATTAATTTAGACAAATCTAAAGATTCCCAAAGTGGCCACGTGTGTTCTAACCTGTCTTCAGTAAGATTACGTCAGGTTTTCAAAAAACACCAAGTAGCAGGGTGATAGTGTTTACTCATATATTGGGCAGTGGTTCCCGAGAGGAATACCCCATTTTTAGATTTAACACTGCCAGTTGAAGAAAGAAAAGCAAAACATGCACTGAAAATAATAGCAGAGCACTAATTTTGATTACCTAGGAGGCAAAAAATCATGCAGAGCACTACTTTTGGTTTTCTCTGAGTCACAAAAACCGAGAGAAGAATGCTGTGGGATTTGGATGGTGTTTTGCTTGGACCAAAGTGTACCTTTGTTGCACAAGATTTTGCTTGCAGGTGGCAGGCGGCCTAGTGCTCTGGCCAGTCTCATGACCACCTAATCCTGTCACAGGAGTTTTTAACACTCATGTTGTGTACTGGTGACCACCGTAACAGCTTTTACTGGTCGACTCATGCCCAAATTTTGAAGCTTATAGTGACCCAGAGCTCTTTAAAAGTAGAATTACCTCCATCTAGACAAAATTATGCACCAATCCTAGGACAAATTAAAGAGAAAACAAATCTAGACAACAATGAAAGTGAAAGTAATCCTCAATAAAGCTCAAAGAACTCTGCGCAAAAAAGGTGGAGTTCAGATCTGAAAGGGGGTTTACCTGAGGCACTTCCAAGGAGGTCTGGGGAAGCAGTGAGCCAAGAGGCTCCTGTTGGTACCAGGTCCTCAGTTACTGAGTCCGCTGGAGGTCATTTCGGAAGCTCTCCTTCAGACCCTGCTTCTGACACCAAGAAATGTCGTAGAGCAAAAACAGCAGAGTTTGGTTGAAATTAAAAGTAAAGAGCTTTTATTGGAAGGCAAGGCAATCTACAAATTGGAATCACAATATCCAGAGGAGGAGACACCTCAGAGACTTTTTAAATAAAATAGAGGGAACTTCAGTAAAAAATTGAGTGATTTGTTGACATTTAGGTAATGGTTACAAAATTGGGTGAGGGTACATCTGATTAGTTGTCATTTAAGTAATGCTTACAAAATTGGATGATGGGACCTCTGTTTGGTAGGAGATTGCATACGTTTCTAAATTTTTTTTTTAAAGTTACAAAGTAATCATTAATTGGGTAAATTTTTGTCTGCAAACAATCATGAGACCCTCCTTGCATGACTGCATGGAAGACATGCATAATTCTAAGGTTTATCTTGAGTAAGCATCTGTTTTGAGAATTGTTTCGGACTTGGTTGACTGAACAGGATGTAAGCAAGCAAAAGCCCTTAAACAAACAAAATCACATTGTTCTCTAAAATTGTTTACCAAGTAATATTGTTAGGGTACAGGGTAGAGTTACAGAACTGATGGCTGCATTCTCAACGTAGAAGTTACTGTTCATTCAAAATGGAGTTTTAGCCTCAGATTTTAGCATAGCCACCATCTCATGCTGAGAGTTCTAAGCTAATCTGGGGTTCTCTTACTCATGCTGCAGTGCACTGGGGTACACATATCTGCTTGAGTTCCTGGTTTCAATTCTTATTGGCACACACCTAGAAGTGGAATTGCTGGTTCCTATTATTTAAGTACTTAGCTGCTAATCAAAAGGTCAACATTTTAACCCACCAACTGCTCTATGGGAGAAAAGACCTGGCTATCTGCTCCTGTATAGATTACAGCCTAGGGAATCCTATGGGGCAGTTCTATTCTGTCCTATAGGATCGCGATGAGTTGGAATCAGCTCTACAGCACACAACAACATAGTAATTCTATGTTTAATTTTTTCATGAACTGTCCAACTCTTTTCCACAGAATTCTGTTGCTTTTTCTTCATGTATTATTAAACAGTTTTAGGAGAAAGTACTTATATATCATTGTTTTGTCTTCCTGATGTATTGACCCTCTTATAATTGTAAAGTGTCACTCTTTACCTTAATAATACAGTTTTGAAGTTTATTTTATCTGATATTTATATATCCATTCCAGCTTTTTAAAGATTACTGCTTGCATTTATATCTGTTTTCATTCTTTTACTTTCAATATATTTGTGTCTGTATATTTAAAATTCATCTCTTATAGATAACATCTAGCTGAATCTTGTGTTTTTAACCTGTCTGACAAGTTTTACCTCTTTAGAGTGTTTAGTCCATTCATATTTAGTATAATTATTAATATGGCTGAATTTTGGACTACCATTTTGCTCTATTTTTTAATATTTCTCATTTGTTTTTGTTCTTTTCCTGTCTTCTTTTGGTTTAATTTCATATTTTTAGTATTTCATTTAATTCCTCTATTTGCTTTTTAGATATGCCACGTTGCATTGATTTCTAATAGTATCTCTTGGGATTACACTCTGATGAAGTCATTCTTGCCCCTCTTTCTTTCTTTGTACTTCAGCATATTCTCTTGACTCTACAGCAACATTCCCTGTTGACTCTAGTATTGAAATACTTCCAGAATTTGACTTCTTTGAACCATCGCCACTGTAGTTGTCTCAGTTCATGTCATCATCCTCTTTCACCTGGGTTATCGTAAAATGTTCCTAAATTATTCTTTTGTCTCCATTCTTGCTCCTTTTCAGTTTATGCCGAACAATACAGCCAGAGTGATCTTGTTGAACTGTAAGTGGGATCAAATCACTTCACTGCTTCCCACAACATTCAGAATGAAAGCTAAAGTCCTACCAAGACATGCTGTTGTTGTTGGTTGCCATCAAATTGATTCCAACTCATGTGTACCCCATGTGTGCAGAGTAAAACTGCTCCGTAGAGTTTTCAGGGGTGGTGACCTTTCGATAGCAGATGGCCAGGCCTGTCTTCCAAGGTGCCTGTGTTTGAAAAACCAACCTTTTGGTTAGTAGACAAGTGCTTAACCGTTTGCAAAACTCAGGAACTCCTGACTACAACATGCAAAGCCTAGATACTCTGCTCTATCTTTGTCCAGTTATTCCTCTATTCTCGTATTTTATCACTTCCAGCTTAATCACTGTAATCTAAATAAAATGGATCCTTGCACTTTCTTTAACAAAACAATCATGCTTCTAACTCAGGGCCAGATGGCCTGGTAATACGCTTCTTTAAAGATTATAGACAAGAAAACCCTGTGGAGCAGTTCTACTCTGTAACACATGGGGTCATCACAAGTCAGAATGGGTTTGAGTTTAGTTTTTGGTTTGCCTGGAATACTCTACTCTAAGTACACTGTAGCTACCTCATCATCTTCCTCTGGTTTTTATTTTTAAATACTATCTGTCTTAGTCATGTAGTGCTGCTATAACAGAAATACCACCAGTGGATGGCTTTAACAAAGATACATTTATTTCCTCACAGTAAAGTAAGCTAAAAGTCCAAATTCAGGGTGTCAGCTCCAGGGGAAGGCTTTCTCTCTCTCTGTCGGCCTTCTCATCAATCTTCCCCCATACTAGGAGCTTCTCCACGCAGGGGCCCCAGGTCCAAAAGATACGCTCTGCTCCTGGCACTGCTTTCTTGGTGGTATGAGGTCCCTCTGTCTTTCTGCTCACTTCTCTCTTTTATATCCCAAGCGATTGCCTCAGGACACAATCCAGTCTTGTAGATTTGGTCCTGTTTTACTAACACAACTGCTGTCCATCCTCCCTCATTAACATCATAGAGGCAGGATTTACAAAGTATAGGAAAATCACATAACACTGGGAGTAATGGCCCAGCCAAATTGATACACACATTTTTTGGGGGACATAATTCAATCCATGACACCATCTTCTCAGTGAGCTCTTCTCTGATAACCCTGTTCTTCTTTGATAATCCTACCTGAAATTGTGAGTTCTCTTACCTACACACCTCCCATTCTGACTTTTAGTTTCCTCCTTAGCACTTACAACAATTTAAAGAGATATTTACTTTGCTCGGTCATTTTGTTTATTGTGGACTCCATTCCCTTTCCTACTCTTCCACTAGACTGTAGACTTTATCAGGGCAGAGATTCTTGTCTGTTTTGTTCACCTTTCTATCCCTAGTGCCTAGACTAATGCCTCACACCTAGGACCCTATTAACAAAAATGTGTGAGTAAATGAATGGACTTAAAGGCTAAGTGATTTCAAGTCATAATATCTGTAACACCTTCTGCTGAGAACACAACTTGGGGTGCCAGATAGACTTCTCAGGGTTTTTCTTTTGCACTTCTTAGTGGTCTTGCTTTAATTATCCTTTAATCTTCCTTGACAAATGATGAGCTAATCTTGTGTTGAATACCTTTAAGTGAAGGTGATTTTGCTGCCTCCCTAGGTACCTTGTTTCCAGAGTCCCAACTGTTCTAATAGTTACAAAGATTTTTCTAATAATTAACCTAAATTCTCCCTCTGTTGAAACAGAAGCCCCATTAGCTCTTGCTCTGTCCTTGTTGACTAATGAGAATAATTGGTCTCTGTCCTTTTTATAGCCTCGCCCTTCTGTATTTGTGGATATCTGCTGTGCCCCCCTTCAGCCGCTGGTCAAGGAAGTGTGTCAGCAGGATGGCCACATGGGGACCAGCCAGGCCCAGAGCAGGCATAAGCAGCTCATCTCCCCACAAAAGAAGGAATGAACATTCTTTTGAATAGACTATGAGTTTATAGTAAAGGGGGCCCCTAACTGGGGTTGGACTCAGGTTTTGCATTGACAAATTGCCTTTTGAAGAAACTTAGGGCTGTAAGTATCTATAGAGCTGACTTAAAGCTTCAGTTTTCTTGGCGATTAAGATAATAAGAAAGCCTTCTCTGGATGCCCCTTCTCTTTTCTTCAAAAAACTACTTTCCAGGTGTCAGCAGTTACATAGGCTTTTGTAACTTTTTACACTTTTTCTAGCCTCCCTCCCCTGTCAGTTTTCTAAAATATCCCTTGTTTACTAGAATTTTGTGGAGTATTCTCTATGTTGAGTTGACCATTTTGAATTTCCTTTAAATTATTGTTATTAACTTTTTACGGGTATATAAACCTATCATTTCTGAATCCAGTTTCCTTCTCATGATTTTTCTTCAAATGACACCTTCATTTTTACCAGGAAGTAGACCATTTATTTAAAAGTGCAGCCGAAGGTGATACAACAGAAACAGTTACATTTAAATGGTCAAGTCAGGATAAAAAGGGAAGGTAGTGTGATAAATACAAACAAACAAAAAACCCTGACTTTTAGAAGACGTAGTTTGAAATTCCACCTCCTTAAGTTAATGACAGTGTGGTCCTTGGGAAATTCCTGTAATATACATCAGTTCAGTGAGGTTATAGGCCAGATTAACTCTAACACTCTTTTTAAGTCCTTCAGTTTTATGATTCTGTAAAGGAGAATAACACCAAAAATCTCACAACCATAATGTTTAAATTTATTATCCATGCATCCAATGTTAGTTAGAAAGTTTGATGGAGAGCTATTGTGAACTAGAGTCCATAGTATTGTGGACTAGAGAGTATCCCTATGAAAAACTTTGAGAAAAAAAAAAATTCCTACGAACTCTTTTTGCCCCTTTCAAAGTGACATATAATTTTTATTTTGTGTTAAAGGAATGTGTATTAAGCAACTTTAGACTTTTCTTTGGTGTCTGACGTTGCAAGGTTTGGTCTTAAAGTAGTCAATGAACAAGCAGCTGGTGTTTTATCTCAACCAAGATTTCTGGTCTTGTCAAATTGTAATGTAGGAAACTTCCGAATACAGATGCTTATTATTCATGGCTTGTCATCTAAGATTAACACCATTGACTAAGACTAAGCTGGTGACATGCTATAAAAACTTATGATGGTACTCACTGTAAATCAAAAGTCACAGCAGGTCCACCCGTCTGAATCCTGCTTTCTATTGCTTCAATGCTTGTCTACATCTTTTTAGAGAAGGTCAAGCTGCTGGCCGTGTCATCTCACTGTATGGAAAGCCACCACCTCACTGTCATCTCACTGCAAGACACAGAGTAAGGACATTTGGGAGTAGGCATGGAGATGGGAGAGAGCCTTGAAACTCAGCAACGTAAATGGCAATTGAGATGGCGGAGACTTTGGGCAGAGCAAGTGTGGGTGGGGAAGATCAGTTTAGCTTGGGACATTTTGAGTTTGAGTGGTGAAAGTTGTTAATGCGCTCTGCTTGGCTGAAAGGTTAAAGATTCAACCTTTAACTGAAAGGTTAAAGGTTCAAGTCCACCCTGAGACAACTCAGAAGAATGGCCTGGCAATCTGCTTCTGAAAAATCAGCCATTGGAAACACTATGGAGCACAGTTCTACTCTGACCCTGTGTCACCATGAATTAGAATCGACTTGATGACAACTGGATTTTTTTAGACATCAGAGTGGAAATACCTAGAAGGTAGTTAAATATATGAGATGGGAATTTATAAGAGAGGTCAAACCTAGAAATATAAATGTGGGAATCTCTGGTAGAAAACACTGTGCTTGGCACATTGTAGGCAATAAATAATTTAGAAAAGCTTTCATGACTTCATTTCCAGTGCTGCAATGCTACTGTGAGTCCATCTTGGACAGATGGATGCTTGATCTCAATTGAATTTTCTACTAAGAGGCATATTCTTGTCTTGTGAAATGCACACCAGCTTGGAGGCCTCAAGGTGACTATTGACAGCATTGCCATTTCACCACCCCCCTCCCCGCTCCTCCTCCTGCCACAGGGGACAGTGTGATGGGAAAATCATAGGATTTGCTAACATGACTGATAAGGATCAGGAGATCAAGCTGTAGATCTCTGTGTATTTAAAGAAATACCAACCAGGCTTGAGCAAAGGAAATCAATTCTAAAACATGTAGCAGATGGCCTGATAAGCACAGGTAGAGCCCCTTGGTGAAATATTAACTGGCTTGGATACATAAAATGAAGGATATGGTGACTTTGAATAGAGGGTGATCCAAAAGAATGCTTTTGGAAGCAGCAAAGTTGCAATAGTGTTGCCCTCTAAAAGTCCTTTTGGAAGAGGAATCCCTCTTTTCTACTTAGCCCCCGTTCCCCACCCTGAGCCTCCCCACACAAACAAATTTTCAGTCCCATACACTTCATAGTCACACGTGGATCCTTGCAACAGTCAGCCCCTTTCAGCCCAGTGAGCTGTTGAAAACATAGGCCCTAGAAGAATGACAGTAAGGTGGACTTCTAGTCTTTTTTGTCATATCTGGAAAGGTTAGAGGCATTCATTAAAGCTTCTATTTAGATTAGTTTATGGCTCTGCTATTCATCAATTTAGGAGTCCCAGGTGGCGCAAACTGTTAAGCACTTGACTACTGACCAAAAGGTGGGCAATTTGAACATGCCCAGAGGCACCTTGGAAGAATGTCCTGGTGATCTACTTCTGAAAGATCATAGCCATTGAAAACCCTATGGAACACAGTTCTACTCTGACACACAGGGGATTATTATGAGTCTGAATCAACTTGATGACAACTGGTTTGGGTATTTTTATGGTTTATTCATCAATTTATCCATGAACTTTTTGGTTTTTGGTGTGCATGTATGTGTGTTTTTTTCTCTGCCATATCCGGAGTAATTAGCTCTATCAGCTAACTGATGGACATGCCCTATCATTAGCACACCCTCCTCCCTCTCCTGTATTTATTCATATCTTGAGGATCACTTAAAACCAAACTCACCATATTTCCTCCTCCATGGATACTTATTTTTCTGTACTAGACTGATCTTACTTTTCTCTACTTTGAACTTAAATAGGGAGAGACATTTCCCTAGACTTATGTGAGGAGGGGAGTCCTTGGGTGGTACAATGGTTAAGCTTTTGACTACTAGCAGAAAGATTAGCAGTTTGAACCCACCCAGAAGTGCCTTGGAAGACAGGCCTGGTGATCTGCTTCCAAAAGGTCACAGCCATGAAAACCGTGTGGAGCACAATTCTACTCTGACACACATGGGGTTGCCATGAGTCAGCTTCAACTCAATGACAGCTAACAACAACAATGCTAGGAAGGAATATAAGGAAAGGGCAATATCATATGGTCCCTGTCGTTAGGGTGTTCACAGTCTACATGGGGAAATAAGAATAAAAAATAAAATGAATCCTAAGAGGTTATGTGACTTGAAGGAACTGCTAGACAACATGCATTTGGGCTGCATCATTTTCCCATTTTTAGAACTGAGTCTGGATTTCAAGAGGTGTCTGACCTTTGGCCACTATATAATAAAAGATGACCATGTGCTGTAATTTCATTTGAATATTGAACCTCAGAGGAAACTTATATCACAAAATATCTTCCTTGGCAGGGAGTCTTCACCTGCATTCTCTTCCATCTCTGGGGTCCCCCAAGATGAGACGCCTATGCAGAATGACATTTTTAATCTCTCTCCTACCCATCTGGGGCATTTTCCTGCTTTCTTCTATTTCCCTGCCTTTTCTTCACTTTGCCCTTCCTTTTGCTTTGTCTCCCTTGCCTTTGTTCTCTTTCTCTGAGGACCCTTCTGCCTGACTCTGATTTCCATTGACTTTCTAAGTTTAATTTTCTTTCTCTGAAATTCATTTATTTCCTAATAATTTGTATATGAAGATTGGGGGGTCGGAAAAATCCCATTAAGACTTGCTAAAATAAAGAGACTGTTTATTAATTTCCTCCAAATGTCCTCTCCTTCCTTAGACAATCACATCCTTTGGCATTTCTGTGACTGAGGGGAGAGAAACTTTATGGGTGGAAATGAGCCATAACCTACGAACACTACCCTATCCCGCCACCTGCAATGGGATGTGATTGGGACAAGGGGATTAGAGAAACCCACTCAGTGGATCAGATGGTGTTTCTCTGGGTTCAGGGCATTTGGGCAAGAAAACTAAGAACACTTTATATTATGTTACATTCTGCCTCCACAAATCTGGTATAATTCTCAGCCAAAGTATCTATTCTCTTAATATTGGGATTTTAGGGATACCAGAACGAATCCCTCCTTAATTTATAATTCTCATTCTCTATCTAATCATGGGTGGCTGGAATTTTTTTTAGGACAGGACAGAGACTTTAATTCCTCAAGTAGATATAAAAGTTATGAGCAAATATGACTGGAGGAACAAGGACATTGCCCTAAATCCACAGTATAAAGCCAATGTCTTGCATTTAGATTCTTTCTAAGAAAAATTTAAAAGAAGAAGAATAAGAACTTCTGCGAAAGAAGATTTAAAGAAAAAAATGAGGGAAAAAGGGTTTGGTGGGAAAAAAATCCTCAAATTTTGTAAAAATAAATCTCATCCTACTTCACAGATTTTCAAAGCACAGGTCTTGAAAATGATGGAGTTATTTATTATATATTACAAAATTGGGATACACTTTACAAAAAGTGTAATCAGAAATATGCTTGTGGGCAATTGTATACAACTACTTTTTCATATACACACGAACACACATGCTGCCTCACATAAACATATGCACACATAGGGAATACAGACTCGGATATTGGATGAGCTATCATAAAACTGGGCAGTACTCATTCATGTTTTTCTGGCCTGGTTAGTGCTAGGACTGTATTTCATCATGAGCAACTTTTTGTTGTTGTAAAATGAAATTGTTTTAAAACTCTCCAGTGCTATAACCTGTTTATTTGTGACTTCTAATAATTGTTTCCAGTTCAGTAATACCATTTGGATTTGCATAGGAAAAGACTTGGTCCTACCTGCCTTAGAAGTATCTATTTAATTTTTTGCAAGATAACCATCATGTTTCCCTTAACTCTTTTCTCTTTAGCCTAATACCTTTTGTTCTTCTAGCTTTCAATATTAATAAGAGGTCTCTAGAAGGAGGCAAAATTCGCTGTACGTAAGTGAAGTGCAACATGCCAATGAGCTCAGTTCTTATCTGTAGTGAAGAGAAATTTCCTATTTTATAGCATATTACAATATCCTCCAAGAATTTCTCTGTGCATATGACCTATGCTTTCGCATTTTTGTTCTCTCTTCTCTTTATGTGGTTGTTGGATCTTTAGCCAAGACCTGTGTCTCACTTTGTTCCTGACTCAACTACAATTTTCTCTCTGATTCTTGCTACAGCATAAACAGATTCATCTAACACCTTCCACAATATTTCAGTATTACTCTTGTGCCTCTATCTAGCATATCCTCTCTGACTCTTCTTTGTTAAGCTTGTTCATAGCTCATCAAAAGTTCCACAATGAAATGCACAGCTAAAATAAATATCACCCCCGCAAAAAAGAAAGATCGAAAGTCAATAAAATGAAAAAAAAGTCAGTCAAATGAAATACAAAAAAACAATAGAGATTGGCAAAATTAAATATCCGGTTTTGAAAAAAGATTAGTATGTATTAAGACTAGGAAAAAATATAGAAAATATATAAGTAAATAATTTTAAGTATTAAAATGGAATACAACTTCAGATACTCTGATGACCATTATTAAAACATTACATTTCACAACCTAAATAAAATGAATACTTTCATGAAAAACAAAAATTACTTAAAAAGATGTATAAAGTAGAATAAAATAATGTTAAATGTATTTAATAGAGAGACAAAATCCTTTCTCTTAAAAAAAACAAGCTCAGGTAATTTTCTTAAGTCATGGTGAAATACATTCATTTGCCATTTTAACCGTTTTTAAGCATACATTTCAGTGGTTTTGAGAACATTCACAAGGTTGTGTAAATACCACTATTTCCAGAACATTTCATCACACCAAAAATTAACCAATAACTCCCTTTTTTTGCCCTTCTTCTAGCCCTGGTAACCTCTAAGCTGCTTTCTGATTCTGAATTTACCTCCTCTAGATATTTCTTTCATATAAGTAGAATCATACAATATTTGCTCTTTCAAGTCTGGTTTATTTCACCTTAGCGTAATGTTTTCAAGTTTCATCCATGTTGTAACCTGCATGAGAAATTCATTTCTCTTTATGGTTGAATAATATTCCACTGTATGCATAAGCCACATTTTGTTTATGAGTCATCTGTCTATAGACATTTGGGTTGTTTCCATCTCTTGGCTATTGTAAATGAACACTGGTGTGCAAGTATCTGTTTGAGTCTCTGCTTTCAAGTCTTTTGGGTATGTAGCTCTTGTTGTCAGCCACCATTGGGCTGGCCCGTCTCATGGTGGCCCCATATGTTTCAGAGAACTACTGCATAGGATTTTCATTTTGGTTTTGATTTGCATTTCACTAATAGCTAATGATGTTGAACATCTTTTCATGTACTTACTAACCATTTGATTATCCTCTTTGGAGAAATGTCTATTCAAGACCTTTGCACATTTCTTTAATTGGGTTGTTTGTCTTTATGTTAATGAGTTGTAGAAGTTCTTTATGTATTCTGGATATTAAACACTTATACAATAAATGATTTGCAAATATTTTCTCCCAGTTGTGTAGGTTTTTTACTTACTTGATAATGTCCCTCAATGCACATTTTTTTTGATATTTAAAAAAAAATTAAGTTTGTTGCTTGTGCTTTTGCTGTTGCAACTAAGAATCTATTCCAAATCCAAGGCCATGAAGATTTACCTCTATATAGTCTCAAATTTTTATTGCTTAGTTCTTATATTTTGGTCCTTGAGGCATTTTGAGTTTATTTTTGTATATGATCTGAGTACGGGTCCAACTACATTCTTTTGCATGTGGAAGTTCAGTTGCCGCAGCACCATTTGTTGAAGAGATTATTCTTTCCACCTTGAAAAGGGCTTGGAACCCTTGTTGACAATCAATGAGCCATACATGTCTGAGTTTATATCTGGAGTCTCAATGCTTTTCCATCGGTCTGTATGCCTATCCTTATACCAGTACGACACTGTTTTGATTCCTGTAGCTTTGTAGTAATAATGAAATTGGGAAGTGCAAGTCTTCAACTTTGTTCTTATTTTCCAGGAAGAATAAATATTTGTTTGGGTTGTATGGGGCTCCTTGTAATTCCACATGAAACTGAAGATCAGTAATTCCATTTCTGCAAAAACAAAACAAAACAAAACAAAAAACTGTATATGTAGATTTATCTTAAAGAAATGGCTCATGCAGTTGCAGAGGTTGGCAAGTCCCAAGTCTGGGGGTCAGAGGTCAGCTGTCAGACTTCAGGCTGGAGGCTTCTCCTGACTCACATAGCTGCAGGGGCTGATGGACCAAAGAGCCACAACTCTGATGGCAGGCTGCCGGCCCAAGTCCCAAGAACTGGAGCTCAGATGTTGATGAGACGAACGCAGGATCCAGAGCAGAGCAAAAGCCAGCAAGTTTTGCCATAAAGACCACATATGTTGGATGCAGGCCACATCCCCAAGAAAACTCCCTTTCAACTAACTGGCTATTCATAAAAAATCTCATTATGGAGGTGATTACATTATATCAGATTTCATCATGGAGGTGATTACATCATTATATGACTGCCAAACTACATCATAACTGCAAAACCACTGAGAATCATGGCCCAGCCAAGTTGGCATACAACCTTAATGGTCACAGGTAGTATTCACAATTTAACCACATTAATTCTTCCAATCTACAAGCATGGGATATTTTCCATTTATCAAGTTCTTCTTTAATTTCCTTCAGCAGTGTTTTATAGTTTTCCGTGTGCAGGTCTTTCATGTCCTTGGTTAAATTTATTCCTAGTTTTTCATATTTTTAGATGCTATTGTAAATGGAGGAACCCTAATGGTGCAGTGGTTAAGAGCTCAGCTGCTAACCAAAAGGTTGGGAGTACAAATCCATCAGCTGCTCCTTGGAAACTCTATAGGGCAGCACTTCTATTCTGTCCTGTAGGGTCTCTGTGAGTCAGAATTGACTCGATGGCATTTTTTTTTTTTTTTTGGTGAATGGAACAACTTTGTTCATTTCCTGTTTTAGGTGTTTATTGATGATGTACAGGAACACAACCGATATGTGGGTGTTGATTTTGTATCCTGCAACTTTCTTCTTTTCCAGTTGGATGCTGTCTATTTCTTTTTCTTTCCTAATTTCTCTGGCTAGAACTTCCATTACATTGCTGAATAAAAAACAAAAAAACCAAATCTGTTGCCACTGGGTCAATTCCGACTCATAGCGACCCTATAGGACAGAGTAGAGCTGCCCCACAGGGTTTCCAAAGAGTGGTTGGTTGGTCGATTCAAACTGCCAACCTTTTGGCTAGCAGCCGTAGCTTTTAATCACTGGGCCACCAGGGCTTCATTTGCTGAATACTAGTGGTGAAAGAAGGCATCCTTGTATTGCTTCTCAGATTACTTTAAGGGCACATTTTAACAACATTGAAGAAGCAGATAATTGTTGTGTAATACATAATGTTTCAGAGATATAAAAAGGAGGACATATATGTTACTCATTTTGTCATTTTAATAATGTTGTTATCAGAAGTTGTGTCAGTAAAAAATCTACACGTCTGCATAATAATGACTTAGCAAAGAAGAAATGGAAAGGAACTTTATAACCTGATTGAAGACAGCTCTCTGAAACACAGAAAAACTATTATACTTTGGAAAAGACTTTAGAAGTGTTCACATTAAGTTCTGTAAAAGGGCAAGAATGCTTCTACTCAACATCATACTGGAGGTCAATAACTTTATAAAAACTTTAGAAAAACAGAAAAAAGTATAAAACAAAATGTATAAAATTGCAAACAAAGTGTCAACATTTAATAACTGCTAATTTATATGATTGCCTTATGAAAACAAAACTGCCAGTTAAAAATTATCACTAAATTGAGTTTGCGGTTCTTAGGAGAATCATTAACAATTGATTTATTAAACAATATGGATGGAACCTAAATCCATATTGTTAAGTGAAATAAGTCAGATGCAAAAGCATCCATATTGTATAATCCCACTTACATGCCATTCTGGAAAAAGGCAAAAGTGTTCATACAAAGAACAGGTCAGTGATTGCCAGTGGTTGCTGGAGGGAGATGGACTAAAAAGAAGCTGTGCAAGAAATTGTAAAGAGTTGAAAGTGTTTGTTATGGTACCATGGAGATGCATATATACCTCTAAGCATTTATCAAAATCTGTAGAACTGTACATATCAAAGATTGAATTTTAGGCAAATTGAAAACCATTGTCTTGCTTGTAAAGAGATCCTAGGATGAAATTCAGATTGTGAGAAATAAATCTAACTTCATTACAAATATATAGCATAACATCACTGAAGAGAATAGGGGAAGAGATGACCTAAGAAAATTTTGACTGAATACTGCCTGGCTAAAGATGAAAAGAACTGTACATAAATATTGTACTCTAGTTATAACTTTGTTTCTAACGGAACATGGCTTAGCAATCCTGGAACTATTTTACATGGATACTGTGGTTGAACAAGTAACTACATAAAGTGTAGGTAATGGGATGGACGAGTCTCTCTGTAGAGATAGAAGCTACAGATAAACAAAAAGGAAGACTACCATTAACCCTGTGGTGCTGGATCAGTTAGAGATATCAGATATAAATAGATGATAGATAGATAGATGTTGGTATAGATATATGTGCATACATGAGTTAGTGTAGACACATTTCCTAGAAGCAGTGTCACCTCAGTACTAGTGAGCACACTTAGCACCCCATTCTTGATTTCTAATAACATTCTCCAATAACATCTCTAATAACATTTATCCAAGTATTCCTTGCATAAATAATTAAGGCTGGAGCAGGGAAAGTACAAGATGTGCCTGGAATATTATGTAGTACTAGAAACTAGAAAAAAAAAAAGATAGAGGCATATCAAAAGGGAACATTAGTCAACCTGAAAGACTTCCAAATGCCAAGGCAGAAATAATTTGAGCAAGAAAATAAATAATAACATCATTGGATTATAGCCAAAAATATAAAATAAATATCCATGAGTATATAGAGATATAAAAAGGATTGAAAGCATAAATATATTGAGGATAACAGACAAATCTTCCTTACAGTATTCCTTACACGAATGGGAGAAATAGAAAACCACATCTGAGTACCATGACACTTACTACAGATAAGATACACTGCTAAAACTAGGGGGTGAAACTTTAAACAAGAACGGGAGAATCATATAACCTCAAAATGTTGTTGTTGTTGTTAGGTACCATCAAGTCAGTTCTAACTCATAGCGACCCTATGTACAACAGAATGAAACACTGCCTGGTCCTGAGTCATTCTCACAATTGTAGCTATGTTTGAGTCCATTGTTGGAGCCACTGTGTCAATCCATCTCGTTGAGGGTCTTCTTCTTTTTCACTGACTCTCTAATTTACCAAGCATGATGTCCTTCTCCAGGGACTGGTCCTTCCTGGTAACATGTCCAAAGAACTTGAGACGAAGTCTTGCCATACTCCCCTCTAAGGAGCATTCTGGTTGTACTTCTTCCAAGACAGATTTGTTCTTTCTTCTGGCGGTCCAAGGTGCATATTCAATATTCTTTGCCAACACCATGATTCCAAGGCATCAGTTCTTCCTGATTCACTGCCAAGCTTTCTCATGCATATGAAGTGATTGAAAATACCATGGTTTGGGTCAGGTGCACCTTAGTCCTCAAAGTGATTTTCTGTGCTTTTTAACACTTTAAAGAGATCTTTTGCACCAGATTTGCCCAATGCAATGTCATTTGATTTCTTGACCGCTGCTTCCATGGGCGCTGACTGTGGATCCAAGTAAAATGAAATTCTTGAAAATGTCAATATTTTCTCCATTTATCATGATGTTGTTTATTGATCCAGTTGTGAGGTTTTTTTCTTTTTCTTTTTTTTTTTAATGTTGAGGTGTAATCCATGCTGAAGGCTGTAGTCTTTGCTCTTCATCAGTAAGTGCTTCAAGGCCTGTTCGCTTTCAGCAAGCAAGCTTGTGTCATCTGCATATCGCAGGTTGTTAATGAGTCTTCCTCCAATCCTGATGTCCCATTCTTCTTCACATAGTCTGGCTTCTTGAATTATTTGCAAGGTATACAGATTGAATATGTGTGGTGAAAGGATACAACCTTGATACACGCCTTTCCTGATTTTAAACCACTCGGCATCCCCTTTTTCTGTTCGAATGACTGCCTCTTGTTTTATGTTCAAGTTCCTCATGAGCACAATTAAGTGTTCTGGAATTCCCATTCTTAGTGATGTTATCCATAATTTGTTATGATCCACACATTTGAATGCCTTTGCATAGTCAATAAAACCCATGTAAACATCTTTCTCCTATTTTCTACTTTCAGCCAAGATCCATCTAACCTCAAAATACCTCCCCCAAAATATTGATTAATTACTGGGATAGTTTAGCATATGCCCACAAATTATTTAATACTCCTCCATCTTGGAGGTAGAGTTTAATTTCCTTTTTCACTGATTGTTGGCTGGATTTAGTGACTTGCTTCTAATAAGTAGTGTGGGAAGAGAGAAATAGTAACTGGTAATGTTAATATTGTAACTTACAAAGTAATTTAAAAAGTGGAAAAACTTGGCAGAAACCCCCTTAACAAGTGATCAAATTTAACATCATGAGTAATAATTCATTTTAATATTATGTTCCCTCTGATATTTTTAGATGCTATTGTAAATGTAACAGCTATATGATGTGATGGAAAGGGCATTTCATCTCTGTGGTATTCTTTCTTAATATACATAACCTATGAGAAACATTGTACAAACCAAAACTGAGGGATATTCTAAAAGTTTAGAGGTCATGAAAAAAGAAAAATACATGAAAATGTCGAATCAGAGGAGACTAAGGAGAGGTGATGACTTAATGCAGTACAGTATCCTGAATTGGATCCTGAAACAGAAAAAAGGCCATTGGTGCATAAATGGTAAGATCTGAATGAAGTCTGTGGTTTCATAAATAATATTTTTATCAATGTTAATTTCTAGATTTGATAAATATAGCATAGTTAGGTAAGATGTTAACATTTGGAAAAACTGGATGAAGGGTATATGGGAACTTCCTGGATTATTTTTGCAACTCTTTTATAAATCTAAAATTTCAAGATAAAAATTTTAAAAAGAAATAAATTTGTAATTGTTTTTCTCTATTTTTTTTCTGGTCTGAAATAGCTTTTGTTAGTAAACCATCAAAGCCTGATATTTCTTTACATGAAGATTTTTATCTGCTAATTTATTTTATTCAATGGTTATAGGATGCTTAAGTGTACTTTTTTCTTGAGTAAGTTTTGGCAAGTTTTTTTCCTGAAAATTTATCCATTTTCAAATTTATTGAATTAAAGCTGTTCATAATATACACATGTATTTTTTAATCTCAGCAGCATCTGCCATTATAAACCCTTTAAAAACCAGAACATCTTTTATTTGAAATTCATTCCTGTTTCTTGATCAGTCTAACAAGAGATCTATTTTGCTATTCTCCTACCAAACACATGCGGTGTGCACACACACACACACGAATACACACACACACATACACACAAGAGATTTAGCTTTTTAGATCCTTTTTATTGTATCATTGCTTCATATGTGATTAATTTTTGAATTTTTTAATTATTCCTTTCTTCTACTCTAAATTGTTTGCTGTTCTTTTCTTACTTTTAAGTTAGATGTTTGTCTCGTTGTTTTAGCCTTCCTTCTTTTCAAAATAAGCATCTAAGTCTGTATATTTCCACAAAAGTATTAATTTGTATTAGGAATTGTATCCCACTATTTTAGGGTAGAGATAATTATGAACATTTCCAGTCTCCATTATTACTCCTTTTTTGACCTTTGAGTGTTTTAAATGTGTTTCTTAATTTTGAAATATATGTGGTTTTTCTGTTCAGCTTTTTGTTATTGATTTCTAAGTTAAGTGCATTGTGGCAGTGAATGTGGTTTTTATTATACCAATCATTCTAAATTTGTTGAGACTTGCTTCACGGCCAAGTATGTGGTTAACGTTTGTTAATGTTCTATGTATGCTAGAGAAATATGTGTTTTCTGTGGTTATTTGGTGTGGCGTTCTATATATGCCCATTAGTTCAATTTTGCTAATGTGTAGCTCAAATTCTCTGTAATCTTTAGGATTGATCTATTAATTAGTGAGAGTGTTGTGTTAAAATAGCCTACAAAGATGGTACACTTTTTTTTTTAATTTCTTGTAATTCTTCTATTTATATACTTTGACTGTATGTTACTACATTTGTGGAAGTTTAACATTTTTATCTTCCCTAGCGAATTGATCATATTGTCATTATCTATATTGCCCAATACTATTACATCTATATTGCCTGATACTATTATTGTCACACTAGCTTTCTTTAGCCAGTAGCCCTGTTGGCTCAGTGGTTAAGCGCTTGGCTGCTAATCAAAAGGTTGGCAGTTCGAACCCACTAGCTGCTCCGAGGGAGAAAGATATGGCAGTCTGCTTCCATAAGGACTGTATTGTTGTTTTTTGGTGCCATGGAGTCATTCTGACTCAGAGCAGCCCTATGTACAACAGAAAGAAATACTGCCTGGCCCTGTGCCATCCTCAAAATCATGGGTGTGTTTGAGCCCATTGTTGCAGTGACTGTGTCAATCCATTTTGTTGAGGGTCTTCCTCTTTTTCGGAGACCCTCCACCAAGCATGATGTCCTTCTCCAGGGACTGGTCCCTCCTGATAAGATTACAGCCTTGAAAATCCTATGAGGCAGTTTGACTCTGTCCTTAAGGTCGCTATGAGTCAGAATTGACTCAAAGGCAATGGGCATATATTTTTTTCACCCTTTAATAACTCCTTTGCTGTCCCCTAATGATTTGTGAATGTCTGTTTTAAAATACATATAAATAGATTTTCAATTCTCATTCAAACATCTTTATTTTACTGGTAAAACATTTAGTCTATTTATAATTATTCTAAATAGTAATATGTTTATATTTCCCATTTATCTTACTTTTCTATTTGTTCCACAATTTTTATATTTTCTCTCATTTCTTTATTTGCTCTCATTGAGAGCTTATTTTACAAAACAGGATTATTTTGATCTAAAATAATGGAAGTTATATGCTATAATTATATTCTTTAAATGATTATGGTAGAAAATTTAACAAAGTAATTTATTAGGATCTGAAATTAACCAATATTGTCACCCTGTTTGTTAACAATACAAGGACCTAAGAACTCTATCTCAGATCAATGCACTGTCAATCTACATTAGATCAAAGTGCTATAGTTAAATACACCTATTTCTAATCCCACAAATCATCAGTATTATTCTTGATAGGGTCAATATTTGTTTATATTACTCATGTATTTACCTATTTTATTTTATTTTTCCATTTCTCATTATTCTTTTTGCTCTTATGGTCTTTTATCTGGAATTCTTTTCAGCTTAAAGTACATCCTTTAGAATTTCCTTTAGTGAGTGTAGCTCACTAAAAAAATTTTTGTATGAAAATGTCTTTATTCCTACCTAGTAATTAAAACATAATTCATTGCATATACATTCTAGGTTGACAGTTATATAACCCTCCCACCACCTACTCACCTATAGTCCCTTGGTGGGGCAAATGGTTAAGCACTGGACTACTAGCCGAAAAGCTGGCAGTTCAAACCTACCCAGAGGCAGCTTGGAAGACAGACATGGAGATCTGCTTCCGAAAGGTCACAGCTTTGAAAACCCTATGGAGTAGTTCTGCTCGGCACACTTGGGGTCATCATAAGTTGGAACTGACTCCATGACAGGTAACACAACAACAATTGCCAAGAAGGTCTGTGTTGAGAGACTTGAGCTGAGCTCAGGTGCTGGAAGCAGCAGATTAAGACAACCACCCAAAATGAAAGCAACAGTCAAGCCTTAATCACTTACTGCAATAGTATAAGCAAAAGATAAAACACAGAGAATGACACCTGAATCCCGTGTTCCATATCTCCCCAGTTATGGCAACCAGGTGAGGGTTGGGTGGATCAGTGCAGATGTGGGGACCATCTCACCGCAGAGGAAGCCCTGAACAAAAAGGCTCCTGCAGTTTTATGGACCTGGTGTGGGGTGTCGGGCAGGGTGAGGGCAAGGTGGAAAGGCTAAAACCAAAACCAAACCAAACTCGTTATGGTGGAGTTGTTTCCGACTCATAGCAACCCTACAGGACGGAATGGAACCGCCCGTAGGCTTTCCAAGGAGTGGCTGGTGGATTCGAACTACTGACCTTTTGGTTACCAGCCAAGCTCTTAATCACTGCGCCCCCAGGGCTAGTGGTAGGAAAGTGCTGAGTACTGAGACAGAGTGGGGAAAAGTGTCTTCAAGGTCCCCCCCCCCCCTTACGCCAATAAGGAGGCTTCAACAGGCTCTTGAAGAAGACTTCTGTCAAAGGCTCCCCCACAGAGTCCTCCTTATGGTGGTGTCTGGGCTAGGAATGCAGATATGCTAAAGAGCATGGCTGGTTGCGGGGTGGGAGCATGTCTGAGTCCTTGGTTGACTCCCTTCAGTGTCCCTAATGTCCTGGCTGTGACCAAGTCTGGCTGGGGAGGTCAGCTTTCCCCCTGTGACCTGCCAGGTAAAGCCTTGGTAAAATTACCTGTGGTCAAGCCTGAAAAAAAATCACAAACAGGTTTTTAACCAGCAGCCAGACTCCTCATCAACACATTTCTATTGTTGCTTTTGAAATATTCTCAGTTTAATTATCACTCCTTTCAGAGTTCTCTCCTTTTTATCACTGACTGTTTTTAAGATTGTCTTTGTTTGAGGGCTTGTGTAGTTTCTCTAGCATATGTAAAAGCGTGAATTTCTTTTCATTTCTTCTATTTCATATGATTTGGGACTTCTGATTTTTTTTTTTTTTTTTTTTGCCATATGGATATTCAATTCTTCCAACACCATTTGTTGACAAGATTATCCTTTCGAAGTTTAATTGTCTTTAAAGTGTCTTTGAATCTTTGTAAAAATAAATTTACTATGCTTGTGGGAATCTATTTCTGGGCTCTGCATTCTCTTTCACTGACTATCCTTTTGCCAATACCAACTATATTGATTAATGTAACTTTATAGTAAGTCTTGAAATTATGTTGCATGAGTCCTCCAACTTTGTTGAAGATTGGTCAACTTTGTTATTTTTCAAATTGTTTTGGCTATTCAAGTTACTCTATTTTCCATATAATTTTTATAATTTTCTTTTTCATATCTACAAAAATCTTGCTTGGATTTTGATTGGGCGTGTGTTAAATCTGTGGATCAAACAGGAGAGAACTGACATCTTAACGATATTGAGTCTTTCAAATCATGAATTACAACTATATCCATCCTGTATCTCTCAAATTACTTAGATTTTCTTAATAACTGTTTTGTTTTTATCTGCATACAGATCCTACACATTATTTTTTAGACTTGTATCAATGAATGGAGCCCTAGCAGTGCAGTGGTTAAGAACTTGGCTGCTAACCAAAAGGTAGGCAGTTTGAATCCACTAGAAGCTCCATGGAAATCCTGTGGGGCAGTTCTACTCTGTCCTATAGGGTCGCTATGAGTTGGAATCAACTTGACGACAACTGATTTATATCAAAGAATTTCCCTTTTTTCTTCCTGATATTGGTTATTTTGTATCTTCTACTTTTTTTCTTGGTAAGTCTGGCTATAAATTTAAAAATTATATATTTATATTAAGAATTGGCATTGTTTTCATTGATTTTTTTTTCTAATTTTATTTTTCATTTATTTCTGCTCCAAGCTCTATTATATACTCCCTTTTGTTGCTTTGGGTATAAATTATTATTTCTATAGTTTCTTAATTTGGAAGCTTAGGTTACTAATATTAGCTTTTCATCTTTTCTAATATAAGCACTTTATGCTATACTTTTTCCTCTAACCATATCTTTAGCTGACCCCACAAATTTTGACATGGTGTATTGTCATTTCTCCTCTATTGGTTTTTTTTATTTATACCTTTAAAAAATTTTTTTGTAGTAGTTGTCCTATAACTCTACCTTAAAAAAATATTATACTACTTCTTGTGTAGTGTAAGGACCTTATAACCATGTGGGGTAAAGGACCTAGTTTTACCCTACTAAGTAAGGTGGCCTTTGTCCTTGGCTCTGGTGAAGTAACTCTTGGAATAATTGGAGTACATTGGTCTGGGACTTCCACACTACACCAGAGGATTTGTGATGAGTCAGGTCTGACTAGTCAAGAAAAGACTTATATGAGAGGCCAATATCAACTAGCCTCAGGAAGTTTGAATTAGCCTATCATGCAGTAGTAGCCAATAGAAAACCCAGAATGCTAAGGCTCAGAGAGCTTCCTAGTCAGTGGAGAGAAGGTGATGTGCCCTCTCTGAGACACTGCAGCTCCCTATTGAGAACCTTCCCAGACCTCTTCTTTATGATGGTCCTGGTCCTGATTTGTATTATTTTGCTATAATAAATCCATAATCATAACTATAGTACCTTCTGTGAGTCCTGCAATTTGTTCCAGTGAGTTATCAAACCCAAAGGAGAAGCGGTATAGCTGGTAGGTAAAACTAAGGGTGTTGTATGGACTCCTGAACTTGCAGCTGGTATCTGCCTGTTTAGGCTGTCCTTTTAACCTGTGAGTTCTGCCCTAGCACTGGGTGACTAGGATCAAACAGGAAGTGTGCTGCATGAGTAGCTGGTGTCAGAAGTGATGGAGAAGTGGGAAAGCAGGGATATGATTGATCCCCACTTCCCAGGAATCAGCATTATACTGATTCTCATCCACAAAGCTATCATCATAAATCATATATTTACAGTTTATTTATCCCATTCCTTGTGTTAATATTTCATGTATTTTACTTTTACATATGCTGTGTTCCTAGTTCTGATTTAAAAAAGGTCAATTATGTTTTTAAGCAATTAAAATAAAGAAATAAAATATTTTACTTTACTTTCATTTATTCAATTTCCAATGTTTTTCATTTATTCATGTAAATCTAGGTTTGTTACCTGTATCCTATTCCTTCAATATGTAGAATTTTCTTTATCATATTTCGTAGATTAAGTCTGCTGGAGCTGAATTCCATCAGTGTCTTTTTCTGAGAAAGTCTACTTCTCTTCAATTTCAAAGGATATTTTTACTGGTTATAGCATCCTGGGCAGATTTTTCTTTTTTTTCTTTTTTTCATTTAGAACTTTAAAGATAATCATACTATTATCTTCTTGCTTGCATCCTTTCTAAAATAAGTATTCCGTATTATTTATCTTCATCCTCTGTAGGTAATGTGTCTTCTTTTTCTGGCTGCCTTCAAGATTTTCTCATTGTCTTTGGTTTCAGTATGCTGAAAATAATATACTTAGGTGTTGGAATTTTGTCAGTATTTCTTTAATATTTATTTTTCTTTGTTCTTTTTTTTCCTTCTCCTTTTAGAATTCCAATGACATATATTTTAGACAGTTGAATGCCATCCCACAGCTTTTAGATACTTTTCTGTTTTTTGTTCCTCAATATTCTTTCATTTTAATTTTTAGTTTGTGTAATTTCTATTGCTCAGTCTACAAATTTATTGATTCTTTCTTTGGCAGCTATAATATTGGCACCAAAACCTGACATGGACAGTGGAAGAAATAAAACTACAGGTCACACTCATTCATTCCTTCATTCTTTTATTTTTGTTTTCAAAAAATATGTACTAATCTAGTATCTATTAGATTTCAATCTGTGTTCCTGTTATTAGGAATGTGACAGTGAATTAAACAGATAAAATATCCTGTACTCAAGGAATTAAATTATATTTTATATTGGTGTAAATATTTTACTAAACCATATTTTACAAAATATTTCTGTATATATATGTGTATGTGTGTTTAAAATACATGTGACCAAGTTTGTTTTATAATAAAAGGTAAAGTTAGTTAAACACTGGAAAACCAATTGATGTAAGCATTCATATTAATAAATTAAAACAGATTATATTAATTTTGAGAGAAAAATGATAAAATCTGACATTCTTGATAAAAAATAAATATAAAACTCTTAGCAAACTACCAATTGAAAGAAACATTGTAAAACTGATAAAGTATATAAATGAAAAACCTAGAGCAAACAATAGAATAATTAGAAAAGTTGATTAGAAAATAGAGTAACTGAAAATTTGAAATAATTTTCTTTAAATTTTGCAGTCAGTGAAGAGTGTTGACTATTATTCTTTTCATTTAACATAACGGTTACTAAGAAAGTCATCACAACAAGGCTAGAAAAGAGAAAAAAAATACAATGATAGTAAAAGAAAAAAACTTTTTTGCATATTTTTTCAATTTTATATCTAAAATCCACCAAAAATAATTTACAGGTGAATCCTTAGAATTAATAAAGTAACATATATTTGGATTAAAAAAATCAATATAATTTTTCAATTATTTTTCTACATCAATAAATAATTTGAAGATTCTTTAAAAAAATATAATTAAATACAGCATAAAAACACTGAGAAATAAATCTAACAAAATATTTAAGAATATCATGGAGAAAATTCTATAAGCATGTTTAAAGACATAAAAGAAGACATATTTAAATTAGGAGTTAAACTATAGTGATGAGTGAAAAGTTTATATCACACAGATGTAAATTTTCTCACATTTACGTTCAGTTAAAGGGTGATCTCAATTATAAGCCCAAGAGTATTATTTGTTTGTTAAGTTAGCTAGTTATTTAGGTACTTACTGGAACTTGAAAAGTTGACTCTAAATATGTATCACAAACAAAAATTCAAGGAAAAACTCTACAGTATTGAAGAAGACAAAATGTGAACATACTTAACATACATCAAGAATACATAAAACTGTGTAAGTAAGAAAGATATTTATTTTTGTGATGGAGTAACAAATTGAACAACAACAACAACAAAAACTTACATATTGACCCACCTAAAAACTTGAGTCATAAAAACGTTAGCATTTATGATTAAGAAGATAAGGACAGTTTCGGCAAAATGGCGCTCTAGGCAGAAGCACCATGCCGTCCCTCCACAGCAAAGATCCGACAAACTAAGCCAAACAGAGAATATAACAATCCTGAAACCCTAAAACATCAAATGAAGAGATAAAGAACTCAGCCAAGCACCAAATGGAGTGAGAAA
>NW_004444014.1:10082850-10084020 GCF_000243295.1 Trichechus manatus latirostris | reverse complement strand
AAAAAAAAAAAGTTTGAGAATTTAGAGGGTTAATATGTTGTGGGGTTGTTAACCAATGTCATAAAACAACATGTGTATTACTGTTTCATGAGAAACTATTTGTTCTGTAAGCCTTCACCTGAAGTACAAGAAAATAAAAAAAAGAAAAAGAAAAGCTCTTTAATGAAAATTGGTTATCTACAAGGAAACAGAAAGGTAATTCACACCTATTCACAAAATTCAATTGCAAGTTGATTAGAAATGTAAATATAAAAGCCCAAAGTATAAAACTTTTAGAAAACAATATAGAGCACCCAGAATACATAAACATATCTTATGGATGATAGAAGTAGAAAACCATTAAAGAAAGAATATAATGTTTGACTTCAATAATATCAATCACTACTTTGTCGTTTATTTATTTATTTTAATATTATTTATTGTGTTGTTCAGATATACAGTGAAATGTAAACCAATTCAACTGTTTCTACATGTATATTTCAACAACATTGATTATAATCTTTGAGTTGTGCAACCATTCTCATTCTCCATTTCTGAGTTGTTCTTCATCATTAAAATAAATTCACTACCTCCTAAGTTTTCTATCTTAATATTTTGAGTTGCTGTTGTCAATTTGATCACATATAGATAGTTCTTAAAAGAGGATAATGCTCAAGGCAGACATTTTTTAGTAGTTAAGATAAACTATTGATTGTTTTAAGAAGACTTCAGAAGATATTTTTGGCTGAATGTTTACAGATTACCTCAGGGCAATAGTTTCAGGGGTTTATCCAGCCTCCACGGCTTTAGAAAGTCTGCAGTCTATGATAATTTGAAATTCTGTTCTGCCTTTTGCTTCTTTTGACCTGGATTGCTCTATAGAATCCTTGATCAGAATGTTCAGTAATGGTAGCCGGGCACCATCCAGTTCCTTGGTTCTCATGCCAGAGGTGGCAGTTGTTCATGGAGGCAATTCTATTGCATGCAAATGACAGATTTGGAGAAAATCAAATTTGGAGAAATAATGGCTGAATTTTTCCAAACTTGATAAAACTATACATCCACAGAATCAAGAAGTTCAGCAAACCCCAGACATAAAGAAAATGAAAATGAGACTAAGGCATATCATGGTCAAGTTGATTAGAACCAGGAATAAAGGAAAAACATTTAAAGTAACCAAAAAAAAAAAAA
>NW_004444014.1:10071105-10082750 GCF_000243295.1 Trichechus manatus latirostris | reverse complement strand
AAAACAAAAAACAGATAACTCACATGCAAAGAAACAAAAATAAGAGTTATACTAAAATTCTTGTCTGAAACAATACAAATCAGAAGAGAGTAGAACAACATTTTTGAAGTACTCTCCTCCCCCCAAAAAAATTCAAATATAATTCTATATACAAGAAAAAAATTATTTAAAAAATAAATGCTAAATAAAGTCTTTTTCAAACATGCAAGAGCTGCACAGATTCACAAACAGCAAACAGGTACTACAGAATTATTAAAGCAGTAGGAAAATTATACCAGATGGAAATATGGATCTACACAACAGAATTAAAGGCACTGGAAAAGGTAAATATGTGTGTAAATATGATAGCCTTTGCTCTTTGTTGTTTAAATTTTCTTAAAGGATAATTGATTGGTTAAAGCAAAAATAATAAGTGTACTGTGGATTTATAACACATGTATAAGTAAAATGCATAATAGCACTATAATTAATACCCGGAGGGGAAAAATGGAGCTATACTATTAGAAGGTTTTTTACACTATATGTGAAGTGGTATAATATAACTTGAAGAACAGCTTTAATAAGTTAAAATTGTAATCTATAGACACAAAAAAAACATTAAAAAATACTACAGAGTTATACCTAATAATCCAACAAAAGAAATAAAATGGAATCATACATAACATTTATGTAATTCATAATAATGCAGAAAAAGAGAAAATAGTGAATAAGAAACATGAAACAAATAGAAAACCAATAACAAATGATAAATTTTCACCTAATTATATACTAACACCATTAAATATAAATGGTATGAACATCCCAATGAAAACACATAGTTTGCCAGAATGGATTAAAAAAAGCAAGGCCCAACTATATGCTGTCTTCAAGAAACTGATTTTATTTTAAAGACACACATAGTTACAAGCAAAAGGATGGAAAACATATATAGCATGCCAATATCAATTAAAAAAAAAAAGAAGTGGATGTAACTATATTGCAAAGTAGACTTCATAGCTCAAACGTTACCAGGGACTAAGGTTTACTGGATGGTAATAAAAGTCTCAGTTTATCAAGAAAATGTAACAATCATAAACATTTACAAGCCTAATAAGAGAACCCCAAAATATATGTAACAAAAAGTAGTAACATAACACTTGAAGGAGAAATAGGCAAATTGAAAAATTATGGTCAGAAATTTCAACACCTATATCTCAGTATTTGATTGAACAAGTAGACAGAAAATCAGTATTGATATGGAAGATTTGAACAACATTATCAACCAGCTTGATGTCATTCCTCTTCAATTTGTCGTTCCCAGCATAATAGACCATAAGATTGAATCAAAATGGCCAATACCAGTCCATTTCAGCTCAGTAATGCCTAGGATATCGATCTTTATGCATTCCATTTCTATGTTGATTACTTCCAAATTTCCTAGATTTATACTTGGTACATTCCACGTTTTGATTATTAATGAATGTTTGCAGCTATTTCTTCTCATTTTGAGTCCTGCTATATCAGCAAATGAAGGTCCCAAAAGCTTTACTCCATCCACATCATTAAGGTGGACTCTACCTTGAGGAGGAAGCTCTTTCCCAGTTGTATTTTGAGTGCCTTCCAACCTGAAGAGCTCACCTTCCAGCACTATATCAATGTTCCACTGCTATTCATAAGGTTTTCACTGGCAATTTTTTTCAGAAGTAGACTGTCAGGTCCTTCTTCCTAGTCTGTCTTAGTCTGGAAGCTCAGCTGAAACCTGTCCATCATGGGCTGCCTTGCTGGTATTTGAAATACTGGTGGCATAGCTTCCAGCAACCCAGCAATGTTTAAGCCATCACAGTAAGACAAATTGACAGAACAAGTCTGTCTTGGAAGAAGTACAGCCAGAATACTCCTTAGAAGTGAGGATGGTGAGACCAGTCCCTGGAGAAGGACATCATGCTTGATAAGGTAGAAGGTCAGCAAAAAAGAGGAAGACCCTTGATGAAATGGATTGACACAGTAGCTGCAACAATGGGCTTAAATATAGCAACAATTGTGAAGATGGCGCAAGACTAGGCAGTGTTTCGTTCTGTTGTATACAGGGTTGCTATGAGTTGGAACCAACTGATGGCACCTGTCTTAGGCTGGGATCTCTAGAGAAGCAAAACCAGTAAAGCCTATAAATAAATATACATAGAGAGATTTATATCAAGGAAATGGCTCACAAAGTTGTAGAGGATGGAAAGTCCCAAGTAAGTGGGTCAGGATAGAAGTGTCTCCTGACTCATGTAGCTGCAGGGACTGAGGAACCCAAGATTGGCGGATCAGAAAGCAGGGCTGTTGTTCACAGGCTGCAAAGATCAACGAATCCCAAGATCAGCAGGCAAGACCACAGGTCAGCTGCTAGCTCAAGTCCCAAGAACCAGAGGTCAGATGATCAAGAGCCCTGCTAGAATGTGCACTTACATTTGAAGCAGGCCACAAGCCCAAGGAAACTCCCTTTCAATTGAGTGGCTACTCACAGCAGATCCCATCATGAAGGAGATCACAACATCATATGACTGCCAAACCACTGACATTCATGGCCCAGCCAAGTTAACACACAACCTTTACTATCACAGCACCTAACAACAACAACAACAACATCAACCACCTTGACACAGTTGACTTCCATAGAATGCTCCACCTAACAAAAGAAGAATATATATCCTTTTCAATTACACACAGAATATTTAATGAGTTAGACTATATTTGGCATATGGGCATAAAAGAAATTTTAATAAATTTAAAGATTAAGTAAATTTAAAAGAAAAATCATACAAAAAATATGTTCTATGATCAAATATAATTCAATTAGCAATTAGTAACAGAAAGGTATCTGAAAAAATGTGCAAAATTTGTAAACTATAAAACATTTGTAAAATTACAAAGTATTTTAAAGTGAATGAAAATGAAAACACAACATATCAAAATTTTGGGATGCAGCTAAAGGAGAAAAAAAATATTAAAGGGATGTCATGAATTGAATTGTGTCCCCCCAAAATATGTGTCAACTTGGTTAGGCCATGATTCCCAGTATTGTGTGGTTGTCCTCCATTTTGTGATTGATGTAATTTTCCTATGTGTTGTAAATCCTAATCTCTGCCTGTGGTTAATGAGGCAAGATTAGATTATGTTAAAGAGGATTAGGATGGGATGTAACACACTTACTAAGGTTGCATCCCTGATCCAATGTAAAGGGAGTTTCCCTGGGGTGTGGCCTGCATCACCTTTTATCTTACAAGAGATAAAAGGAAAGGGAAGCGAGCAGAGAGTTGGGGACCTCATAACATCAAGAAGAAGCACTGGGAGAATAGTGCATTCTCTGGACCCGGGGTCTGTACGCTGAGAAGCTCCTGGAGCAGGGAAGATTGATGACAAGTACCTTCCTCCAGAGCCCACAGAGCAGAGAATGCCTTCCCCTGGATCTTATGTCCTGAATTTGGACTTGTAGCCTACTAGACTGTGAGAAAATAAACATCTCTTTGTTAAAGCAATCCACTTGTGGTATTTCTGTTGTAACAGCACTAGATGACAAAGACAAGGGAATAGATATTAGAAGGAAATATATGTAATCGAATGCCTATATTAGAAAAGATGAAAGACCTCAAATCAATGCCATCAACTTCCACTTTAAGAAAATTGAATCAGAATTACAAATTAAAGCCAAAGAAGCATAATAAGGGAAATAGTAAAGATCAGAGCTGAAATCAATGAAATGGAAAAAATAAAAATACAGAAAATGTAACCAAAAGCTGGTTCTAAACAGAGATCAATACAATGATATGCCTTTAGCAACAATGATCATGAAAAAAAACAAAAGATAGATTATTAATATCAGAAATGTGAAAGGAAGTACTATTAACAATTTTATGCCATTAAGTTCTACAATTTAGAAGAAATAGATGAATTCCTTATTAAACAGAAACTGCCAAAGTTTACCGAAGAAGAAATAGATAAAATGTTAGCCTATATCTACTAACTAAATTTTAGTAAAAAATGAAGGTTTTAGTTAAAATTCTAGTTAAAAGTAGAATTTAGAGTCCAGAAATAATCCCATACATCTATTGTCAATTAATTTTCAACAAAGGTGTCAAGTTCATAAAATAGGGAAAGAATTCTCTCTTCAATAAATGGTGCTGCGACAACTGGACTTCTACATGTGAAAGAATGAAGTCAGACCAGTATCTCATAACATGTACAAAAATTAACTCAAAATGGACCTATAACCTAAATATAAAAACTAAAACCATAAAACTCTTAGAAAAAAACAAAACAAAATGAAACATACCGCCTAGATTTGGCAATAGATTTTAGATATAACAAAAGCACAAACAACAAAAATCAAAATAGGTAAATTTCACTTTATCAATATTAAAAACTTTTGTGCAACAGAGGATTTTTTAAAGAAAGTGATGAGACAATCTACAGAATGGGAGAAAATATTGGCTAGACATATATTGGATAAGGATTTAATATTCAGAATATATAAAGAGCTACTAAAACTCAACAACAAAAAGTCAAACAATCCAATTAAAAAATGGCAAAAATTTGGATAGAAATTACTTCAAAGAAGTAACTGGCCAATAAGCACATAAGACACTCAACAGCATTAGTCATTAGGGAAATGCAAATCAAAACCACAATGAGATACCACTTCATCCTCATAAGAATGGCTATTACCACAAAAACGGAAAATAGTAAGTGTTGGTGAGGACATATAGAAAGAATGTATAGAAATTAGAATTCTCATCTACGATGGTTGGAATGTAAAACGGTGCAGCTGCTGTGGAAAACAGTTTGGTAATTCCTCAAAAAGTTAAGCATAGAATTACCATTGTTGTTATTGTATGATGGTGAGTTGATTCCAACTCATAGTGACCCTATAGAACAGAGTAGAACTTCCCCATAGGGTTTCCTTGGCTGTAATCTTTATGGGAGCAGATTGCCAGGTCTTTTCTCCCTAATAGTGGCTGGTGGTGTTGAGCCACAGACCTTTCAGTTAGCAGCCAACAGCTTAACCATTGCTCCAAGTTCATAAAATAGGGAAAGAATTATCTCTTCAATAAATGGTGCTGCGAATTACCATTTGACCACAGAAATACCATATGACTCAGCAATTCCACGCCTAGGTCTATGCCCAAAAGATTTGAAAGCAGGGACTCAGATAGGTACTTGTACACCTGTGTTTATCACAGTGTTATTTTCAATAGCCAAAAGATGGAAACAACCCAAGTATCCATCAAAAGATAAATGGATAAACAAAATGCGGCATATCCATACAATGGAATATTAATCAGCCATAAAAAGAAATAAAGTTCAGATACATGTTGAACCGCCGAAAGGTTGTTGTTATTATGTGCCATTGAGTAGATTCTGACTCATAGCTACCTTATAGGACAGAGTAGAACTGCCCTGTAGGGTTTCCTAGGCTGTAATTTTTACACATGCAGATCGCCAGGTCTTTTCTCCCATGGAACAGCTGGCGGATTTGAACCTTTAACCTTTTGGTTAGCAGCCCAGCCCTTAACCATTGCACCACCAGGGCTCCTTTCTGAAACATTATGATGAGTGAAATTAGTCAGACACAAAACGACAAATATTGCACAATTCTGCTTGTATGAAATACTATAGTAGTCAAATGCATAGAGACAAAAGTTTATTAGTGGTTACCAGGGACTTGGGAGGAGAGAAAAAGGGGCAGTTATTGTTTAAAGGGGTACTGTCTTTATTTAGATTAATGAAAAATATTTGTGGATGGGTAGTGGTGATAATTGCACAATATGGTGAATGTAATTAATGTCACTGAATTGTACACATAAAAATGGTTGAAACGGCAAATGTTTTGTTTTATATGTATATAAAACATGTATATAACCACAATAAAATATTTAAAATGGGGTTTATAAAAGAAATGCATCATTGGTTTAACATTTGAAAGCTAATCTACATATTTCACCATATTAACAGGCTAAAATATGATCATCTTAATAAATGCTTAAAAATCGTGTAACAAAATTCAATACCCATTGATAGTTAAAAGAAACATTTTAGCAATTGAGAATAGAAGAGAGCTGCTTCAACACGATAGAGGACATTTGTGAAAAATCTACAGCTAACTTCATACTTAGTAGTAAGAGACCGAATGCTTTCCTCCTAAGACCAGGAGCAAGGCAAGGTAGTCCTCTTTCACCACTTTTATTCAGTATAATACTGGAGGTTCTCACTGGTGTAATAAGACTAGAAAAGTAAATAATGGACATCCAGACTGAAAAAGAAGAAAACCATCTTTATTGCAGATAACCTATTTAGAAAATCATAAGGAACCTACAAAAAGCTACTACAACTGAGAAGTGAGTTTAGTAAATTTGCAGGACACAAGGACAATCTGTACAAATCGACCGTACTTCTATACACTAGCAATGTACAATTGGAAATTGAAATAACAAAAGTACCATGTACCAAAGCATCATATATGAAATACTTAATAATGAACTTGAACAAAGGTTTATAGAACCAGTACACGGAAAACTTTAAAATTCTGAGAGAAATTAAAGAGGACCTAAAGAAATAGAAAGTTATACTGTATTCCTGGATCGAAAGACTCACTATTGATAAGATGTCAAGTCTCCCAAACCGATACACAGAATCAAAGAAATCCCAATCAAAATTTGTTAGATTTGGCCTCCCACCCTTGGAATGGCGACAGATCCATCTGTTGTTGGTCATGTAAAATTCCCCTAACAATAGAAGAGAAGTTGGAAAGAAGGAAATGCATACATCGTGTGGATGTACATCAGGAAAGTGGTGTAAAAGGCCCGAAGGTACAGATGCATGACTTTTCCTGAGAGGGGAAAACTTATCAAGTGTTCTGAGGTATAAATATTGAAAAGCTTCATAAAAGGTTAACCCGTTTGCTAGATGTCAGGATGATTTTTTTCAAGATTCAACTCAAAGTGAATTGCCTGTGAATGGAAAAAAGAGCGCAGCCTGACAAAAAACCTTCAAGCAATTTTCATCTCTTCAATGCTCTCTCTCTCTATATATACATGCATATATATGTGTGTGTGTAGTATTGAATTCTATATGCATATATACACATGCATATAAACATATATATACATATACATATAATTTACATCTCTCCATAAAGTCCTGCTTACGTAACACCCACTTCTGCCTTCAGCTGTGCTTTACTCTTGAATCTTGCCCCATTGCTGTAAAACGCTGTCTGTCAGTGACACCTCAGTGAAATTTCCTTTAAGTAAGGATCTTGCACTGATGCTGTTGCTCTGAAAGCTTCCATCTGGTCAAATCCAACTCTATTTTAAGCTCTTGAATCACATGACTTAAATCCACATAAGTGTTGATTGTACATGATTGCCTTTATTGATTCCTGCTTGGACTAAACTTCTTTCAGAGCCACCATCTAACTTTAACAAGAATTTTCTTGACTTTTTCTTGCTCATTCTCTTCCCCTTAGGCTCAATAGTGAATCTTTTCCTCTTCTTTCCTAATGCTCTGTCTACAAAAATATTGAGGAGTTGAATCATGTGATGGTGAGCCTGGAAATGTGGTTTCCTCAAACCCCTCATATATGAATAGATCTCTCATTGTCACACCTGTTTGAAATCAGCTCTACCTCTTAACTGCTTACTAACTCATTGCTATTCTTATTTCTTAGGATTTGAATTAATGGCATTGACTTTTTGGGATTCCTATCAGACAAAGAGGAGTTCCTGGGTGGCGCAAAGGGTTAAGCACTCTACTGCCAGCCAAAAGTGTGGTGGTTTGGACCTGCTCAGGTGTGCCTCAGAAGACAGACCTGGCAATCAGCTTCTGAAAAGTCACAGCCTTGAAAACCCTATGAAGCAGTTCTACTCTGCACACATGGGGTTGCCATAGCTGAAATTCATTGGATGGCAACTAACGACAACAATATCATCAGACACAGAGCCCTTTACTTTATTTCTTTTTACATTATTTGATGCTTTTTCTTTCTATCTCTCCCTTGCCATTCATTTTGCTACCCTCTTTTCAGTATAGGTTGCCTTTGCATCATAGCTGGGTATTTATACAGCCAGCTTTCTAACCAGACTCTGGGTCAGTCCCACTTATACTAAATTAGAAACTCATGGGTGAGCCCCAGGTACCTAACTTACTAAGAATTCTCCAGTGATTCTGAATCTCAGCCAGTAAAACCATTATTCCTATGTTGTATTTTTAAGCTTTGTGTGCTTATTTCTCTTGCCATCTCCTTATTTGGGGGTAGAGATTCTTGAAGATAGAAATCTTTCTCACCCTTTTATTCCTATGAGCACTGTATATGTGAGATATGTTCAATAAAACTAGTAGCAACATATCAGGATAATTTAGGGTAATCCTACCTCAGCACACTTGCTCCTAACGTGTCCCTCACTTAAAATATCCTTCATTCCAGGCTCCCTCACCCTGCATCTATTGAATCATTCATTCAAGGTCCACTTCAGACCTTCTCCCTGTAGTGGTCTCTACCTAACTCACACTCCTTTGCCAGCCCCCTACAGTACACATCGTCTGTGCAAATCACTCCAGAACTCAACATAGAAAAACGCCCTATATGTTGGTTAATTTTTCCAGCTAACTAGCAGGGTTATAATGTTTCCTTCTTCAGTTTTCACAATATTGTTTAAATTAGTCTGAACATTTAGACTAAGTGAATAAACATGTGTTGCTTGTGTTCTCAGTTCATATGGTTGTAGCTTGCATTTAACTTAATATAAACCCCAAAACCAAATGCGCGGCCGTCAAGTTGATTCCGACTTCTCTTATTATGCGCACAGCTTTGCTTCAGGTGTGGTGTGAGTATGAGCACACCCTTTGAAACGTTTAGGGAGGGTTCCAGTGCCAAAAACAGATGATGGATAAGTTAGCCCCCAAAGGGTTTTATCATTAAGAAAATTATAGCTACCACTGGGAGTTAATCTGTCTGTCTGCTGGAGAGTTTTGCCTTGTCTAACACTTGCAAGTAAAGGGCGCTTGTGAGGAAAAAAATAATGTGACTGTGCTAGAGTCTAGGGAAACAGTAGAATATTTCAGTCAGTTTCCAGCCTCCCAGCTCAAGCAAACAAACAAACAAACGAAACCCGTTGTCATGGAGTCTATTCCCACTCATCTGCTAATAAACCAATGATGACAGTATTTGCGGTAAACGTCCAAGCTTCTCAAATAGTTGGCTGTTATTTTGACAGGAATGGAATACACTCGGTGAATAAGGGAACTTTGTAAACGTTTTAGTAAGGTATTATTATAAATAAATATTGACATATGGCTCAAGAGTACAATAACTTAGTCATATTTCTACTACTTACTATGTGACATAGGGTAAATATCACTGAATGGTACTGATCATCTGTTGCCTCATCTGAAGGGAAAGTTGTGAAGGAAAGGGTTACAGACCTCTGTTCCCCCTTCTTCAGGTAAGGGATAAAATCTCTCTGGTTACAACTGTTGGCATGTGAGCCATGTTGCAGCAAAGTATACCCTTTGGCTGTTGCCAGGAACCATAAAGTGTCTTATAAGGTTTGAAATATAAATGCTACAGAGAAAGATAGCAAAAACTACATTTCATATAAATTGCTGATATTGCAATCTATTCCCTGAGAACAGATTTTGATTAAAAACAATATTACTATTCTACCTTAAGTATATTAATGGATGTGAGAGAAAGAGAGAGTGTGTGTGTGAGAAAGGGAGAGAGAGATGTAAGCAAAAACTGCATTTCATATAAATCGCTGATACTGCAATCTATTCCCTGAGAACACATTTTGATTAAAAACAATATTACTATTCTACCTTAACTATATTAATGGATGTGAGAGAAAGAGAGTGTGTGTGTGAGAGAGAGAAAGGGAGAGAGAGACATACATGGTTTGCATGTCAAACTCTAACAATCTTAGAGGAGAATCTCCTAATTCCTGTAATTTGTATAAAGACCTGTTTCAAAATACACATGCACACACACACACATTTACACACACACACACATATACATACAGAGGCATCTCTCATTCTTAATGTCCAAGATATCCTTAATGGAAGACATTTATGTAGATAATTACAATTTGCTTTTTTAAATCCAATATTATTGTCATGAGATTTACTCATGCTGAGATCTGGAGCTACAGTTCATTTTTTTCCACTGGTATAGTATAGCGTAGTATAGCGTAGTAATAATATAGTATAGTATAGCATTATAAAGTATGAAAATGCCACAATTTCTTATTGATATACTTTTAGATTGTTACAGGGTTTTGTTCTTATTATAACTGTTGCTCAGAACATTATCGGCCATGTCTTCTGATGCACACATCAAAGAGCTTTTAAACAGTATATCCCAATAAATGGAACTGTAAGATTGCAGAATCCTGGTGGCACAATGGTTAAGCACATGAATGCTAATCAAAAAGTCAGCAGTTGGAATCCATCAGTGGCTCTATAGGAGAAAAGACCTGGCTATCTGCTTCTATAAAGATTACAGCCTAGAAAACTCTATGGGGCAGTTCTAATCTGTCTTATAGGGTCGTTATGAGTTGGAGCCGGCTTGACAACACACAAAAAACAAAACAAATAGGGTAGGGTATCATCTTCATCTTAGTAGATAATGCTGATTATTTTCCAAAGTGATGGTATGGACTTGCACACCCAATAGCAATGTATAGGGTGTCCCAAAAGTCGGTGTAGTTTTAAGTTGAACACCTTGATCTACTTGTTCCATATACTTGTCAATGTTTGATATTTTCAGGCTATTTATTTATGCCAGTATGGTAGGTGTAAAATGATATCACATTATGGTATTAATTTCATTTAATTAATATCTAACAAAATTTAGTTTCTTTACATATTTATTGTTTTTCTTTTTTTTATAGAACTTGCATTTTTTTCTGCTTAAGATTTATAGGACTACTTTATATATTTTGGGTAATTAACCTTTCCCAGTTTTGATGTGTTGTAAATTAATTCTTCCAACAGGTGAAATTGTTTTTCTGCTCTCTTTAGGATGTCTTTGGATGAACAGAAGTTTTTAATTGTAATATAATTGCATTTATCAATATTTTCCTTTTTGGATAATACTTTTATCTCTTGCATGAGAAATCATTTCCTATTTTATAATCTAAAGTCATTATAGTTTTCACTTTTATAATTAGGACTCTAATTCACACAAAATGGGCTTTTGGACTTGGTGTAAGTAATTTCATTATTTTCTATAAGGATACCCAATTTTCCCAGGATTACTTATTATTTCCTCTTTTGCCAGCATTTTATATTTCCATCTCTCCTAAAACTTTCATTGAAATATTTGTCTATCTCTGTGCTATTGTCACACTATCTTAATTGCCATATATTTAAGCCTTGATATCTAGAAAAGCAAGTTTTTCCACCTTCTATTTCTTCCAGTATCACTAAACTATTCTTGAGTACATGACTTTTAATGTAAATTTGAGAACCAAAATGCCAATCTCCATGCAAGATAGCACTGACACTTTGGGATTGCACCGACACCAGAAATCTATACCAATGCAGGTGAAATATTTAAAATATTAAATTTCTCTATCCATGAATATTGTATATCTCTGAATTTGTTTAGTTATTTTTTTAATATT
>NW_004444014.1:10018411-10071005 GCF_000243295.1 Trichechus manatus latirostris | reverse complement strand
TACTAATATACTTCTTCTTGGAATGACTAAATTGTTTTTCAAAATCCTTTTTCCATATAAAAGTCACAACACTCCTAACTCAACTGCTCTGTTTTAGGAATGCAAATTCATATTACATTCATGGAGATAATGTCTCTCTACTTTCTATTTGATGTTTTTACCTAAAGCTAAAAAACAATTCTCCATGATGATCTTGCTTATATTTTGTTAAATTCTATTTATAATTTATTTATTTAGCTAAGACAAATGACTAAGTATAGTGTGTGTGTGTATATATATATAAACTCAGATGTAGGAATTATTGCTGGGAAAATAATTTACATTCATATGTATTGGATCGTGTTTTAACAATTATTTAAAAGAGGAATTCCACAGCGATAGTATGTTAATTTTGATTCTAGTAATGTTATAAACTGTCTTATGCATTCAAATATTTTATTGTAGATTCTTTGAGTTTTATTTGTATTTAATTATATCTTGTTCAAACATTTCTAGGTTGCTTCCTTCTTTATAAACTGTGCATTTTTTTCTTGTCTTTCTGCGCTAGTTAGATCTTCTAGGATAATGTTAAATAGAAGTGGTTATAATACACACATTTGTTTTTTTACTGAAAATGATTTAATCAAATATTCACTTAACATAAAATCCAATGTTTGTGTATTTGTGTGTGTGTGTGTGTTGTCATGTCTTCAAATGGAGACTTTTATATGGGTCCGTAATAGTTTTCATTGCAGTAAGGCCATAGAGATTAATTTCTCCTTTCCTATCATGTGCCTCTTCACTGCTAACTTCACATTTACACATTTAACCAAAATTCTGCATTTTTTTTCATTTTCTATAATCCAATATTTATGTGAATGTTTATACACTTTCTATCAAGTGGGAAGGATACGGTGAAAAGCAAAAGTACTAAGGTCTACATGTACAAAGCCATGGAGAAATGAAAATCATGTCAATTTGACACGGAATAAAAATGTGTTACATAAAAAGCTGCCATCAGATAACCACGGCTGAAGTTTGGCCAAATGATGAGCATAATTTGCCCTCAAATGAAAAGTCGTAGTCTCAAATAAAATGAAACTAGTGACAAGTCAATCGTTAATTAAAGTTCCAGAAGCTTGATTTTAACAAGCAGTTAAATGCTTGTTAAACTCAGTAGGATTCTGCCTACACGGGCCAACTGATATGGGGAGCTGGTACCACACAATTCATTCAGTAAATTAACATTTTCTGTCATGACTATGGTATTCAAGAAATGTTCATTAAGCATTAAAAATACCTTAGAGGTCATGTGGTTTAATCTATCTTCTGTCAAGAAACTTTCTTTTATGGCCGTTGTCCTTTTAATGGAGTTTTCTTCATTCATTCTTAGCTTTGTGGATGTAACCAAAGTTGGGTGCACCAGCTCATGGAAACTGAATTTTTAATTGCAAAGAAATAGATCATTTGTGGTTCTTATACTTCACAGGTTAGCTTCTACCCCTATATGGGAGATGTACACAGAACGGCAAGCTCAGAAAGGAATGAAGAAACTGGAAAACAATGTGGAAAAAGAAAATAGTACAAATAAGGATCTAAGAGTTCGGATTGGTGTTGGAGCTAAGAGGACAGCCATCAAGTGTGCATGGGGCAGAGGGAGCTTATTATCCCCAAATCAATGCCCAGTTTACTCATCCTGAATGATTGCACTGTTGTACATCAGGAAAGAGCATTACACAGAGCTGGGGGAATCATATATTCATCTAAGATGACATATGGATTGAACTCAAACTAAAGACACCAGCTTATGAGAGATAGCCCCTGTAAGAGAATATATAAAGAAGATGATTTCATGGACTTCTGAGCTCCAGCTTTTTCATCATTCACTTTCTCATAGGTATGTGTCAACAGTGGATAACCTGCGGGATGGTTTTCTTTATAGATTCCAGTCTTCGTCAGCATGAAAAATGTTAACATTTTCTCTTTTTGGTTCTTTCCGTGGTGTGTTCTATGGTAAATCAATATTCAATATGTTAAAGTCACATTCTCATCCTAGACAATTCTGTGAATATGGTAATAATTTACTGATCAAATTAAAAGGTGAAAAACTGCCAAATTGTTTCCAGGGTGGCAGTATCATTTTGTTAGGTGTATGGGGGTGGGGGGAGGGGAAGGTCTGAATACAAAAGGTAGGCAAGAGGGAATTCTGTAGGATGTTGAAATATTTCTATATACTGTTCGTTGTGGTGACTGCAAGAATCTATGCATGTCGTAGATCTATACATGTTAAAACTCGTAACACTGTACAGAGAAAAGCAAATATTATTACATGTAAATATATAAAAATAAATAAAAGGTGCACCAATTCTCAGATTAGATAGCTTGCCAACATTTGGCAGGGAGTGGGGGCACACTGAATAATTTTCAAGTACACTAGGAATTTTCACTTAAATTGCGCAAAAAAAAAAAAAAAACACTGAGAAACTATTGATTTCATTTTCTTGCTGTTTATCTTTTAAACGAATCTACTTTTAAGGATCGTATTTCAAATTCTTTGTACTTCCCTTTTAATTTCAGTTCTGCATTTTAACTTCCACGTTTTGCTTTTTTAAATTGGCGTTTCCATTCTTAGAGGTGGAAAACTGTTCTATAATTGTGGGTAGGGTACATTTGACCATTCAGAAAGAAGTGGCATAGTTTTTCATGGAATAGTTTCCATATACGGGCCATATCACTATTTGAATGAAGATTGTAGCTAATGAAAACAGAATACTTGATATTGAGTTTTTAATGCAAGTTGTATCTTTAAAATCCACAGAAGACAATTCATATGTATTTAAGTCATTATTATCTCAGCGATCTTTGTTGTTACTATCTACTTACTATAAGAACAACATGCCACAACTACTCTATCCCTTTGGTAACGATGCAGTGTGATAAAAACACATGCTGTGTCATATGCTGTATGTTATGTATTCCTAATTGAGCGTTTGTAAGATATTTAATAATGGCTGAAGCTCCACTGTGTTTAATATATTATGTAATAAATGTGTCAAATACCAGGATATGCTCAAAAATTTTATTTTAAAAGAGACACATCATACAGCTTAGATGCCATTGCTTGTGCTTGATTTGGGCAGAAATTGTATTCAAGCAGCAGATGATAAAAATCATACAGATGGGATCTCTTTGACTCTTAAAAAAAGAGGCTGAATAAAAAATGTTAATCTGATTCTATGCCATTTTGGTAGGTCAGTCTCTGCTTAAAGTGACTTTAAAGCGGGTTACATAGATGAAATAGGCAGTATCACCACTTGTTGGCCAGAGAAGAGAAAAAAAAGTTTTTCTTAAAAGATCTAATCTGTGACTCCAAATTGCTGCCATATAAATAATGTGAAGGGAAGAGCCTGCCCTGTTGGTATAGCTGCCCACGTGAGTCCTTAGCCTACCCAGGATGGGCAGCCCACCCATCAGCAAGCCATGCAGGAAGCTCACTAAACCAAGGGATGATATGTGTCATTGTCAGGAATCTAATTATGTTCTTCCTAAGAAGAAGAACATAATAAACATTTCAGGAACAAATCTTCAAAAAAAAAGCAGATAACATTAAATACACTTGAATGACAATATTTAACCTCTGTCTGATTTTTAGGCAAATGCATTTCTACTTGCTGATTTGTGACAACCCTCAACATTTCATCTCTTCATTCGTTCACCAAATACGTATCATGGATCAAGTGCCTTCTGTGTTTTAAGCACTGTACTAAGCCCCGGAAACACATCAGTGAAACTGCTGTACTTCAAACTAGAGAAATTTATTTCTGGAAGAAGTGTTGTTTTTGTTGTTGTTAGCTGCCGTTGAGTCAGTTCTGACTCATGACCACCCTGTGTGTGCAGAAAACTGCTCCATAGGGTTTTCAAGGCTGGAACCTTTCGGAAACAGATCTCCAGGCCGTTCTTTTGAGTTGCCTCTGGTTGGGTTTGAACTGCCAACCTTTCGGTTAGTAGTGGAGCACTTAACCCATTATGCCACTCAGGGACTGGAAGAAGTGTTAGTTGCTAGAATTTGCCCTCAGGTCAGAGATATTTCTTTATATCAATGTATGAATCTATTTGGGCTTTCAAGGTTTCATTAATTCATTCAAACATTATTTTTAGGTAATAGCTAATGAGTTTCTGCTTAAAACTAGACGTGTTTTTATTTCTATTTTTTTAAATAAAAATATTCAAGAGGGCTTTCTGTTAGGGCTTCCTATGGATTTTGTCCCAGCCTCTATTGCTTCATTGATGATGACCTTTAAGAGGCTACTACTAGATTTCTTTTTCTTCAAATTTTGTTTTGGATAATTACATTTTCTCTTCTTGCTAACCCATTGTGAAAATCTCTAATTTGCTCATCTTTCTCCTGACATTCCTGGGTTCAAACCTTGGCCATGTACAAGACTAAATTGTCACTAAAACTTGGCTTGACCTCCAGTTGAATCAAGGAAATCTAATGGGTGAATCAACGAGACTCAGGCATTTCAATGATACCTGCTTAGGAATTTAGGTTTCCTAATGATATTACACATCTCTTCACCTTGTTTCCTCCTGCCCCCTCAACCATGAGTAGAGTGTGACCACTGAGTGTGAGAGAATATTCTGGGAATAAATGCCTGTGGGTCTTCTATCACACTCAGATGTGATGCTGGCTTTTAGATTTCTTCATTTACAATTACCGTAAAAGGTTTTCAGGCATAATAGGGTCTATATTAACCTATGAAATAAATGGCTCTAAAAGCTTTACTCACTAAAGTTTTAATAAGCCTTTACATTTAAAATGCTACGTTATATCAAGTAGTATTCTATACATTTTTATTGTAAGAATATTATGGTTTTCTTTCCTACATTTCCAACAAGTTGGGGTTTTGACTAGTAAGTTTTTAGGTAGATCTCATTTAAATGAAATTTAAGATGAAATATATCAATACTCCTACTCCCTAAAGCCTTTATTTCCTATTTTCCTAAACACATCTTTAACATTTTTTTTAAAATAGATTGTCCCATAAAATATTCCTCTCCTTATGCTATTTCTGACTCCTAAATATAAGAAAGCAAAACAATGAGTGTTTAGGGTTTAATTTTTAATAAAAAAAGTTCCCAAACTCAATTAAATTCTTACTGACTCTTGAGTGAAAATGAAATATATTAAACTCCAAGAAGCAGCCGCAAATGTCTAATACATTGGATAACAAGGATTAAAAAGCTGGTTTGGGATCATATGCCTTCGTTTGGTTATTAGATGTTAAGAATGGGATTTTAGGAAGCTCTCCTAGACGCATTAGTCCCAGTAAAGTACTTACCAGATAATTCATTATAATCTTTTTTTTTTTTTGGTGGGGGAGGGGTTGTAATTTAGAAGAACGCAATTAAAACTGAACTTGATAATTAATTCTGAACTGGTGAGAACTAGTTCCAGAGATTATGACTATAATGCTGTGTAGTCATTGATATAAATATTCATGAGATTTCATTGTTTTATGGTTTTCTCAAGCACACAGCTTATCTGAAGAAGTAAAATTAAAGTACCATTATTTAACATTACAATGCAAATAAGACTCAATAAAGAAGAATAGTTAATTCGCTGGGGAATGTGAATACATGTAGGTACATGTAGGGACTATATCATACATACACAAATAACATGTCTTCTGAACATATGAATTAGAAGATCTAGCAGTGAGAAGAGAAAAGGTGATACGGGTAAACAATTTTGGGTCTTAACCTGGTCAACAATAGATGAGTGAAATTTATTGAAATCAACTTAACCTACCACCAAAAATCAATCAACATATGAAACTAACCGTGTGCAGCAGAAGAGAGAATGAGAAAATGGTCTTTCTTATTCTATTTCCATCTTTTACTGAGACATAATGCCATCCTATCTCACCTTGAAGCAGATTCATCTATAACATGAAAATTTCAAGTAATCCGATAGAATAAACAGGGTATGATGAATGGATAAATGGATGGGTGCATGGATGGAAACTACAAAGAGAGAAGTAGCTAGAAAGCAGCCAGCTTTTGAAATAGGTGACAGGAGGGGAGGTAGGAAAAGGGAGGGTAATTTCAGACCATAGCCTCTGATTTGATTTAATTTAATTAAAAAAAATTCAGTCTTAATGGGATTCTCATAATTGCTATTTGTTAATTTCCTCAAACTTGATGAAGAAAGAATCAGCTCAAACAGTCTAGTCATTGAAAACTTTGTACAAATTTGAGGAAGATTTAAGCCTCTGTACTGGGGCGCTCAGTTTGTTTATTGCTAAGCACCACAAAGTCAAATTCAGTATTATGTGATGAAATGGCATCTGTCTCTATGCAAGCACTCACTATATTTCTTTAAGTTCAGCAGGTGCTTTGCAAAGAATCTAAAGGATTTTGTGCAAAATTAGTGCCAATAATAAAGTAACGCCGATGAAGAGAGAGCTTTTTATATCACTGATATAGTTTCTTTCTAATAAATGTCATTGCTAGATATTTCAAAACCTGGAACAGATTTGCTGACTGCACTGTTCTGAAGCATATTTGCTGTGCCTTATTGCTAAGATGCTCTTTTATATACATACAGTTTAGATATTTTATTTGACACTGTTGACTACTAAATTAGCAGCTTTTCAACTTTGCAAGACTTCTGTCACAAAATTGTGATAAAAAGGTAGGGTGCATCACTATCCCATTAATCTTTTCTGGCACTGTCCTAAGGCAATCTGAAATGCATTAATTGAGCCCCCAATTGGAAAAAACAAATAAAAACAAGTGTTTAATTGTGTGTGTGTTTTGTAGTTTCTCTCTCTCGTCTCTTCTTTCTTCTCTCTTCTCTCTCCTCTTTTCTCCTCTCTTCTCTCTCCTTTTTCTTCCCTCCCTCTCTCTTTCACACACACACACACACACACACACACACACACACACACAGACATACCACACATTATGATGAGTCAAACTATAAATACACAGATATTTTAATTACCTGGATGTGGTGGTTTAAAGCTAAAAGCACTGTTCATTTGGAAGGCTTACTCGGGGAACCCATTTGGCCTCCCACCCTTGGAGTACTGCTGTGTTCCCTGGGTTCACACATTGGAGAAATTGCAGTGACATCTATTTAGGAGAGTTTATTCAATTGGTTAGAACTCTAGGTTATTGAAGTGCATATAACATGGGGTTCAATCCCTAAGCTCATCAACTGAATTTGTTCTTTTCAGTGAGCACCAAAAACTGTCCATAGTCAGGTCGCTACTCTAGCCATGGATGACAGTACTCACATAGGCATCCTTAACCCGTAGGTAGAATGAACCTATAAACATGGACATAGGCTGACTTCAGGCCAACTTACTAGCAGACTCCTAGTCTGGGCTGGTCCATGGGGCACTAGCATGGAGTGGAGACTGACCCTCTGGTCCCAACTTCAGTACAAGTCCCTAACCCAGAGCACTGGATAGTGAGAAAATAAACCATAATCCCATTGAACCATTTTTTAAATCTAATTCTGTGAGAGAGCCTGGGGTACTGAGCAGAAAGGAAAAGAAATATTTACCACAATGCAACTCTGATAAATTTTGCCCAAAAAACTACATTCATTCAAATGTAGTTTCTATGTGCTGATTGTGAGCCTTACCCTATTTCAGGTAGGCAGGGGCCTATTAAAAGTATAAACACAGTTTCTGTTCTCAAAGAACATATAAATTAAATCGGTGCTAAAGTCACACATTAAACAAACAAACAATACGTGTAACCCACTGCCATCAAGTCGATTCTGACGCATAGTGACCCTATAGACAGAGTAGAACTGCCCCATAGGGTTTCCAAGGCTGTAATCTTTATGGAAGCAGACTGTCACATCTTTCTGCCACAGACCCACTGGTGGGTTTGAACCACCAACTTTTCAAATTAGCAGCCAAGCACTTTAACCACTGTGCCGGTATACCAGGTGGTAGACGCTAACTGACAAATAATCAGTACAGACAACAATTCCAACTGCAGACAAAGAAAAGGTAAAATCTTCATGTATGCAGAGTAGTTATACAGGGAATGTGTATAAGACACATTTTGGACAGAAATGATATTAAAGGCAAAGAATACATATGTATTCTACTTTGTAGATATGTACGTCCTTTCCTGCTTAGTTTTCATCATGACATATGGATAGAGATTAGAGGCAAAGTAGAACTTTCCATCTTCTATTTGATTTTCTCTTTTCTGCTAAAGAGAGTTTTCTTCTGACATGGAAGGATACAATAAACATTAATAAGATTTACATCATTGCTGAAGGAATTTTGTCAAACATTTTGCTGCCCCTCATAAATCCAAGATTGGAAACTGAAATTAATTATATATTAGGAGTCTTGTGTAAAGTTGCAAATGAGATGCTCAGTGGTCTTTGAGAAACTGTGGAGAATAAAATAGGTAATGGAAAACAGAAATGGTCAAATTACAGAGTCTTTTGCAAAGGAGAAGAGGGTAGTTTCTTCAGCTACTGGTGAACATTACATCAAACTTCAGTGAGATTGCATAAAGGAATATTAAAGAGGTTGTTTAAGAGAACATAGCACTAGAAAAATTCATGGCCATAGGACCCAAGATGAGTTCACAAAGAAAAAATAAGGTGAGGTATAATTTTGCTCTGCTACTTGTTTGTTATATAGAGTAAATCAGGCAGTTCTGATGTATCTGTATTTTAGCAGGACTTTTGGCAGTATCTCTTCTGTGAATAATTAGAAAAAATGGAATAGTTACATAGCTAATTACTTAGATTAGTAATGGATTGAATAATAATAAATCAGTGCTGGTAAATGGATTAATAAAAGTATTGAAGAATGTTCTTATCCTTTATCTTGGAAATTTGAATGAATTACTGGTATTGAGATAGACAATATTGTAGTATGGGAAAAATAGAGAGTCGTGGTATATTTACTTTTTTAAAAATTGTGGTAAAAATATATGTAATACAACATTTGCCAGTTCAGCATTTTTTTCATGTACGATTCAGTGACACTGATTACAGTCATCGTGTCTTGCAACTCTCATCGTGTTGTTGTTGTTAGGTGCCATCGAGCTATCTCGGACTCATAACCACCCTATGTGTAATAGAACTACATATTGCCCAGTTCTGGGCCATCCTCACAAAGGTACATATGTTTGAGCTCATTGTTGAAGCCACTGTGTCAATCCATCTCACTGAAGGTCTTCTTTTTCACTTGCCCTCTACTTTACCAAGTATGATCTCCTTCTTCAGGGATTGGTCCCTCCTGATGACATGCCCAACATAAGCAAGACAAAGTCTCGCCATCCTCACTTCTAAGGAGCATTCCAGCTGTACTTCCTTCAAGACAGATTTCTTAGTACCCATTGCCAAATTTTTCATCATGTGGTATGTTTACTTTGACTACACAGAGTAATTGCCACAAAAGAGGCTACCAAAAGATCTAAGTTGGTGTTGAGGAACAATGATCCAAGCAAAAACATTGGGAACAAGGACAAAGTTGCTTTATCTCTATTTTGATGTAATAAAGCAATTCTGATTACTCTAACCTGAACACCACAGTTTAAGAGGGATTAGAAAAACTAAAGGAAGTACAGAGGAAGGAAAACTAGGGGTTATGAACTATACCATTTGAAGAATATTTGAGAAAATTAGGGATCTCTTTTATAGATAAATATAATATTCTGAAGTGGTGAAAATGAGTGTGTGTGTGTGTAGTGTGTGTATGTGTGTGTAAGATAGTGAAATTCAAAGAAATAAAGGTCTGACATGTACAAAGGAGATAAGGCTTATTTCATTTTAGATCCATATGAAAAATAGAAGCAAAGAGAGGAAGTGTCTGGGATATAGAATAAAGCTCTACAGAAGGAAACATTTTAACAGAGCTTTCCAAGGAGGAAAAGTGTAGTCTTCAGAGGTAGTGAGTCATCACACTGGGGGAGAGCAAATTTAGGGTTTTCAAGCATCAGATGTGTGATTGGCAGGAATGACCTTTGGGGTTCCTGCCAAACTTGAAATCTGATGACTTTATGACTACAAAATTATCATAAAACTTCACCTCCACTTTTTATTCAGTCTGCCCCCTGTTCCCCTTGTCATTGCTTCATTTCTATTTTGTTTTCAGCAAGCCTTCTGAGAAATCTGTTTGGATTCATTTAGTCTAGACATTCAAATTTAAGATTTGACCTCTCAGTCAATGGTTACCAGCCTCTAGCAGCACTAAATTATTTCATTTCTGATTTGATTTCATCTTGTATTTCCCAAGATACATCCAAGAAACTTTGTTTTCATAGACTCACTACCTTCTTCAAAAATACATGCATTTATTATGTGTCTAGGGTGAACAAAGAATTATAAGAATAGGAAGAACCTGGAGAATTAAAAGCATGTCTCCTGCTTCCCGTCCACGTGCCTGTGACAAATTGTCCAGAACGATGGGCTTCTGATTATTTCCCAAGCAGAATACTGCAATCACTCCTAAATACCATTTAGGATGTTTAATAAATTCATTTAAATTTGAAGCTATAAATGATATTATAATTCATCTAAGGCAGTTCCTATTTTCATAACTAAACAAATGCCTATGTACACACCATCTTCAAAATCAACCTCTCTGAACTCTTTTTCGTTGTGTTACACCAAACCTCACTTAATGGGAATGAAATTAAAGCAAAGTCCCTTTGCACTCAAATATCTGGAGTTGCTCTAGAAAACATGGGCAATAGGAGCCAAAGTACTGAGACCAGCATGGGTGCTCATTCCCAGCTTTAGAAACGGTCCTCTAAATCGGGGTTCCCCAAAGCCTGCCTGCCAATTAGCCTTATTAGACTCTCTCGGAAAGTTTATCAAAAGCATAGCTTACTAGACACCCTTGCAAGAAATTCTCATGTGTTAAATGCAACAGAAGTCCCAAGGGTTGGAACTTGAAATCTCTATTTTCACCTTTATTCACCACCACTCTGAAGGAGTGTCTTAAAGCCGATACGTGACTTACATAATTTCCTGCTTCAGAGTCCATTAATTCCTCCTAGTTGGTCTTTCACCTACTTTCTGACATGGCTATTGCTTTCTTGTTTCCCATGGTAAGAATCTGTTACTCTCTTATAATCCAGTCTCTCAGGGGCCTAGTTGCTCATGGTTCCTTCTGGCCAGGTCCATATGATTCACTTTGATAAAAATCTCTCCCTTTTCCTGCCCTGATACTCTAGAAACCTTTAAAATGACCAATAAGACAACAGCATGTGAAACCTAGCTAACCCCACCCTGTTTGCCATACATATAAGCCCTCTCCTACAAATCTAGCTTGTTGCCTTATCACTGGGTGCAACCCCCTGTGTGATCCATGTTGATGAGTGCCATAGTTTCCTCTCTGGGACCTGTAAGTATGAAATTCTATTTATTTTATGACCTTCCTGCATTAATCTCATGTCCTCGTGTCACACCCGACAGACCACCCAAGACACCCACAGACACTCTTTGCATCACACTTAATACAAGGAGGCATTGAAAGCATGCTTGGCTTTTTCACACCTCTTTTATGATGGTGCTGTGATGGTTTAGGGTTTTTAGTTTCACACTATTTTTGAGTTGTTTTAAAAATCCTTACTTAAAACTTATATTACAATTGCTTGTCATTACATTGCTCAATATTCGTTCTTATCTTAAGACTTTGGTTCTCCCTTTATCTTGAGACTTTTATTCTGATTAATTTTTATTGGGCAAGAGTTCTTTTTTTTAAAGCATTTTCTTCATACAGAATACTATCTGGCATAGTATTTGAGTCCAGAATACCTTTATTTTGTCCAAAATTCTGGAATCTGATTTTTTTAAAAAAGGTCTTCAGTAGATATTTATGTAGAGCTAGATTTGGTATCCAGTTGTCAAACCTCTGACCCCAAGCACATTTTCAAATCTCAGGGGCTAACATGCCTACCTAGGAATAATTCCCTACTCTCCACTTTCCCTCTCACATGGTCTCCTGTTGTTAAAGCTGCTGAACATTTAAGTCCAAGAACCATCTATAACTCTCTTTAGACATGTATCATGCATTGCTTAGATTGCAAATGATCTCTGACGTGTGTTAATCTTGTCCCTATAACTATATAGTGAAACCCTGGAGAACAAGGATAGTGCCTTCTCATTGTGGTCACTACTGTGAATTAAGAGTGTGAATTCCTTGGAATTCAGAAAGTTTATGTGGAAGGACACTGAGAAGATACTCTCCCCTTATCACACTTATCACATGGCTATGTAACAAGGACGTATCTGCTATGTCTCAGAAAGTGGCCAATTGGACCAACCCAGTTAGTCAAATTTTCCTCTTCCTCCTAGATGATATTTGTATGAATGGTTGAACCAGACATCAGAAATTTCTTCATGATGACCCTATACCTGTGCAATTGTCATCCTAGGGGAGGAGTTGGGAAGGAAGGTTCTTTCATGTGCAGAGTCAGGTTGAAAATGTTGTCAGTGCCATCTTTTGTTTTCCTTGTAGTTTATGATTCCTCTTTCTTTTCTTTTGGCTGCATGTGATGGCTTTTTTGATATGTCAGCTTAGCTAGGCTACTGTCCTCAGTTATTCAAACACTAATTTAGATGTTGTATGAAACAATTTTGCAGATGTATTTCAAGTCCTTAAGTTCCAGTTGCTGTTGAGTCGATTTCAACTCATGGTGACCCCAAGTATGTAGAGTAGCACTGCTGTGAATTTTCGGAAGCAGATTGCCAGGTCTTTCTTCTGAGGCACCTCTGGATGGGTACGAACTGCCAACCATTCAGTTAATAGTCAAGTGCTTAATTGTCTGTGCTACCCAGGGATTCCTTGTCAGTGCCATCTTGAAGAGAGTAGGAGAGACACAGATTGAGTTGCTGAGTGTGTGATATTGGGCTAGGGGTCAGCAAGCTTGATTCTATGCCTTGTTATAATACTCACTTCCTGATTGTGTTGTTCTGTTGTTGTTTGCTTGTTATTAGGTGCCATCAAGTCAGTTCTAACTTATAGCAAGCCTACGTACAACAGAATGAAGCTTTGCCCAGTTCTGTGACATCCTCACAATCATTGCTATGTTTGAGCACATTGTTGTAGCCATTGTGTCAATCCATCTCATTGAGGGTTAGATGACTACTTCATTTTTTATTTATTTTTTAAATATATTGTGTTTTTGGTGAAAGTTTTACACAGCAAATTAGGTTCTCAATTAACAATTTCTATGCATATTGTTCATTGACATTGGTTACACTTTTCACAATATATTAGCTCTCTCATTATTTTAGGTGACTATGTTTATTCAATCTGTATGCTGAGCAAATAATCCAAGAAGCTGGACTATATAAACAAGAACATAGGATCAGGATTGGTGGAAAACTCATTACGACCTGTGATATGCAAATAACAAAACCTTGCTTGCTGAAAGTGAAGAGGACCTGAAGCACTTACTAATGAAAATCAAAGACTACGGCCCTCAGTACAGATTGCACCTCAACATAAAGAAAACAAAAATCCTCACAGCTGGACCAATAAGCAACATCATGATGAATGGAGGAAAGATATGACGTTGTCTAGGATTTCATTTTACTTTGATCCACAATCAATGCCCATGGAAGCTGCAATCAGGGAATCAAACGACATATTGCATTGGGCAAAGACGTCACTTTGAGGACTAAGGTGCGCCTGACACAAGCCATAGTATTTTCAATTGCCTCATATGCATGTGAAAGCTGGACAATGAATATGGAATACCAAAGAAGAATTGATGCCTCTGAATTACGGTGTTGGCAAAGAATGTTAAATATACCATGGACTTACAGAAGAACAAACATGTCCGTCCTGGAAGAAATACAGCCAGAGAGCTCCTTGGAAGAGAGGATGACAAGACTTCATCTCACATACTTTGGACATGTTATCAGGAGGGATTAGTCCCTGGAGAAGGACATCCTACTTGGTAAAGTAGAGGGTCAGTGAAAAAGAGGAAGACTCTCAATGAGATGGATTGACATAGTGGCTGCAACAATGGGCTCCAGTATAACAACGAAATGTGAGGATGGTGCAGAACTTGGCAGTGTTTCATTCTGTTTTACATAAGGTCATTATAAGTCAGAACTAACTTGATGGCACCTAACAACAACAATGGTTTTATAATGTTATAATCACATGAGAAATAACTAAAGAAGATCATCCTGAAAGGATTTAAGACTTCTCAGGCCCAACTTCTGATCTCCATCTAGTCCTGCATCTCCCTCCAGTGTAATCACTATTGTCCAGTGTGTCTAAATCCTTCCTACCTCTAAATCCTTGGGCAGGTTACTTAACTCTTCTAAATCCGGGTTCCCACGGGTAAAATGCAGAAGCTGTGCTCTGTCTCCCTGGCTTCTGAGAGATGCAAACAAGATAACTAACCTACACAAGTGCTTTGAAAAGTCCATAAAAATTTAAATGTATTATAATATAAATTAATATTAATAATAACAATTATAAATATGAAATAAAATTAAATATACATAAAATAACAATACATTTTCAGCTGTAATTTAAAAGCCTTCAGGGTAAAGACATTTTCGCAAAAAAACTTTGCAACCCTGTGGCACAGGAAATATATAACTGCTAAAAAAATAGGTACTCAGTGATTAATTATCTGTGTGAATTTCCTTTTTACCATAAAATCTCATTAATTTGTTTATATAATTTCCAATTTATCATCTTTGCAAGAGGATAAGGACTTTGCCTAGAACAGAAACATAACCTTTGTGTACATGGTACAAAACATTCAAGATTTAGAAAGTATTTTTTTGTGTATGCAAGCTAATGATTTGCTTCAATTAACAAATGCTCAACTGATACGTTCTCAGCAAATAACTATTATCTATTACTTATGAGGTTGCTATGAGTTGGAATTGACTCTACAGCACCTAACAACAAGGACATCTCTTATTTGAGCCCCTGTTGGTGTAATTAGTTAACATGCTGGCTGCTAACCAAAAGTGTGGAGGTTCAAGTCCCCCAGAGGTGCTTCAGAAGTAAGGCCTGAAGACCTACTTCCAAAAATCAACCGTTGAAAACCTTATCCTATGGAGCAGAGTTCTGCTCTGACACACAATTGGGGTTGCTATGAGTTGGAATTGACTCAATGGCAACCGTTTTTTTTTTTTTTTCGAATCGCTTATCTATTCATTTATAAACTAGGTCTTCAAAGGGCAATCATTTATTAGGAGAGTCCATGTCCTAATATTTATTTTAATGTTAATAAAACACATTTTTTTTAAACTATATCCCCAGAAAGTCCACGAACCTACTTGGTGAAAGAGTGTGTCTTTTAGTGCCTATCTAACCTTCTGTGTGTATAGACATCCAGGAATGAAATTTTCAAAAGATTGTTCAGTTATTCACCCTAATCACTAATTGACTCAACCGTCGCTCTTCAGTTAGTTTAAATCAGTGGAGATGTTTTAAATTTCATCCCCATTCCCAACAAAGGGATTTTGCCTGCCCTTGCCTATTCATTCAGTCAGACAGAAGCAAACCTGACTGGCAGCTTTCTAGGCTTTTTTTGTATGCAGAGCTGCCTGCATGAGGCCAGTATTATTAAGGTTGAGTTTTGACATTTCAAAGGAATATTGCAAGATTTTGACCCCTTCTTCTGGAATCTGAAAGACAAAGATACTGACACATCTCTATTCACCTTAGGTAGTATGATGTTTTTCCCCATTAACTAGAGGACATTTTTGTTGTGTATTTTTAAAATAAGATTTACTTCCTTTTCTAATTAACTCTCAAGAATAAACAAAAATAGTCTCTTCGATTTTAGCTCCCACGCAGATTTTCTAGCCTGAGGAACAACTTCACACACAAGGTCTCTGCTACTCACCTCTCACCATCATCATCCACAATTAAGACTCATTAAGATTTTCCTCACTTCCATTTTCCAAGGACAAAAATAGTGCAGGCTATTTCCATTTGTTGTGTTCCAATAGGAAAACCCATGGGGAGTTTTATACTTAGAATTTTGGAATTTTCTTTTTAAATCACAAGGCTGAGAAATAATGAGCTCTTAGCTTAATTTCCCTTTATCTTTGTGTGTAGGTGTATAATGTTTATTTTTTTGAAATTTTATGTTCATTTAGGCAAGTTAACTTACTTCTCAATGTGAGCAGTCAACTCAAAAGTTCTATTCCTCCACTATCACTGGGACAAATGAGTTGTCACTTCTCAAAATTCTCCAAACCACAGGTCTATGTGTAATAAACTGAGAGAGTGTGTATTTGGGTGGGTGTGCTTGTGTTCATGGGTGTGTATTTGAGGGTGTATATTCACGTACCTTTTGTTCACTAGGAGCTAAATGTTAACCAGGTACCAGCTAAAAGTAAGGAGTGGAATACGTGCTTTAAGATACCTAAGCTCCTCTACAGCACCAAGGAATCAAATGATGTTCTGACATCTTAATTAATTCAATCTTCCCCTTTTGAAAGGCAATAAAACTTCCCAAATTACCCTATTTACTTAAACTATTTCAATAATGAGTGGATGAAACTCAATGCACAAGCATACCTACCCTTAGGCCTCCTTTTAAATACAAACCAAAAAGATATGCAAGCATGTAAACATAAACACCTATAACCACACACATAAATGCCTATGCTTGTAAAGTTCCATTCCCCTACCCCCAGGGGGGCTCAATGAAGTTACCTTTTCATCATTATTCCCCTATTTATGAGACCCTAATAACTCTTCATTGTTTATTGAAGGGACCTCCAAACCTTTGCAGTGGGAAGCTAATTTTCGTATCTCTCAGTTGCTGAAGGTGTCCCTGGGTGATGTAAATGTTAATGTACTTGGCTGCACATTAAAGGTTGGAGGTTTGTGTCCACCCAGAGATGTCTCAAAAGAAAGGCCTAGAAGTCTACTTCTGAAAAATCAGCCATCGAAAACCCTATGGATCACAAATCTACTCTGACACACACGGGGTCTCAATGAGGCAGAACGGACCGGAGGGCAACTGAGTTAAAATGAGAGCTGTGGTGGTTCAGTGGTAGAATTCTTGCCTTCCATGCAGGAAACTCAGGTTTTATTCCTGACCAATGTACCTCAGGCACAGCCACCACCTGCTTGTCAGTGGAGGCATGAGTATTGCTATGATGCTGAGCATGTTTCTTCAGAGCTTCTAGACTAAGATGGATTAGAAAGAAAGGCCTGATGATCTACTTCCAAAAATCAGCCAATGAAAACCTTACTGATCACAAAGGTCTGAGCCACAACTGCTCATTGGGGATGGTGCAGGACCAGGCAGTGTTTAGTTCCAAGTCAGGACCTACTTGAAAACAACAACAACAATGAGTTATTGTAATCTGTCTATGCCTATCTGTGTTGGGAGAAGAGAGGATAGTATTTTTGAAAATGATGTCCTTAAATTAGACATAGATGTGAATATCTGTACCAGCTAATCCCCTCAGGAAAATATGATAAAACCCACATACAGAATTATGGGAATGAAGAAGATATAGTACCAGGAACTCCCTAGGGATGGACTGAGATCATGCACTTAGAGCTATTGGTCTATTGGTTTATTTATTGGAGACGCCTAACTTGCAGGATTCTTAAGCATAGCACTTAAAGCCCTCCATAATTTAAGTCCTCCATAGATCTCCATGATATTTGCCCCCACTGCTCCCAAAATGTACTCTATCATTCTACAGCTCCAAGGGAGCAGAAAACTCCAGTGTCACCCATACAGTTCTCTTCCCTGTTTTCTGTGTTTTTTCAAATACCCCCAAACCCAGAGATCTCTCCTCTTTTTCCCTTCACTCAATCTTTCTAATTCTCTTATTGGAGCCCCAAACTAGTGAAGAGGTGCCTCAGGGTCTTCTGCAGGATTACTGGGGAGAAGGGAGGGAGTTGTGAGGAGGGGATGAAGTACTGGGTCCTGTACCAGTGTCCTCTGCTCAGGGGTGGATTATCCAAAAACATAAGCATAGCACTTACCTTGCTTACCAGATCATTGGCAGTGAACAATTTCACATGGGTGTCACTTCAACTTTGATGTTGTAAAACCTCTGTGAAATTGTTCACTATATCTTAGTAAACACAAGTAAGCCCATGTTTCCTTGTTTACTGGGTCATCTGCCCCTGTCAGGGGTTGTACATTTGAAAAGAGGCTTTGATTCTATAGGAAGATTCTGTGGGGTTGGGAGAGAGAGAAACGCCATCCATACCTAGAAGTAGAATCTTTGAAATGGTAAAAAAAGAAAAAAAACAAAACAAAACAAAAGTGAAACTGTTCATTACAGATGATCTGGTAAGCAAGGTAAGCACTGGGCTTACCTTGCTTATTGGATAATCCACCTCTGCCTTTGCTTCAACAATTGTTGCTCTGTTTAGGCTGAAATGTTATTTTAAAATTCACCTCAAAGTCAGCCCACGTGGTATCTTCCTCCCTGTGATTACTATGTCACCTTTTGTGGTTATATGGCTCTAATATTTTTATTTATATATATTTACATGTGCATGTCCTTCTTTTCCAATTAAAGTAAAGAGGGGTTTATTTTTGTTTTTTGAATGCCACCTGTATCAGTTGGTATTGTACATGTTACAATGAATGTTAAAGACCTGCCTACATTAATTGTGACAACTTGGATGGCTGTAGAGTCTAGACTGCCTAGATGTTACTCAAAATATCTGTGCTTTTGTACTTTCTTCTTCATCCTTGATAGTACTGCCAAGTCAATCAGTGTGTTAGCAAGTCCAATAGTATCACATTAATTGCCAAGTTTGTTAGATGTTCCTCTTATTAGGAAAATTATATTTACATGAATGAGAAAATTGGCCAGCAATGCAGAATCCCATTTAAAAAAGGTGGAGGCGAGAGTCAGGCAACGGGTCTTTAAAATAACAACTAAGAAGCAATTTATAAATTTTTAGAAGCGATAGTATTTACCAAATGCATTCACAATTATCTCATTTAATCAACTCCACAACCATCTGAGTGAGATGTAATTATCTCCATCTTATAATTAATAAAATTAACTATCAGAGAGGTTAACACTGTTGTCCAATGCCACACAGCAGCAACTAGTGATCCAAATGTAAATCATGTTTTTAAAATCTCCAAATCCTCTTTTGCATGGGCCGAGCTAGTAGAAAGAAAATATTATTATAGAAGTGGAACATATGACAGACTGTTAAGATAAATGAGATCAATTGGAAAAACCTTCACAAGCTTGTTTAATTGCAATAGTCTGAAGTTTATTAGCAAGAGCTTGTCTTGGGTGGTGTTGAGTTAATCCCTCTAGCACAGGCATGACTAACTTCTCTTTTCACTAACTAAGCCACTATTAAACTTGAACTCCTTCCCTTTACCTCAACTTATGTCCACTTCTTCACCCCTTTTTCCTTGCTTTTCCCCAGTCATTTTGGAAGAAGAAATGCTCCTTTACTGGCTATCTTTTCCACTGCTTACCTTTGTTCCTATCTTCTTGTTATGATTATCTTGAAGCTTCTCCGGAACTTCGCTTCATTCATTATTCTTTTCTCATTCTTAACATCTTTCCCTCTCCATTCCTTCCTGTGTTATGTTATACAAATCTTTATATCATAAATAATAATAATGAAAAAACCTCAACCCGTTTTGCTCCTCAAAGTATCGTCCAATCTTGGGGGGGTGGAGTAAGATGGCTAAGTGAGTGGACATTCCCATGTATTCCCCCAGCAACTAACACACTGAACAATGAATAAAAGCAAGCACAGACTGAGATTTCAGAACTCAGGACAGCAGCTGAGGAATTGGAGAATCAGGGTGAGTCCAGAAGCAGGGTAGAGGTAGAACAGGGTCAGTATAGAAACTGATAGCTCCTACCCCCTAACACCAGGGGCATGAGCTCATCACAGTCATTCTGGGACTGGACTGGGTAACACCCTTAGCAGGGAATACAGAAAGAGCTAATTTGAGGAAGCTCTAGCTGGATTTTTTTTTTAAGGCCGTTTAAATTGACCGTGGGAGTTCATGGGCCACACAAGTAGGAGGGGGAGAGGGAAGACCTAAATGCTGTGTGAGTACTGTTGAACCTCACTGAGGCCCAAAATTAACAGGCACTAGAACCAGAAGAGCTGCAAGGGCAACAGGGTGAGAGAAATAGTCCAGACTGTCAGGCAAGCAGGAGGCAGCCCCAAGCAGGATGCTGGATAGTGGGTGTGCTAGTGCAAAGGCGCTAATGAGGGAAAGACCAAAAAAACACCCTCACTGTCACCACAGTAAAGTTGGTCCCCACCATGCATACCCGTGGAGGCATCCAGATAAACCTCCTCGCTGCACATGTGTATTGAATCCCAGAGACAAGCATACAGATCTCTTGACTTTTACCACAATAATCAGAATAAAAAAGTTAAAGAAAAGATGACAAAATGACTCAAATTCAACAAAAACTAGTAAAAAACACAAAAGCACAAGAGAAGAAGGAACACTTGAAAACAAAACATGAAGAAGAGGAAATCTCTCCTACAGAGACCAGAATAATGCAAAGAATTGCTAATTTTCAGACTATGGTGCTAAATATGTTTAAAGAAAGCAAAAAACAAACAAACAAACAAAAAACACGCACAAAAAACAAACTAGTGAAGTTCAGGAAGTAAATGGAGGAACAAAACGAGAGATCCAATAAGGAATTTGAAAACATAAAAGAAAAGGAGAGAGAGAGAACTACTGGAACGGAAGAATAAAACATTTGGATTAGAAAAAGCAAGAGAAACACTCAACAACAGAATTGAACAAGCAGAAGATAGAATATCTGAATTAGAAGGCAAAATATCTGAACTTAACAAGTCTCAAGAGAAACAAGAGAAAAGAACAAAGGAAAGTAAACAAACCCAAAAAGAAATGTAGGATTCAATTAAGAAATCTAACATTAGAGTTATTGGTATTCCAGAGTACCACAACAACAATAAAGGCATAGAAACAATTTTCTGAGAGATAATATATAGAATTTCCCAGACCTGAGCAGATAACCAAGTCTGCAAATATAGGAAGCTACATGAACCCCAGTCAGAAGAGATACAAAAAGATCAACTCCACAACATATCATAATAAAATTCTTGAAAACCAAAGACAAGGAGAGAATTTTGAAAGCAGCAAGAGAAAAACACAATTTAACATATGAAGGATCTTTCTTAAGAATCAGTGCAGATTTCTTCGCAGAAACTCCAGCGGTCAGAAGACAATGGAGAGACGTATATAAAATACTGAACCAAAACAATTGCCAACCAAGAATACTTTACCCAGCAAAGCTGTCATTCAAAAATGAGGGGGTAATCAAGACATTTCCAAACAAACAGAAGCTCTGGGAATTTACCACTACCAGACCATCTTTGCAAGTATTACTCAAGAGAGTACTCCAAATGGAAAGGCAAGAACATTAAGAAAAAAGCACAAATTAAACCTATCAAATACTGGCTGTATATTGATGTTAATGAAGACACACTAACAGAAATGGGTGAGGGAGGAGCATATCAGTAATAGATTTATTATGTTAAGGTTGTATGTTAACAGTTATTCTTATGCTAGATGCTGTAGTAATTGTAAGTCATGTAATGTAACACGTGGTAACCGCTAAGAAATCACTAAGAAGAGACAATCAGGAGGAAAAAAAGCAAGTTAATGAAAAGGCTCATTACAAGAAAGCACCCAAATACAAACAAAACCAGAAAATTCAGGATCAAACAAGATATGGAACACTCAAAAAGCAAATAACAAAATGAGTGAGGTAGAACAATTTGTTTTCAGTAATAACCTTAAATATAAATGGTCTAAATGCTCCATGTGGAAGCAGAGAGTGGCAGAATGGATTAAAAAAAAAAAAAACAAAAAAAACATGATCCATCCTTTTGCTGTCTACAAGAAACCCACCTTAGACACAAAGACAAGCAGACTGAAAATAAAAGGCAGTAGAAAAATATTCCATGCAATCAGTAAATAAAAAAGAGCAGGGGTAACCATACTGATATCAGATAAAATAGACTTTAAATCAAAATACGTTATAAGAGATAAAGGAGAGAAATTATTATTGTTATGAAATAATAAAAGAGTCAATTCAAAAAGAAGACATAGCAATTATAAACATATATGTACCTAACAGCAATGCACCAAAATATATGAAACGAATTCTGACTAATATGAAAGGAGAAATAGACAGCTCCACAATAATAGTAGGGGACTTCAACACATCACTTTCAATTATAGACAGAACATAAAAAGAAAATCACTAAGGACATTAAGAACTTAAATAAAACCATAAGCCAGTTGGTCCTAACAGACATATACAGAACACCACACTCAACATCAGAACAATATACACTCTTCTCCAGCACACATAGATCATTTTCCAGAATAGATCATATGCTAGATCACAAAACAAGTCTCAACAAATTTAAAAAGATTGAAATCATACAAAGCATCTTTTTGGACCATAAAAGTATGAAACTAGAAATCAACAACAAGATAAATATGAAAAAAAAAAATACATGGAAACTACATAATGCACTACTAAAAAATTATTGGGTCATGCAAGAAATCAAAAGTGAAATTAAAAAAGTCCTAGAATCAAACAAAAATAAAAACTCAGCATATCAAAAACGTTGGGACGCAGCAAAAGCAGTACTCAGAGAGAAGTTTATAGCAATAAATGCCTACACTAAAAAAAAGAAGATCCAAAACCACTAACTTAAACTGACAACTCTTGAATAAAAGAAAAGGAAAACCAAAAGAAGCCAAAAGCAACCAGAAAAAAAGAAATAATAAAAATCAGGGCAGAAATAAATGAATTAGAAAATAGAGAAACAATTGAAAGAATTAACAAAACCAGAAGTTGTTTCTTTGAAAGGACCAACAAAATAGACAAACCACTGGTTAGATTGCAAAGAAAAAAATTCAGAAGAGGCAAATAACCAAATTAAGATAATTGGTGAAATTACGACCAATCCATCAGAGATAAAGATCATAACCAGTTACTATGAAAAATTATACTCGAACAAATTTGAAAACCTAGGGGAAATGGACAAATTCCTAGAAACACACTATCTACACAAATTCTCACAGAGGTAGAAAATTTAAACAGACTCATCACAAAAGAAGCGATTGAAGATGTTATCAAAAAACTACCAACAACAACAAACCCAGGAACAGACGGCTACACTGGAGGATTCTACCAAACATTCAGATAAGAGTTGACACCAATCCTACTAGTCTCTTTAAAAACATAGATGAGAAAGGAATACCACCGAACTCCTTTTATGAAGCCAGCATAATCCTGATACCAAAATCAGGCAAAGACATCACAAAAGAAGAAAACTACAGACCATTATCCCTTATGAACATAGATGCAAAAATTTTCAACAAAATTCTAGCCAACACCATTAGCTTTGGAGCAAAGAAGAATGAAGAAAACCAAAGACACAATGAAAATATTACTTCAGAGGACTAATGGACCACATGAACCACAGCCTCTACCAGCTGAGCCCAGAGGAACTAGATGGTACCTGGCTACCACCACTGACGTCTCTGACAGGGATCACAATGGAGGGTCCTGTACAGATTTGGAGAAATATGTAGAACAGAATTCAAATTCACAAAAAAAAAAAAAAAAAAAAGAAAAAAACAGACTTACTGGTCTGACCCGGACTGGAGGAACACCGGAGTCTATGACCTCCGAAAACCTTGCTAACTCAGAACTGAAGCCACTCCTGAAGTCCACCATTCAGACTAAAATTAGACAGGCTTATAAAACAAACAATGACACGTGTGAGGAATGTGCTTCTTAGTTCAATCAAGTATAGGAGACGAAATGGGCAACACCTGCCTAAAAGTAAAGACAAGAAGGCAGGAAGGGACAGGAAAATTGGGTCAATGCACACGGAGAACTCAGGTTGGGAAGGGAAAAGGGGAGAGTGCTGACACATTGTAGAGACTGCAACCAATGTCACAATCTGTACTTAAATTTTTGAATGAAAAACTAATTTGTGCTGTAAACTTTCACCTAAAACACAATAAAATAAAATAAAAAATCTAGCCAACACACTACAGCAACATATCAAAAAAATCATACACCACGAGCAAGTGAGATTCATACCAGGGTTACAAGGGTGGTTCAGTATCAGAAAATTAATCAGTTTAATCCACCACATAAATAAAACAAAGGCAAAGAACCACATGATCATGTCCACTGATGCAGAAACGGCTTTTCATAAAATTCAACACCCTTTTCTGATAAAAACTCTCAGCAAAATAGGAATAAAAGGGAAATTCCTCAACATAATTAAAGGCATATATGAAAAACCAACAGCCAACATCACACTCAATGGAGAAAGGCTGGGAACCGTCCCTCTGAGAACAGGAATGAGACAAGTATACCCACTACCACCACTCTTATTCAACACTGTACTGGAAGTCCTAGCTAGAGCAATAAGAGAGATAAATAAAAGATATCCAAATTGGAAAATAAGAGGTAAAATTATCACTATTTTCAGATGACATGGTCCTATATATAGAAGACCCTAAAGATGCCATAAGAAAACTGCTGGAACTAATAGAAGAATTTAACAACGTTGCAGGATACAAGATCAACACGCAAAAATCAGTTGGATTCCTCTACACTAACAAAGATCACTCTGGAAAAGCAATCAAGAAAACAATACCATTTACAACAGCACCCGATTAAGAATATTCCTAGGGATAAACCTAACCAGGGACATAAAAGACTACATAACGAGAATTATAAGACACTGCTACAAGAGACTAAAAGAGACCTACGAAAAAGGAAAGACATCTTGTGCTCATGGATAGGAAAGCTTAATAGAGTGAAAACGTCAATACTGCTTAAAGCCATCTACAGATTCAATGCAATTGCAATACAAATCCTAATAACATTCTTTACTGAAATGGAAAAATTAATAACCAACTTCACATGGAAAGGAAAGAAACCACAAATAGCCAAAGCAATCCTGAAGAAAAAGAACAAAGCAGGAGACTTCACACTCCCTGATATCAAAACATACTATACAGCCACTGAAATCAGAACAGCCTGGTACTTGTTCAATGATTGACATAGACCAGTGGAATAGAATGGAGATCTCAGAACCCAAACATCTATGAACGACTGATTTTTGACAAGAGGTTAAATTCCATCCAGTGGGGCAGAGACATTCTCTTTAATAAATCGTGCTGGCAAAATTGGAAATCCACCTGTAGAAAATTGAAACGGGACTCATACCTCACACCAAACGCAAACACTAATCTAAAATGGATCAAAGACCTAAATGTCAAACCTAAAACAATGAAATTCCTGAAAGAAAACATAGAGAGAAAACTGTGAGACCTAATCTTCTTAAAAATAGGATAATAAGCATTACAACAAATACACAAATAGAAGAAGACAAAATAGATAAATGGAATCTCATAAAAATTATAAACTCCTGCTCATCAAAAGACATTATCAAAAGAGTAAAAAGAGAACCTACAGACTGGGAAAATTTTTTCAGAAAAGACACATCAAATAAGGGTTTAAGCTCCAAAATTTATAGAAAACTTCAACAACTCAACAACAAAAAGTCAACTCATTTATAAAATGGGAAAAAGACATGAACAGAATCTTCACCAAAGAAGACATCCAAGCAGCCAACAAACACATGAAAAGATGCTCATGATCATTAGCCATTAGAGAGATGCTTATCAAAACTAAAGTGAGATACCATCTCACTCCTACTAAGATGGTACTGATTAAAAAAACCAGAAAACAACAAATGTTGGCAAGGATGTGGGGAGATTGGAACTCTTTTTCATTGCTGATGGGACTGTAAAGTGGTACAACCACTATGGAAAATGGTTTGGCACTTCCTCAAAAAACCAGAAATAGAGCTACCTTACGATCCAGGAATTGCACTCCTAGGAATATACCCTACAGACATAAAACTACTGACATGACCAGATATATGTACGCCTATGTTCATTGCAGATTTATTCACAATAGCAAAATAATGGAAACAACTGCAGTGCACATCAACAGATAAATGGATAAGCAAATTGTGGTACATACACACAATGGAATACTGTGCAACCATAAAAAACAATGATGAGTCTGGGAAACATATTATAACGTGGATGTACCTGGCATAATACTAAGTGAAATAAGTCAAGCATATAGAGACAACTGCATGATCCCTCTTTTATAAGAAGACAAGAACAGATAAACATAGAGAGACCAATATTCGTTGGTGTTTACCAGGGAAAAGGGGGTGGTAAGTTTGCTTTAGAACTTAGAGACTTACTACTTTTGATGATGGGATATGTAGCTCCAAGTGTGGAAGCAGTGAGCACAACACACTCCTAGTAAAGATGAGTGTTTGAGCACAAATAGAAGGGTATAGACACACTTGAAGATAATGCTGACATATTGTGATAAATGTAACTAATGTCAATGAACAATTTATGGGGAAATTGGTAAAAAAAAATTAATTGGGGGATATACAATTTTGAAACAACAGTAATAAGAAATAAAATATGTGTTTGGTTATACCGATATATAAGTATGTATAAATATGTACAGGAAGGCATATATGAATAACTTTAGGCATATGTATATATGTGTTTATGTGTGCTGCATATATTTCCAAGTATAAAATAAAGCACATAGGGGGCACAGTTATGGATACTTCCTAGACACAACCAAACAACTCACAGGATTGGTTTACTGAATGTGATGGCTTAGAACCATAGTTTCATGGGGCAACTCAATTAATTGGCATAATATAGTCCATAAAGACAATGTTCTACATCCTAGTTTGGTGAGTAGCATCTGAGGTTGTAAAAGCTTGTGAGCGGCCATCTAAGATACAGCTATTCGTCTCTACTCATTTGGAGCTAAAGAGAAAGAAACGAACTAGACTACAGAATCAATAGTCTACATGAACAATGACATCACCTACCCTGAGACCAGAAGAACTAGATGGTGCTCATCTACCCCTACTGACCATTCCACCAGGGATTCAGTAGATGGTCCCAGATAGAATATGAGAAAAATGTAGAACAAAACTCAAATTTCTAAAAAAAATGGACAGACTGACTGGATCGGTAGAGACTAGATGAACCCCCAAGACTATTGCCCTGAGCTACTTTTCAAACTTGGAACTCAAACCACTCACAGAGGTCACCTTTCAGCCAAATGACAGATTGACCCATAAAATAAATAGCATCACCCGTGAGTACTGTGCTTCTCAAAGTAGTCACCCAGATGAAACCAAGCAGTTAACATTCACCCTAGACCAAAGAGAAGAAGGCAAGGGGGACAGAGAAGCTAGATTAATGGAAACAGAACAACCAAAATGGAAATAATGAGAATGCTGATATATCCTGAAGAACGTAATCAATGTCACTGAACAATATGTATAGAAATTGTTAAATGAGAACCTAATTTCTAGTGTAAACTTTCAACAAAAACACAATAAAATATTTTTAAAAAAATCTAATCTTTATTTCTGTTTATAATCTAAATTCTAAAAAGTTCTTTCTCAGAATCCACTTTCTCACCATAAACTACTCACTGGTTCCCTTTAAATCTGGCCTTTGCTCTCTTTTCTTTGCAGAAATGACTAGCTCGGCATGTACTTATTGTCAACAACAATAAATTTCTCAACACTCTTGGTGTTTCCAACGGTTCACATTTTTTACTATTGCCTCTTCTGAAATCTCTCCCCTCACTTGGTTTCTGTGACCTTGTAATGTCCTCTGGTTCAAAACGTATATTTCTGCCTTCTCATCTGTTTCCTTCACTTGATCTTCTTTCTCTACCCATAGCTTACATTGAGGCATTGTACATGGTTTTGTCTTCAGCCTACTTTTTATGATCTCTCCCTGAGGAACTTTTCTCCTCTAACACTTTATTAGTCACCACTGTGCTGTTGATGGCCATCTTTAGCCCTGACATCTCTGTTCATCCTCCCGTTGATAGCTGATGTGCCACATAAGTTCAATACCCGGCAGGTATTCAAACACAATGTATTCATAATCAAACCCGTAACTTTCTCTTCTTCCACATTTGATTCACATGTATCACCCCCAATCTCAAGAAACCTAATTGCTCTTACATACTCCCTGTCTGAGTAAATGGCATTAGCTAAACTATTACCTCTTCAAGTCATTTTTACTTCGGGTGCTCTGTCCCACATACTAAATCAGTCAACAGGTTCTGTCATCTCTACGTGTTAATGATCATATTTCATCAATTCTAAGACATACTTTTTTACATCTGATATTTCTGAAATTACAATACATCTTAGAATCAATGGTGTCTTATAATCACTGTGGGCCAGAAGACAGTAATGATATAGATACCGTTGCCTATACATGTGAACACTTTAAAAGCACCTGCGCCAAAGCATCAGCTCACAGAATATATGTCATTGACTTAGAACAAATTCCAAGGGGGCAATAGTGGAACCCTTTTTTTACTCCTAAAATCAAATGATTATAGAGAAAGGAAACAGGAAGTTGGCCACCTCTATATAAATGCTGGTTTGGTGTAAGAGCCTAGCACCAATGATGTTTCTGTTTTGTTTTTAAATGAAATTTTTAGTAGAAATACTGCAATAACATTGCCATAGATGTCCCAGGGGATGATACAGTGTGTAAAAACATTGATATCAACAGCATTAAAGTGATTAAGAAAGATAGACTCTGAATGTGAAGTTTCAGAATTAACTTGATTTGTTTAGCTTTTAATTTCTTGTCCTGTATGTGCAAGAGTAAAATTTATATAGATTTATGTCTACTTTATTTAAATAAGGATACAATAAAATTTTCTTTACATAAGAATGTAGTATGAAATAGTTTAATTAACAGTGTTGTCTTTCTTAGTAGTACATAAAATGTTGTTGAATTTTATAATCTAAGAAATATTATTCTTGCTTATAAAGATTAGTTCCCTCTACTGATGAGAATTAATCCCCTCCTTTTCATTTGCTGCTCCTGTCCTAGTCCATGTGGTTAACACCTCTATTATCATCTCCAATCTTTTTATTTCTCTCCAATTTTTCTCATACTTTGCTCACCATTGTCTTGATGATACAGATGAAATCATGTCATTCGTCTTTCCAGATCCATTGAATTGTTCCTCATTTCCTGAAAAATAAGTTCAAAACATCTTAGTATCACACAAACGTCAGCATCCCCGACCATCTAGCTCTTAAATATCATCCTATCTTATCTCTGTCACATTCACCAACCCTCTGGTCCAGCCACATGGAGCATCCTTCTCTTCATAGGATATATATTTTCCCTTCCTTATCTGCGGTAAAACAACTCAGCCTTTAAGGCCACTATCCTGTTAATTTTTTCCTACTTCCCTTAGTTGTAATAAATTATTAACTGTTTTATGATCCTGAATATTTTAATAATTCAAATATATGATAGAATTTATTCTTCCTTGTAATTTTTTTTTGGTTTTACTTCTTTCCCTAAGATTTACTAAATAGGTGGTTCCAGACAAGAATGCTCGCTAATTATATTTGCATAGCCAGCAGCATTTTCTGCCATTTTTTATGACTGAAAAACATGTGCAATTTTGAATTATCAGTGACTTTTCCATTCCAGTCAATTCCTCAAACATCACCAGGTAACCACTCTAGGCCATTAAAGCATGGTACCTGAATTCACTCAATTCCCCTTCCAATGGTGAGGCCAATATTTGAGCTGATAACTTTAAGCAATATCAAAGGAATAATAATAGATGTTGACACTAAGTAATGCAAACCACAAAAATGGAGCACTAAACATGTTGGGAGCATTCCAGTCAGTGTCTCATGTTGAACAACCCCAAGGGGCCATCCATATCTTAATCAGAGAGAACGTTCAGAATGCTGTGCTAAGTATTTCCTGTGCTCAAAACTATTTTAAATAAAATAACACTTCTTAGCAAAATATCGCAAGGCATAGGCAAATCCTTTTTTAAAAAAAATTGTACACCACATGCATCCTTGGCAACATAAATAGAAACAGGCTTACTTACTGTTACGAGAAGAGCCAAATTTCTAGTCAAGTAACCATTTGTTCATCTCAAGCCTTATTAATAAGCCTAGAGGCAAGAGAGTCATTGCCAATGGTATCCTGTGATAACCAAATCTACCCTGTATACCTATGTGGATGAGGGAAGTAAGAAATCTACCGAATTTCTCCAAATTGTAGGTTTTGATGTATACACATTGTGAGTGTGTGTGTGGGTAAGGGCAGCAGAATTGGTGTGATTGTGTGTGGCGGCGGGGTGTGTGCAAGAGGAGCTTTCTTTTAGACAATGTAGAAACGTATTTCCATCTCTCTTTACCCCAGAAACATAATGTAGTCATGCAACACAACATCACGTTTCTGCAAGTAGTAAAAGTACTTCTAAAAGTAGTGTCAATTGGTAAAGTACAGATTTGGAGATTTCTTTTTACCCACTTCTTCTTTTTTTCTAATTTCCTCTTTGCTTTCTTGTACCTTAGTATTCTTTCTCCATTTCCAATGTTACTATACAGTCTTAAAAGCTATACTCGGTCTTCTATATCACATTCCTCAGATTTTTGGTCCATGGGTCTTCCAAGAATATCCCTTCCCTCCATCTTCATCTTCATGCTTGACAAACTGATCTATACTCACTTTTCCTAATGCCCTTTCTTCATGCTCTTCTTCTACTGTTTTTTTTTTCTCTTTCTACCACTTTTCTTTTTTTCTTTTCTGCTGAATTTATCCTATCTGCTCATCTCCAAATTCCTCATTCTACACACCTCCAAACCGAAAATTCCACTGCTGTGAAGCTGATTCTGACTCATAGCAATCATACAGGACAGAGTAGAACTGCCCAATAGGGTTTCCAAGGCTGTAAATCTTTATGGAAGTAGACTGTCACCTCTTTCTCCTGTGGAGCAGCTGGTGCATTCAAACCGCCGACTTTTGGTTAGCAGCTGAGCACATTAACCACTGCACCACCAGGACTCCCGTACACATCTTAAATCTTGCTAATTCTTTTGATTTTGACTCATACTATACATCCAAACTGAGGAAAAATAAACTTCCAGGAATATCATAAAAAGTTATTTCTATGTAATTATTTTGACATAACTTCAATCAGAAATATTGTAGAAAAATTTGGTAGTATGTGGTAAAATAAAGATGCATATAATCTGTTCCAAGTAATTTCATTCCTCAGTTTTTACCATAGAGAGCATTGTCCGTATGCAAGGAGACATGCACAAGTACGTTCTCAACGCCCGTTTTAAGAGCTCAAATCTCTATCAACAATAAATATATTATAGCACATACATAAAATAGAATGCTATAGAGTTGGAAAAATAAAAGAATTACAACTACTGTCAACAACATGACTGAATCTTTTAAATGTAATTTTGAGCAAAATAATGTCTTAGGAGATTACATACAGTATAATTTATATAATTTCAGAATCATACAAAGCCAAACAACATACTGTCTAGAGTTACAAATAAAAGTGGGTCAAATTCTGAAGAAAAGTGTGGGGATAGTAAGAAATTTCAGGAAATAGTTTTTTTTTTTTTTTTTTTCTGAGAAAGGGAGAGAAGAGAATGAAATCAAGAAAGGGCACAGAGATTTTGAAGATGATGTTAATGCTATTTTTCTCATACTGGTGATTCCATGGATGTTTGTTGTTGTTACATCTTTCATGTATTTTAAAAATATTTAATTACTTCAAGGACATATCAAAATAATATATTCAGCTTAGAAAGGCATTTCTAGACTTAATACAAGAGAAAAATACAAAGAATACATAATAGCTGGATATTAGTAAAGCATTGCAAAAGTTTCTTATAATAGTTTTGTGGATAAGAATGAAGAACATGAATAAGAAAAACGTGTGCATATGTGTGTAATATATACTATATATATTATGTAATATATATAATATATAAAGATATGTGTATATATACACACATATATCTTTTATTTATGTAGCTTATATATCTTGTATATATATATATCTTTCATATATAGATTTATTTATAAAATATACATATATATTTTTATTATAATATATAATATGTTGGAGCCCTGGTGGTACAGTGGTTAAGCATTCAGCTGCTAACCAAAAGGCAGGCAGTTTGAATTCACCAGCTGCTCCTTGGAAACCATATGGGGCCATTCTGCTCTATCCTATACAGTTGCTATGCATCAGAATTGACTTGATGGCAACAGGAATATAATATGTTTACACATTAAATATTATATATATAAGTTTGGTGAGTAGAAACTTACTTGAAGAGCTTCTTAGCTGTATGACAAAGAGTTAAAAAAAAGGGGGGACTATTTAGTTGGGAAACTAGTTCAGGAAGAACAAGTCAGGCCAAGGAGTCATCACATGTATGGTAGCACTTTTGAAGGATACTTATGTGGAAAGGGATTATACATTTTTGCATGATCCCATGGCAGAAGAACTTAGGCCAGAGGGTAGAAGATATAGGGTTTAAAAAAATTAATTCAATATGAAGAAGAAAATTATATCTCCAGTCAGAGATACCCACAGAAGGAAAGGGCAACTTCAGGACAAAGTGTCTAAACAGAGACAGGTGAACATGTGGCAGGGTGGTGGTGAGGGGATTAATAAGTCAGAAAGAATTTGGGACTGGAAGCTTCTAAGGTCCCTTCTTAACAACGCATAGTTTGATGAAATGTCCAGTCAGTCATTCACCATTAAAAGAACACCCACAGTCTGGGCTCTAGGGAGTTAGTCTAGATTCACACGTGAACTCAATGAGTAGAATATAATTTAGTACAATGAATAGTATTAATAACAGACAAATATTATTTCTGATATTCTTTTATTCACTTTTGAAAAAAAAAATTGGTGGTATAGAGAATAGCTCAAAATATTTCCAATAATTCTCCCAAAGGTGTTAGCCACTGAGTAAATGACAAATGTCCTTATAGTTGTTGTTATTAGGTACCCTCGAGTCAATTCTGACTCAAAGCTGCGCTATGTACAACAGAATGAAACACTGCCCAGTCCTGCGCCATCTTCACAATTGTTGCTATGTTTGAAACCATTGTTACAGTGACTGTGTCAATCCATCTGATTGAGGGTCTTCCTCTTTTTCACTGACCCTCTACTTACCAAGCATGATGTCCTTCTCCAGGAACTGGTCCCTCCTTACAACATGTCCGAAGTATGTGAGACAAAGTCTCACCACCCTCACTTCCAAGGAGTATTCCAGCTGTACTTCTTCCAAGATAGATTTGTTGTTCTTCTAGCAGTCCATGTATATTCAATATTCTTTGCCAACACCATAATTCAGAAACACCAATTTTTCTTCGATCTTTCTTATTCATTGTCCAGCTTTCGCAAGCATATGAGGTGATTAAAAACACCATGGCTTGGGTCAGGCCCACCTTAGTCCTCAAAGTGACATCTTTGCTTTTTAACACTTTAAAGAGGTCTTTTGCAGCATATTTGTCCAGTGCAAAACATCATTTGATTTCTTGACTGCTGCTTCCATGGGCTTTGATTACGGATCCAAGTAAAATGAAATCCTTGACAACTTCAATCTTTTCTCCTTTTATCATGATGTTGCTTAACAGTCCAGTTGTGAGGGTTTTGTTTTATGTTGAGGTGTAATCCATACTGAAAACCAAACCAGTTGCCATCGAGTTGATTCTGACTCATAGGGACCCTATAAGATAGAGTAGAACTGCATCATACGGTTTCCAAGGAGTGGTTGGTGGATTCGAAATGCTCACATTTTGGTTAGCAATTGTAGCCCTTAACCAGTGCACCACCACGGCGCCAAATCACACTGAAGGCTGTAGCCTTTGATCTTCGTCAGTAAGTGCTTCAAGTCCTCTTCACTTTCAGCAAGCAAGATTGTGTCATCTGCATATCGCAGGTTGTTAAAGAATCTTCCCTCAATCCTGATGCCGTATTTTTTTTCATATAGTCCAGCTTCTCTGATTATTTAGTCAGCATACAGATTGAATAAGTATGGTGAAAGGATAGAACCCTAATGCACACTTTTGCTGATTTTAAATCATGCAGTATCCTCTTGTCCTATTCGAATGACTGACTCTTGGTCTATGTATAGATTCCTCATAAGCACAATTAAGTTTTCTGGAATTTCCATTCTTTGCAATGTTATCCATAATTTGTTATGATGCACACAGTAGAATACCTTTGCATAGTCAATAAAACATAGGTAAACATCTTTCTGCTATTCTCTAATTCCAGCTAAGATCCATGTGATATCAGTACCATCTCCATATTTTAACTTGTACTTTCTTCCTGAAACTTCCTTGTTCTTTACCTTTTAAGAAATCCATATGGACCAGGGCACAGATGTCTGAGTGAGTACCTCAGGGGGAGAGAAAAAATGTCTTTCTCCTCATACTGTTGTAGTCCATAAGTCATTTTATTTTATCTGCTGGATCCTGTGTTATTCCTGGTATAATGGTTGCATAAAGGACACACGAAAGTTTAATGAATTAGGCCTCATGATGCAATGAAAAGACAAATAGAAACCTGAGTTGGTCCTTTGCAACACATTGTCTGGAAAAGCTCTATTCTTTATCCGTAAATACTTTTTATAGACATAGACCACCGTACAAGTTGCTTTTTAGTTATGTGAAAGCCTTACTGAAAATGACAACTACTTAATAGAACTATTACAGCAAACCCTGGTGCTCTGCCTGCCCACTTTATCTGAATTCCATATCCCCTAACTTAATTTGAAGTTTTTCAAAGTTTGTTTTTTCAAGCACCAGTCTCCTAAGATGGGATGAGGTTAGGCTGAAAATAACTTGATTTCCCTGAAAGGCTAAATGATTCTTTGTAAAGATTTATTTGTGTGTGAGTGTGCATAACGTGTATATATATGCACATGTTGTGAATGGAAGTAAGATTGTGGGTGGAACAGAGCAGTTTTTAAATTACCTTATTGCTATTGTGGTTATTGAAAACTTAAAAAAAAGAATAATAATTAATATTCACATATAAAATGATTTGTAAATGTGAATGAATTAAACAACATAGACCCGATTCAAGAAAAATTCTGAGCAAATTCTATCTGCGAGTCCTACAGAAAAGTGAGCTTGAATGGTAAATATAATCATTTAGAATTCAACTAGAAGATACATAAGCAAAGTAAACAGTTCTGTTGTACATAAGATCTCCATGAGTTGGAGCCTACTTGACAGCAACTAACAACAAGAGTAGAGATGGGAAACTTAAATTTCAATGCACAAACTTTTAATTGGTAAAGTGGATCAAGAAATGAAAAAATGGAATATAGCCATGTCTATCCCTGAGGTCTACTCATTGATATCCATGATAAGATAGTTTTGGTTCATTCCACAAATAAGAAAACCATACACAAATAAGCATTCATTTGAGTGCCGTGTATGCTCATATTTTTTTTTTCTTGCTAAGCACAGTATCTACCTTCTTGTCAGAAAATGTATTAGCACAAATGGATACCAATAATTTACTTTATTATAACTACCGAGATTAAGTATTTGGCCTTAGCATTTTTGTAACCTATTCATTTTACCTGTTCATCTTTTTTTAAAAGTTTTATTGAGATATAGTTCATATACTATAAAATTCGCACATTTAAAGTGTTCAATTCAGTATTAAATAGCGAAGAGTACATTCACAGATTTATGTAACCATTAGCATAATCAATTTTAGGCACCCCAAAAAGAAACCTTTACCCTTTAGCAGTCACTCCCTATTTCTCCTAATTGCTCTCCCCAAGCCCTGGGTAACCACTAATCTACTTTCTGCCTACATGTTGCTGTTGTTAGCTGCCTTCAAATCCACTGAGACTCGTGATGATCCCATGTAAAAGAGAATGAAACGCTGCCTGGTCCTGTGTCATCCTCACAATCACTGGTATGTTTAAGTCCATTGTTGTGGCCTTTGTGCTAATTCATCTCACTAAGAGTTTCATTTGGCCTCATTGGCCTTCAACTTCAGGCTGATGTGAGCATGAGGGAGCTGAGTCTGCTCAGCCTTTGTAGTTCCTGCAGGGAGAGACTTGACAGCACAGGGCTTCTCCTAATGCCTCAACAGTTGGTGGGCATTTTCCTGGCTACACAGCCAAGTCCAAAGTGGTCATGCCTCATGTGCCTTTCAGCACCTACAAGAGTCAAGAGTTAGAAAAAAAAAGTTGTTGTTGAGTCAATTCCAACTTATGGTGACCCCATGTGTGTCAGAGTAGAACTGTGCTCCATAGGATTTTCTGTGATTGAGCTTTTAGAAGTAGATGGCCAGGACTTTCTTCTAGGCATCTCTGGATGGACTTGAACTGCCAACCTTTTGGTTAGCAGAGAGTGCATTAACCGTTTGTACCACTTGGGGACTCAGATATGAGCCCCAGTATGCAACAAAACAAAACAAAAAACCCTTACCTTAGAGGGAATACAAGATACTGAGAGAGAAAAGTAAGACAGAAATTCAGAACACACACCTAATGAAATAAAATTGTTAAATGGGTCAGATAAAAATGTAAGTTAAAAATATAGTACGTAAAGATTCCTGGTATGAGACAATAATGTGTTTCTAAAGCTAACATCAAAATATTATACTTGTTTCCTATGGCTGCCTTAAGAAAAATACCATGAAGTGGGTGGCTTTAAACAGAGAAATTCAGTGTCTCACAGTCTGGAGGCTGGGAGCCCGAGATCAGGGTGTTGGCCATGTAGATGCCTTTTGCGGCTTTGAGAGAGAATTTGTTCCATGACTTGCTCCAGCTTTTGGTAGCTCTAGGTATTCCTTGACTTACTGCTGCAGTGTCACGTGGAGCCCTTCCTCTGTTTTTGTGTTTCTTCTCCTCTTTTTCAAAGACACCACTCATATGGGATTAGGATCCACCCTACTCCTGTATGACTTTGTGTTTACTTAACTGATGACATCATCAAAGACCCTATTTCTAAACAAGGCTGTATTCACAGTTACCTTGGGTTAGGGCTTGGAGGTATCTTTTTGGGGACACAGTTCAATCTGTAACAAATACGATTTTTTAATTAAACAAATTATTATGTGAATTGAAAGAGGATTATAGTTAAGACTCAATTTAGTGACTTTGATGAATGTAAGAAAAACATCTAAACACAGAGCAAAAATATAGAGATGACTATTATAAGGGAATGAGCCCTGGTGACACAGTAGTTAAAGCGCTTGGTTGCTACTCAAAAGGTCAGCGGTTTGAACCCACCAGCTGCTCCATGGGAGAAGGATGTGGCATTCTGCCTCTATAAAGATTACAGCCTTGCAAATCCTATGGGGCAGTTATATTCTGTTCTATAGGGTCGCTATCAATCAGAATCAACTCGACGGCAGTGGATTTGGTTTATTATGAGGGAATAGATAAAGAGACTTGAGTGAAAACATTCAAATTATAGAAGTTCCAGAAACAGAAACAATGAGTAGAGGGAGTGCCAGTAATTAAGGAAATAATAGAAGAAAATTTTCCTGAATTGAAGAAAGAATTAAGCCTTGAAAAGGCTTGCCAAGTTTCAGTCAAGAAAAAAAAAATGAAACAAAAAATAAAACACTGAGGCATACCCTATAAAATTCTTCAACTCTACTGATAAAGAGATAAATCTTGTAAGTTCACAGACAAAATAATACATTATCTACAAAGAAAAAATAAATCAGAAAAAAAAACCAGACAAGCATTGGAATTTTCATCTGCAACTCTGAGACATGGAACTCTGTGTAATATTTTTTGCAGTTTAGAGAGACAAAAGAGGACCATAACTCAAAAAATCTACTCAACTAAGAAGGTTGAGTTACTTTGTAAAGAAAAATTTAAAATAAATATATAAATATTCAGTGACTGTAACATCCATGTACCCTCATCTAATGTCTGGTAGGAAAAAGGAAACATAAAGGAGATAATAAAAATATTTTAGAAAGTTCATCTCATTTTGAGTGGGAGGAAAATTAGAGTGCTTTGGTAGGGAACCAGTACATCTTGGGAGGTACAGTTGGTATCTTATTTTCAAATAATGGTAAGGTAACCAACATTGGATTTTGAGATTAGGAAAATAACCACTAATGTATTAAATAAAAAAATAAGTATAATTTTAATTTCACTAGGAGAAGAAATCATACAACAAAATGCAAAATTTATTATGAATGCCAAGAGAACTTGAGAAAAATTCAATTTTGCAGAAATTTACAGTTCTAATATATAATAAATAAGCAGACATAAAAATTGACTAAAATTAATAATTTGATGCTTTCTATATAATTACATGTATATACATGTTTATAAAATAAAAAATATATATATTTAATGTGATTTCCAAATTAAAAAAATCCGAATCTAAAAAGAATAAAATAATTTGTAGGAAACTATAGAATAATTATTTTAGAAAAGCTTTACAGTAATAAAATACGGAAAATCATAATGAAGGAGTAGAAAAATTGAAAAAAATTTCAGGGAGTTTTGAAATAAATGTTGAATTAGAACTAGAAATAAAAACTAGCATCAATGAAATTAAAAATTCAATAGGCAAAATAAAATGCAGATTTAATAGAGAGATAATTTGTAAACTGAAACTTGGAATCAAGAAAATTACTCAGAATGCAGTATAAAGAGGTAAAGACATAGAATGTATGATAGAAATTTTGAGGCAAAACACACAAAATGGTCATCGTATGAGAACAAAGGAAACAATTTACTGGGAGGTCTAAAAATAAACCTCAAATATATAATGCATATATTGATAAAAAAAATTTAAAGAAAACATTGTTAAACCCAAAATGACATTTTAGATTTTAACACATATCTCTCAGGCACTAGAATAAGGAGGAAAAATATAAATGTGATAAGAATCTGGAATGATTAAAAAAACAAGTATGATTAAATGGATAGCACAACCAGATTCCAGACTATAAATATAATCTCTATGTGTATATCTATGTCTATGTCTATATCTGTCTATATACCCTTGCACTTAATTATTAGATTTTACACACACACACATTTACATATATATTTGTATTTCAAGCATACATGGAACATTTCCAAAAGTAGAAACAGAGAGGGATCTCTCAATAATTGCCTAATAATCACTAACATGCAGACTATATTTTCTGGGCCATAATTAATTGTGAATTAAAATTGTGAGCGAATAACAAAAAAGAGGGCTAAAAATTTAATGTATTTAAAAATTATAGCATCACCCTAAATAAGCAATAAATTAAAGAATAGTCATAATGAAAAGTAGAAGGTAACCATACCTGAATGACAAAAAAAAATACTACATAGTAAAACTTTGGGATTCATCTCAAAAAGTATCAGAAGGAGTATTTATAGTCTTAAAAAAAAAAGAATTGAAAATTAATGTAAAATATTTTCAACTAAAGATTTAGAAAAAAGTGAAACAGTAAATTCAAAGAAAGAAGGGAGGGGATAATAAAGATGAGCAGAAAATAATAAAACAGTAAACAAACATATAAACGATCAACAAAACCAACAGCTGCTTCTTTGCAAAGCTTATAAAACTAGTCAAATTGCTGGCAATATTAGTTTCAAAAAAAGGAGAGAGGATAAATAACTGATTTTATGAATAAAAAGAAAATTAATATAGACAAGTTGTAAACCAACAAGAACATCTGGTGGCACAGTGGTTAAGTGCTCAGCTGCTAACCGAAAAGTCGGTGGTTTGAAGCCACCAGCTGCCTCATGGGAGAAAGATGTGGCAGTCTGCTTCAGTAAAGATTACAGCGCTGGAAACCCTACGGGAAAGTTCTACTCTGTCCTATAGGGTCGCTAAGAGTCGGAATCAACTCAAGGGCAGTGGGTTTGGTTTTATTTTGGTATCAGCCAAAAAAATCCCAAGATAATTTTATAAATAATTTTATAAATACTTTTATGACAATTCATTGAAAACTTTGATGAAACAGCCGATTCTCCCAGAAAAGTATAAATTACCAAAACTGACTTTTTTTAATGTTGTAAAAATATATATAACACATTTTTCAGTTCAACGTTTTTCACATGTACAATTCAGTGACACCAATACATCAATACTGTTGCAATCAATCAATCATCAACAATATCTTTACAAAAGCAGACTGCCACATTTTTCTGTCTCAGAGCAGCTTGTGGGTTTGAACCATCAGACCTTTTGGTTAGCAGCGGAGTGCTTCAACCACTGTGCCACCAGGGCTCCTTAATTCATGGTCAGGTTGGATTTATTCTAGAAATAAAATGATGGCTGAACTTTAGCAATTTTATTAAAGTAATTCATTTTATTAACAGATCAAAAGTGAAATTAATATGTACATATTAATTCAAATAGATGAAGAAAAGGCATTCCATAAAATTCAACACCCATTCATTATAAAGCCTCTAAGCAAACTAGGAATAGAAGTAAATGTCCTTTACCAGATAAGAATCACTGTAACAAACCACAGAAACTATCATCTTAATAATGAAATATCAAATGCATTCTCTTTAAAATTTAGAACAATGAAAGATGCCTTTTGTACTGATTTGTTTTTATAATGTTCTCAAGTTTCTGCACAATGCAATTAAATAAGAAATAGAACAATTCGTAAGGAAGAAACAAAATTTCATAGCTCATATAGAGAGAATGCAATATCAGTCTTCAGTATTCTAGTTTTCTGGTATACTGTGCTATTTTAAGTACTATACTACCGACAATTTTAGTATTGTATTGTTAAGTGTTTTATAAAATTCAGAATATGAATCATTTACCTGCTGAAATGCACCCGGATAATTATACATGGCATTGAAATTTTGAATCAAATAAATACTCAAAATGGCTCTGACAATAATCTTCTCCTTTAAAAACCTTTTGAAGGTTTGTAAAATGTTTCATATAGTATTGGATCACATAGGTTGTCCATCTGAACAGCCCCATCAGGTCTGGCTTCCTTTCTGTCTTGAGCTTTAGGTTGGAAGAACCTTGAGGAGACCTCTGCCCTCTAGTTACCCTATTAATCTGTGGAACTTGCTTCATCTGCGCTCTTGGTTCCCTTTGGTCTTGAAGTTTACAGACTTCTTCCTCATCTCTGCCCTTCTCTCTCTCACTTAGCCCACAATTCTTCCCTTGTTTCTTGCTGAGACACTGTTTTTGCCTTTAAATGACAAAGGGCTTTAGCATTGGAAACACAAAATCCAGAATGATTTACAGACTTTTCCAGTTTTCCACCTATCTGTATTTCCTTCCCAAAGGAAAATGGGAAAGCTGACAGATGGATTGAATCCCTTGATATCCTGAGGGGTAGGGGGTTAAATAGCAGTGGAAATAGGTTAATACCTTAAAATATTATCCCAGCATACCAGACTCTGTCGGAACTCATCATATCACATGGACTCTACTATTTCAAAGTAGTTTGGCCATCTTCCAACAGCTGATCTGATATTATGATTCTGTGCCTGAAGGCTTTTCTGGAACCTTGAAAGGCCATGCTCCCTGTGCCCATGGAAGGCCAGAAATGCTGGACAATTAACCCCAGCCCAGCCCAGCAGCCTTCAGTGACCCATGGAAGGTGTATTAAAATTATCCTAGGCCCATTATCCCTCAGTGGGATAATTCTGAGACTTGAGCATTACATCAATTCCAAGTTTTCACATGTGATTAGGATCCAAAATCTCACCTTGGTAGCTAGATTAAGTACTGTGATGGTTAAGGTTGTGTATCATCCTGGCTGGGCCATGATTCTCAGTGGTTTAGCAGTCATATGATGTTGTAATCACTTCCATGATGAGATTTGGTATAATGTGATCATCTCCATGATGGCATCTGCTGTGAGTAGCCAGTCAGTTGAAAAGGAGTTTACTTGGGCATGGCCTGCATCGAATACAAGTGGACATTCTGGCAAGGCTTGTTGGCTTTTGCTGGTTCTGGATCCTACAGCTGGCACCTGTTCATCTGATCTCCAGTTCTTGGGACTTGAGCTAGCAGCCTACCTGTGGTCTTGCCTGCTGATCTTGGGATTTGTCCATCTTCTCTGCTTGTGAGCAAGAGCCCTGCTCTCTAACCTGCCTATCTTGGATTTGCCAGCCTCTGTGAGTACGCGAATCAGGAGAAGCTTCTATCTGGATCCATAGACTTGCAACGTTCAGCCTCTACAATGGTGTGAGCCATTTCCTTAATATAAATCTCTCTCTGCATATGCTTGGAGCACTGGTGGTATAGTGGTTTAGAGCTTGGTTGCTAATGAAAAGGTCAGCAGTTCAAATCCGCCAGCTGTTCCTTGGAAAACCTATGGGGCAGTTCTACTCTGTCTTATAGGGTCACTATGAGTTGGAACTGACTAAACGGCACCTAACAACAAAAACATAAACATACTTATATGCTTTACTGGTTTTGCTTCTCTAGAGAACCCAGCCTAAGACAAGTATGCACACTTTGTTTGTCTTCCATTTTCTGTTTCACTTCCTTCTTTTCTTACAAGTGTCCTCTGTGTCTTCCAAACAAACAACTTGAGCTTGAATCCATAACTCAAGGTCTGCTGCTTGGAGAACTCCATCCACTGCCAATATATTTTTTTCTATAGTTACACAGCTAATCAATTAGTGATAAGGTTAGGACTGGCAACTTGTGTTATTTCAGTAACCAGGTTCTTTTCATTCTATAATACTAGTTCTCATCCATTCCTTTCTTCATAATTATTTATTCATTATAAACTTATGTGGCAGGCAACAATATAGGTGCATTAGATATTATAATCTGAATATTAGCACCTGCATGCAAAGAACTCACATTCTGGTAAGTCCTATACACATATAATTAAAATTTAATGTGAAGTTCCAGTTCTGAGAAATATGAAATAATCACACTTTTCCATGTCACTTTCACTGAATGTGGCTATAAAATTTGGACAGAATGTATGGAATAGTTAGTTATCTGAGGACTCTGAAAAGTAAATAGTAACAGGAGAATTGGAATAAAAGATCAGAATTAAAAGTATTACCACGGACCAGCTCTGAGTTTACATATTTTTTCCTTCTGGTGTACTTTGGCTAAGTTTCAATGCAGTTTGAAACCTAGAAGTAGACATCAATACAGATAAAGACTCCTCCAGGAAAAGCACTCTTAGCTTTGACTTGTAGGAAATGAGTCTCTTGACAGTGATAGTACATACCACAGTTGCCTAAAATTCTGAGGGAAACCTTACTCTCCAATCAGAAGCACTGTGATTCTAAGAGGATGAGACAACCCCCTTTTACATTTTTTTCTCTCTCTCTGTCATCCTGCCACTTGGCCCCAAACAGAGATGCAGATACAGAAAATATGTGACAGAGTGGTGTGTATGAAGCCTCAGCTTTCTGGCTGGAAGCACAAGAAGGGAAACCCCAGGGAACTAGGAACCAGGAAGATGGTGGAAAGTAATAGGCTTAGGAAAATGACTCATAAAATAGTTTATGAATTCAAGGACCACTCTTGAATTTTTATATATTTATCTACATATCTAGTGTGTGTATATATATATGTGTGTGTGTATATATATATGTGTATATATATGTATATATATGTATATCATACCAAAAACTTTGAGAACTGAACTAAGATTTAGACAACTCAGCCTTGCCAGTGAGTGATACATACATAGGACAGAACTGAATAGCTCTGTAAAGTTTTTAAATGGAACTGGTACTGAAATCACAACCATCAGTAAGTTGGACAGAACTTGCAGCCTGAAACCAACCAGCTATATTGCTTCCAAAAACAAAAAATATCAACATTCTCCATACAATTTAAATAAGACTGAGAGTCTTGTAATGTAATATTCAAAATGTCTAGGATACAATATTTAAAATGGTTAAAATATTTTAATAGACATTTCTCCAAAGAAAATAAAGGAATGGCCGATAAGCACATGAAAAGATATTCAATATCATTAATCACTACAGAAATGTATATTAAAAACAATGAAATAACACTTCACAACCACTAGGATGGCTATAATTATAACTAAAAAAAGACAAAACAAGCTTTAGCAAGGATATCCTACCATACTTTACTGGTGGGAATGTAAAATGGTATAGTATCTTGTGAAAACAGTTTGACAGTTCCTCAAAATTTTAAACATGGAACCCCATTGCCATTGCCATCGAGTCAATTCCGACTTACAGCAACCCTATAGGACAGAGTAGAACTTCCCTATAGAGTTTCCAAGGCTGTAATCTTTAAGGAAGTAGACTTCTACATCTTTCTCCAGTGGAGTGGCTGTGATAGTTTCAAACTGCCAAACTTTCAGTGAGCAACCGAGCTCTTAACCACTGTACCACCAGGGCTCTTGTTAAAGGGAGTCACCATATAATCCAGTAATTTCCTTCTTAGGTATCTATCTAAGAGCAATAATAACACTTTTATCCTGATATTTGCACGTGAATTTTCATAGAGGCATTATTCATAATAGTGCAAAAGAAAAACAATCCAAACATCCATCAACCGATGAATGAAAAAAAAAGGTACATACATGAAGAAAGCAAAAAATCATTAAAAAGACAAGAAAGAAAAGATCAAAATGCATATCAGAAGAGACTCCAAAACTTGCTTTTGAATGTAGAGTAGTTAAGCTAATGGAAGAAATGGTGAAGTAAAAGACCTGAACAGAAGATTTCAAAGGGTGACTCAAGAAGACAAAGTATTATAATGAAATGTGCAAAGACCTGGAGTTAGAAAACCAAAAGGGAAGAACACATGTGGCATTTCTCAAGCTGAAAGAACTGAAGAAAAAAAATTGAAACTCGAGTTGCAATATGGAGGGATTCTATCGGCAAAATTCAAAGAACTTTGAATTATGGTGTTAGGGAAGAATATTGAATACACCATGGACTGCCAGAAGAATGAACAAGTCTCTTGGAAGAACAGCCAGAGTTTTCCTTGGAAGAGAGAATGGGAAGACTTCATCTCATGTACTATGGACATATTATCAAGAAGGACGAGTCCCTGGAGAAGGACATAATGCTTGGTAAGGTACAGCGTCAGTGAAAAAGAGGAGGACCCTCAACAAGATGGATTGACACAGTGGCTGCAACAACGGGCTCAAATATAACGATTGTGAGGATGGGGCAGGACCAGGCAGTGTTTCATTCTGTTGTACATAGAGTTGCTATGAGTCAGAATCAAGTTGAAGGCAACTAAAAACAATGAGCAAAGTATTGAATGATGTTGGAAGCATCAAAAGAGGATGTAAAGAATACGCAGAGTAACTATACCAGAAAGAATTGGTCAACATTCTACCATTTCAGAAGATAGCATATGATCAGGAACTGATGGTAATGAAAGAAGAAGTTCAAGCTGTACTGAAGGTATTGGCGAAAAACAAGGCTCCAGGAACTGAGGGAATACCAATTAATACGTTTCAACAACGGATGCAGTGCTGGAGGTGCACACTTGTCTATGCCAAGAAAGTTGGAATACAGTGACCTGGCCAACCGACTGGAAAAGATCCATATTTGTGCCCATTCCAAAGAAAGGTGATCCAACAGAATGCGTAAATTATCTAATAATATCATTAGTACTAAATGCAAGTAAAATTTTGCTGAAAATAATTCAAAAGTGGTTGCAGAAGTACATGAAGAGGGAACTGCCAGAAATTCAAGATGGATTCAAAGAGAACATGGAATAAGGGATATCATTGCTGATGTTAGATGGATTTTGGCTGAAAGCAGAGAATACCAGAAAGATGTTTACCTGTGTTTTATTGACTATGCAAAGGTATTCAACTGTGTGGATTGTAACAAATTATAGATAACACTGTGAAGAATGGGAATTTAAGAACACTTATTTGTGCTCACAAGGAAACTGTACATAGACCAAGAGGCAGTAGCTCAAACAGAACAAGGGGATACTGTGTGCTTTAGAATTGGGAAAGGTGTGCATCAGGGTTGTATCCTTTCACCATACTTATTCAGTATGTATGCTGAGCAAATAATCTGAGAAACTAAACTATATAAAGAAGAAAGCTACATCAGAATTGGAGGAAGACTCATTAACAACCTGCGATATACAGATGACACAACCTAGCTTGCTGAAAGGGAAGAGGACTTGAGGCACTTACTGATGAAGATCAAAGACTACAGCCTTTAGTACGTATTACACCTCAACATAAAACAAAAATCTCACAACTGGATCAGTAAGCAACGTCATGGTAAATGGAAAAAATATTGAAATTGTCAAGGATTTCATTTAACTTGGATCCACAATCAACACCTATGAAAGCAGCAGTCAAGGAATCAAACACCGTGTTAGAATGGGCAAATCTGCTGCAAAAGACCTTTTTACAGTGTTAAAAAGCAAAGATGTCTCTTTGAGGACTGAGGTGCGCCTGACCCAAGTCATGTTATTTTTAACCACCTCACAGGCATGCGAAAGCTGGACAATGAATAAGGAATACTGAAAAATTGACGCCTTTGAATTGTGGTGTTGATGAAGAATATTGAACATATCATGGACTGCCAGAGAAACACATAAATCTGTCTTGGAAGAAGTACAGCCAGAATGCTCCTTAGAAGCTAAGATGGTGAGACTTTGTCTCACGTACTTTGGACATATTATCAGGAGGGACAAGTCCCTGGAGAAGGACATCGTGCTTGGTAAAGTAGAGGGTCAGCAGAGAGAGGAAGACCCTTAACAAGATGGATTGACACAGTGGCTGCAATAACGGGCTCAAGCATAGCAATTATTCTGAGGATGGTGAAGGACTGGGCAGTGTTTCATTCTGTTGTACATACGGTCGCTATAACTCGGAACTAACCTCAGGACAACAATCTTTACTGAAGCCGACTTCCACATCTTTCTCCTGGGGAGCAGCTGGTGGGCTCAAATCATTGGCCTTTCAGGTTTTGGCAGAGCACGTAATCACTGCGCCACCAGGGATCCTGTGTGATTGTAAATAGTCCATAATCTAGACCTTTTATTTGCTAACAATAATCTTATTGACTTCATTTTCCCTACATAAAAACATAAACAAAAACAAAGACTGCATTTAATGCCTTTAAGATTCATTTTATGATTAATATGATAAATTAATATATGTAGACAATTTATTGACTGATCCTGGTTTTTCTCTCCACACAGACAGCTGGCATATTAGGTTGAGTCGTTGTATTCCAGACACAGCTTACACTCCCAACTTGGAAGAATATTGCAAAAATAATCAATCATTTCCTGGTGTGGTACTTGTTTCTAATTAGTTACAGGCAGTCTCTGGGTTACGAACAAGCTCTGTTCCTAACTATGTCTTTAAGTGGAATATGTAGGTAAGTGGGAACCGGTGTATACAGTTCTTATTTAGCTTTACTTTAGTGCAAGAAAATGCTTGAAACTTTTCAATGATTTAAAAGCTGCATGTTCAGTGAGTGAAGGCAATTGTGATGAAGAATTTTGTTGTTAGTAGGGGTTGGTTCAATTGTTTCAAAATGAGGGCTAATTTACTTAACATTAAAGGGCATATAAGAGTTGTCTGTAAGTTGGCCGTTCGTAACTCGGGGACTTCACTGTACTCCTATAAAAGTGCCTTGCAAATTAACTTCCTCAGCATTTGCAAAGATCATTTCTGCTCTTGTGTGGAATTCATCCATGTCCAAATTGCGTCCCCTGTCATGCCTGTGTTTCAATTTTCCTCTCATATCCACCGCAGCCTCCAATTAAAACACTTATACACTTACACACACTCACACTCATACACACACTGAGTACGTACCAGGACACTAGACTGTAATCTCCCTTAGGGCAGTAAGCATGATTGTTTTAGTTAACACGATATCCCTTGGATCTAAAAGAATGCCTGATTGAAGTAGACAATAAATATTTGTTGAATGTATGAGTGAATGAGTAGGTTCAAGGCAGCTGTTCCAGGAGTCCGTATTTTGCCATTTATTCGAGCACATACCAATCTCTCGCTTCTGTCTCCTCTACTGCACTAAGAACCTGTATATTTGGCATTTAATTCTGTTCTATTGAACCTGTGTGTGTGTGGAAATCTTATTTTTCACAATAGAATTATAAATGATTTGAATCCAGGGAATGTGACATATCCCTGAAACGGAACCGCCTTCTGTGCTTCTAATAGTCTTCACAATTGTTGTTTAATAACCCAACTTAGAAGTATAGACGCAATGTGCTGCCTCACTGGGGTCAATCCAAAGGATGCTTGGTCAGTGCCCCAGTGATCCAGCATCACAGCACACAGGTTGCCCATCTCATTTTTAATCGTACGCACACATACTGGGAACCAGTCGTGATCTTGATCCACAGAAGTAAGCCTCCTGTTGGAATTCAATCTCAGCACCCATGTTCCTTTTGGATTGATCAATGACACCATTCTTCCATGTTTGGTGTTCTGTTTCTACATGCTAGTCCCCATGCATAACTGAACTCACAGTATTTGCTAGTAATCCTCCTTAAGCCTGGATTCAAAGACCAGGGGCTTTCCATCCACGTGTCAGGATATCAGCATTGTATTCGTGTGACTTGCTTCCTCCAGCCCCTAGTAGCTCAGAGCTCCCATTTCCCCTCTGCCGCTCATTTGTCTGTCTATTCTAGAGCATTCCAGGACTCCATCAGTCTGGGAGGTCACCAAGTCCTAATTTTGACCTTCTTGCGTTTTCCACAGCTCCTAGGAGAGGACTAGATACATATTAGTCCAAAATATAATACTTGTTGCTGAAGCATTACCATTTTAAACTTTGAACATTCCTCTTCTCTTTTTTCTTATGTCTTTAAAAGACTTCAAAAAGAACCATAAAAATCAGAGACCTTATCCTCTTCTTTAAGCAGTTCTGTTTTTCCGGGTCATTTCCAGGGCATATGGGTCCTGAAAACTGGGAGTATGAACACAAAAGAACACACTAGAGAAACACGTTGAAGCAGGCGAGGGGAGAGTTTTGCATCTCAGAACGACATCTTCCAATTCTGCGGAAAAAAACACCACTCCGACACCGAAGCAACAATTTTCTCTCCAACATAAAGAGTTCTGTGATTAGAACTGTCCTGATTTGCGGAGAATACTTTTTCAAAGGATTTTGGTGTGCATCATATTTAAGCATTATTCATGTTAGCAGAGAAATTAAAATCCTCAAATCCTATTTAAGGCTGGGGCTGGGGAGGAAGGAGAGCAGGGGGATTTACCACTAATGCTCAAGGAGAAAACAGAGAGCATGACCTGCAGCTGTTCAGCTCTGTCTTAAACAAGAAAACAAACTTCCTAACCAGCCGCCACCAAACACCTTTCCCTTGGTTCCCATGGCAACACCTCTATCCTCTGGTGCCCACAATGTCTCTAATGTCTCCAACTAGTTGGATTCATCGGCACCTGCTCCCCGTGCCAGCTCTTGTCAATACTTATTAGAATGAGAATCTTTTTTTCTGATAGCACTAGTGGGAGAAGAAAGCAAACACATTCAGTTCACCCGAGATCTCTTTCAACTCTTAGGCAAGCTAGCATCTTAGGCTTCCTGAGGAGGAGGGTACTCGCCTGAGTTGATGGCATCCTGCCCGCAGACATACTTACGCCGACATGAGGTTGAAGCAGTGACACAGCAGGGCGTGCCTCTCTGAAAGGCTGTCCCTTCCCGGGGCCTTTGTTCCATCCTGTGATTCCCACTCAGGTTTCTGATGCTCTGCAAGGGAAGGAAAGAGTTAGCCCAAGGAGCAGGTGTTCTGGTCCTTCAGGTACCATCAGCCAATGGGAGCCAGCACTGGTGATGTAATGCTCTTAACTCCTCTGGCTTGAGGGCTTGAGGGTGGGGATTTGTGGGGTTTGGATTTTCCCCGGCCTGTATTGAACTAGATTTTTCTCTCCAGCTATTTCTGTCCTGTCACTTAAGTTCAGGCTTTCTCAAGAATGTGAGGATGCTGCTTTCGAGACAGGATTCAGAGCAGAGCCAGACAAGCCCAATAAAACAGCACATGGGACAGCAAACTTTTTGCCTGTAATCTGCTGTTGTGGTCTTCTGTGGCTTCCTGAGAGGGAGTTTCAGGTAATCCTTTTCCTCTCCCAACCCAGCTGACCCCAAACATGAGGCAGCATAGATTCCTTGACACAAGGACTTCATCTCTTCATTCAGTCTAAAACTACCTATTAAAAATCTACAGTACTAACTGAAGGTGGCTGATCCTGGAATTCTAGCGTCACCAACCATCTGATTTTCCAGGAACTGAGGGGTTTCCCAGAGAGCAGCACTTCAGTGCTAAAACTGGGTAAGGGCTGGGCAAACCATTCAATTACTTACCCAAAGTAGTGCATATAATAAATGTTGGGGGAAAAATAAAATGTTAGAATAAACTTTGTTGAACAGGGAAATTTAGGGAGAAACAGTTATGCAGTGCCCTATGAAGCTGATGATTTGGTTCTCCTAAAAATCTATGATTTTAAATGCATGTTCAGTATTGATTTAGCAGTGATGAAAACGATCTGATTTTCTATTTATTAAAAATAATGCATACTTCTTTTTAAGGGTTTGTAACTCCTATACTGACTGTCCTTTTATCTTTGTATCTGTACACCCTCCAAAAAAATTCATTTCGAAAGAAAGTTACTTAACATTGGGGAATTTACTGAAGATTTCATTGGCGGAATAAAGGAAGAGTTTTACATTGCATTTCACTGAATAATATAATTAGATACGTTACTTTGCCCAAGTTTCTTTTTGGAGGTGTGCTGCAACTCGGCCTCTTGTTCCCCCTATTGTCTGAGTGATTCTCAGGGCCACCACCTTCTAAGATAACTATACCCATTTCTTCCTTACTTGTGTGAAATAATTAGCCATTTTTTGTGTGTCTTTCTCCAAACTTATGTAACCTACCTACTAACTATATTTAAAAATGTGATAGACCATTATATTTAGGATGAAGATTTTGTTTGCATTTAGCTAACATACGATCTGCCAGTAACTAGGACTCACCACTTTTAGAAGAAAGCCAGGGCTTTAAAAAGCATCTTAAAAATTAAATTCAGAGTAATAAATTTATTTCTTGACAAGTAGTAGCAGGAACAATTTATATTTCTACACACATATAAGAAGCTGAGTGTGGAAACCTGAGTTAACTGGTAGCATGGTTTTACTTTATCCCAGTCATGACTGAGTACACAGCATAAGTGACCCAGACAACAGGCTGGCTGGCCCACTCCAGTAACTCTTTCTAGACAGATCCTAAGTTCTCGAAGCACTCATAATTTGTTCTGAAGTTAATACATATATACGTAGTGATTGAAGAGTCATGCAAGTTGGTATGTGGACTTAACATGAGCTATAGTAGTAATGATGCTATCTATTAATAGGATATCTGACGTGAATGAGATCAGTGAGGACTCTAAAGGCAAGGGGATTCATGGAGGATGTCAGATCTTAACTGGATTTTGAAAACTAACAAGACTTGATTTAACTTTGTGAAGATTCCTTAAACAGAACGTTAATAATACATACATTTTTCTATATGTATGTTATACTTTAATAAATGTTGTTCTTGTTAGGTGCTGCCGAGTCAGTTCCAACTCATAGCGACCCTGTGCACAACAGAATGAAACACTGCTTGGTCCCGTGCCATCCTCACAATCATTGCTGTGCTTAAGCCTATCGTTGCAACCACTGTATCAACTAATCTCCTTGAGGGTCTTCTTCCCCTTTGCTGATCTTCTACTTTACCAAGCATGATGTCCTTCTCCAGGGACGGATTCTTCCTGATAACATGTCCAAAGTACATGAGACGAAGTCTTGCCATCTTAGCTTCTAAGGAGCATTCTGTTTGTACTTTTTGCAAGACAGATTTGTTTGTTCTTCTTGCAGTCCATGGTATATTCAATATTCTTCACCAATACCATAATTTAAAGGCATCAGTCCCTCTTCGGTCTTCCTTATTCATTGTCCAGCTTTCGCATGCATGTGAGGAAATTGAAAACACCATGGCTTGAGTCAGGTGCACCTTAATCCTCAAAGGGACATCTTTGCTTTTCAACATTTTTAAGAGGTATTTTGGAGCAGATTTACCCAACGCAATACGTCATTTGATTTCTTGATTGCTGTTTCCATGGGCATTGATTATCGACCCAAGTAGAATGAAATCCTTGACAACTTCAATCTTTTCTGCATTTATTATGATGCTGCTTATTGGTCTAGTTGTGAGGATTTTCGTTTTCTTTATGTTGAGGTGTAATCCATACTGAAGGTTGTAGTCTCTGCTCTTCATCGATAAGGGCTTCAAGTCCCCTTTGCTTTCAGCAAACCAGGTTGTGTCATCTACATATCACAGGTTATTAATGAGTCTGCCTCCAATCCTAATGCCATATGATCCTTCTTCATATGGTTCAGCTTCTCGGATTATTTGCTCAGCATACAGATTGAATAAGTATGATGAAAGGATATAACCTTGACTCACACATTTCCTGACTTTAAACCACTGTGTATCTCCTGGTTCTGTTTGAATAACTGCCTCTTGGTCTAGAAATAGTTAAGAAATGTTGCATGTATGTAGTTAAACATTTAAATGGTATGTTGTTGTTAGGTGCCATCCAGTCAGTTCTGACTCATAGCAACCCTACAGGACAGCGAAGAACTGCCTCATAGGGTTTCCAAGGAAA